>NW_016107752.1:555179-683930 GCF_001604975.1 Cebus imitator
CACAGTTTTCTCAAAGAGAGAGAAAAATGAACATTTACCAGAATCTTAATATATGTTAAGCACAAAACACAAATCTTCTCACATAAACTTCACAGTAAGTAGTACTGTTACTACCATCTTAATTATGTATTTATTTACTTTTTGAGACAAAGTCTCACTCTGTTACCCAGGCTGGAGTTCAGGGGTGCAATCTCAGCTCACTGCATCCTCCACCTCCCGAGTTCAAAAGATTCTTCTGCCTCAGCCTCCTCAGTAGCTGGATTACAGGCACACACCACTACAACTGGCTAATTTTTATATTTTTAGTACAGATGGGATTTCACCATGTTGGTCAGGCTCGTCTGAAACTCCTCACCTCAGGTGACCTGCCTGCCTTCACCTCCCAAAGAGCTGGAATTACAGGCATGAGCTACTGCACCCAGCCCATTTTTTTTTTTTAAATGAGGAAACTGAGACTTAGAGAAATTAAGTAATCTGTCTTAAATCGTTTAGTTAATCAGTGAAAGGCCCTAGATTATAACCGAAATTATATTCCAAATTTGGCTCTCAAGTATATTCTCTCTCTACCATAACTTTAAACCAGAAGTCTCTAAAGTTTTCACAGCGTACCTATGATAGTAAAGAATGATTTTAATTCAGAATCGTCAATATGTATATACTTTCAAATATACATGTATTATAATACATTATGTACATTATAAAACAACATAAAAATTTTGAAAGGATGGAAAATGCCAGAGGGATTTTTAAATTATTTTTCATTGATATATAATAGTTGTGTACATTTACATAGTGTATGTGTGCCCTGGAATATGCATACAATATGCAATGATCAAATAAGGATGATTGGAATATCTATCACCTCAAATATTGATTATTTTTGTTGGAATCATTCTAAATCTTCTAGCTATTTTGAAATGCATTATAAATTATTGTTAACTATAGTCATGCTATTGTACTATTGAACACTAGAACGTGTTCCTTCTCTCCAATTGTATTTTTGTGCCCATTCACCAATCTGGCTTCATTCTTCCCCCCATCTCCACTTTCTAGCCTCTGGTAACTTGTCATTCTACTCTCTACCTCCATGAGCTCAGTTTCTTTTAGCTCCCATATATGAGTAAGAAAATGTGATATTTATCTTTCTGTGCCTGGCTTATTTTACTTAACATAGTATCCTCCAGTTTCATATATGTTGCTGCAAATGACAAGATTTTATTCTTTTTTATTGCTTACTAATATTTCCTTGTGTATAAATACCACGTTTTCTTTATCCATTCATCTGCTGATGGACACATAGGCTGATTCTATATCTTGGCTATTGTGAATAGTGTTGCAATAAATATGGGAGTGCAGATCTTTCCTTGATATACTGATTTCTTTTCTTTTAGGGATATGCTCAGAAATGGGATTGCAGAATTATATGTTAGTTCTAGGTGTAGTTTCTTGAGGAATCTCCATAGTGTTTTCCATAGTAGATAAACTAATTTATACACTCCCTCCGACATTGTACAACTGTTCTCCTTTCTATGCATCCAAGCTAGCATCTGTTATTTTCTGTCCTTTTAATAACCATTTTAACTGGTGTGAGATATCTCATTGTGGTTTTATTTCCATTTCCCTGATGATTAGTGATGTTGAGCGTTTTTTCATATACCTACTGGCCATTTGTTTGTTTTCTTCAGAGAAATGTCTATTTACATCTTTTGCCCATTTTAAAATCAGATTTTTTCTTTGGTTATTGAGTTGTTTGAGTTTTTCATGTATTTGCATTATTAATCCCTTGTCAGACAAATACTTTAAAAATATTTTCTTCCATTCTGTAAACTGTCTCTTTACTTTGTTGATGGTTTTCTTTTCTGTGCAGAAGCTTTCTAATTTGATGTAAATCACAATTGTCAACATTTGTTTTTGTTGCTTGTGCTTTTGATACAGGGCAGGCAAGCCCCTAAATTGGGGCTTAGCCTGGCAGGGTTCTTGGCTGTGCCCAGTAAATAATTCAAAGATTAGTTGGTGACATCAGACAGCACCTTTTATTGAAGTGACAGTGTACAGCAGCAGCAGAGGTACTGCTCCTTGCAGAACAGGGCTACCTCATCGGCAATGCACCTCTAGTGGCAGCTCAGATGCAATTCTGAAGTCATATTTATACCCACTTTTAATTACATACAAATCAATGGGCACGTTCTTCAGAATTTCCTAGAAAAAGGGTGTTACTTCTGGGCCATTGCTATGGGAAGAGGCAGTAACTTTTCATAAGATGCCCTGGTAATACTAAACTAACATGGCACTGGTGGCTGTGTCTTATAAAGAGGTGCTTTTGCTGCTTCCCTGCTTCAGCTAGTCTTCAATCTGGTTCATGTCCCACCTCTGTAGTCAAGTCAAGTCTCACCTTGTACCTTAGAATCTTTAGATTTTCCCAAATATAAGATGGTGTTGTCTGCAAATGAGGACAGTTTGGCTTCTTTCACTATAATTTGGATGCCCTTTATTTCCTTTTCTTGCCTGGTTGACCTGCCTAAGTCTTCTAGTACTATGCAAAACAAAAGTGGTTAAAGTGGGCATTCTTTTTTTTGTTCCAGTTCTTACAGAAAACACTTTCAGCTTTTCCTTGTTCAGTATGTAGGCTGTGGGTTTTTAATTTAAGGCTACAACATACCAAAACCTATGGAATATAGCAAAAGCAGTAGTGATAAAGTTTGTAACAATGAACGCCTACATCAGAAAAGTAGAAAGACCTGAAATAAACAACCAAACCATGCATCTTAAAGAACTAGAAAAGCAAGAGCAAGCCGAACTCAAAATTAGTAGAGGAAATACTAAAGCTTAGAGCAGATATAAATGAAAATGAGATGTAAAAAAAATCAAGAAAGCAAAACGTTGGTGTTATAAAAACATTAAAAAATTGGCATATCTTTAGCTAGACTAAACAAAAGAGATATGATTCACATAAATAAAATCAGAGATGGCAAAGGAGACGTTGCCACTGATACCACAGAGATTATTAGAAAGCATTAGGAACAGCTATACAGCAACAGATTGGAAACCCTGGAAGAAATAAATAAGTTCCTGGACATCTACCAAGATTGTACTATAAATAAATAAAAAAACCTGAACAAAACAACGAGTAATGATGTAGAAGCAGTAATAAAAACTCTCCCATCAGAGAATAGCCCAGAACCTGATGGCTTTACTCCTCTATTCTATCAAACATTCAAAGAAGAACTAATGCCAATCCTATTCAAACTATTCTAAAAAATTGAAGAGGAATAAATACTTCCAAACTCATTCTATGAGGCTAGCATTGCCCTGATACCAAAACAGACAAAGACACAACAAAAAGAAAACCACAGGCCAATAAAACACAGATGAAATGATCCTCAACAAAATACTAGCAAGCCAAATTCACCAGCACATTAAAAAGATCTTTCACTATCATCAGTGGGATTCATTCTAGGGATGCAAGGATGGTTCCACACATGCAAATCATTAACCCTGATACATCACATTATCATAATGAAGAACAACCATATGATCATTTCAATAGGTGTTAACAAATAACTGATAAAATCAGTACCCCTACATCATAAAAATGCTCAAGAAAATGAGTATAGAAGGAACAAACCTCAAAGTAATAGAGGTTTCAATTTTTTGTGTCTTAATGAAACATTGTGTTAACTTTTATATAGAGACAGTGTAGAAAACATACATTCTTATTTAAGTTTTTTATGTTGAAATATTTATAAACTTAGCAGATGTTATAAAAGTAGCTGAGAGAGGTTCAGCATACTCTTCACCCAACTTCTCCTAAATTTGTATTCATATATATCAGAATCTACGAAGTTAACGCTGACACACTAGATTAACTAGACTAGATATTTTACTCAGCTTTCCCAAGAAAAGTATAGATTTTTAGAAACAAAATGTTCTTATCACTTGGAGAAATAATAATCTATGATATACTTGGAAGATGCTTTTTAATTCACTAAGACCTTTGTGATTCACAAAACCCCTAAAATATATAAGCAACCATCAAGTTAAAGTTAACAGCTCAGCTAAAGTGTTCATGGCGTTTAAGGGCACAAGTTATGACTTGATTGGAAACCCTGTGTCAACATTTAATCCGTGCCTCTTATAATGGGCCTAATAACAGTAGCTACTTTATGGGATATTAGCTATTCTATGTATATCCCATTCTATGTATTTCCTAGTTACAGGAAAAGAAATGTACTTAGTTTAATCTTGACTTACCGGAAGTCAACTTAATAATTTAGTACCAAGTTGAACTTAAATTCATTTCTACCCAGTTGCTTTTCCTCCCATGTTATGTATCTCCCATCTAGGGAAGGGGAGAAAGGAGTTAATAGAGAATACTACAGCGTGACATTCACTGCACACTATTCTGAATGTTTTTAGAACTTGTATTCATACTTTACTGCTTACATTTTGTTAATTATCCCTATTGAAAACCACAAGATTTCTTGAGTCATTTAAAGGTTGATTTAACTTTAGTCAATTATTAATAAAATGCATTATTGTTAATAGCATCCTGCTGGCCAAAAATCACAGATATTACAGAAATAATCAGATATCAAAAGTGTTTTTATTTCTGGGACTAGCTGTATCTCGAGACATTTGGTTTTCCATTTAGGTAAGAGATACCAACCTGTAACTGTCATTTATATGATTTAATTATTTTTTTATTCGACTCTTACAGAGACTTCCTGCTAGTCTTTAACAACACTGAAAAATTACACATACAAAAACAAAACATACAAATGAAACACCCTATTATTATTTATCTAAGGTGTTGCTTAAGGCTGCCAGAGTAATAATAGATGATAGTTCTCAGCTAAAGACAAATTTGTTGCTACGGATCAACATGTAAACCAGAATATTTAGCATAATTTTTCTTGTAGAAACCTACTCAGTCCCAGGTTTTAGAAAAACATCCATATTAAACATAGACTTGTTCTGTTTAAAGCCACAATATGAAAGTGCAGCCAATTTCAGCTCAGCGTCACATGTTGAATATTCTTTTCCTGTCATATGAGAAATTTTTATTTAATTTTCTAACTTTTTAAAGTAATCTTCGCATATCCTTCAATAAATGTAAACATTAACTGTTGCTGTTATCCTAGTTCTGTTTTAGAAGAATTATATTTACTATACCTATGAATAGTTCACATGAAGCAAGAAACCTAATATTTATATTTTATAATAAATATTATGAATGTCTCTCTCAGGGAAAGAAACTGTTTAAATAATCTGCTTTTCACATAGAAAATCTTGTTTCTAAATTTTAGAGACTATAGTTTTTGTCTTAACTTTTTTATGTCAGAGATAGCTTTTACTGTAAAAAGTAAAATAGTGCCTTGTAGCTATAGTTAGCAGCCCTTTTTTTGTTATGTTTTTGCAAAAGGGGAAAATTATGGAAGCTATAAATAAGTAATGATTGCCAAAGATCAGAGGAATTTTACATAAGACCAAAGCAATTTAATCTGGTGCTTTGATACAAGTATTAAATAATTCAGCACAATGATAATAATGGCATCTTGAGAATTTCCAGCAACTGATTTTCCCTCCAAGGTATTAGAAGATGATTAGAAATTGAATGGTTTTAAGTCATGAATTAATTTTTGAACCTTTTCTAGATGTGGGTGAAGTGTATTCTTTTAAATAGTTGCTATCCAATCTCTTTAATGAAAATACAAAAAAAAAAAAATGTTAATACATTGGTCCTCTGTGTAGTAGAATCCACTAAGCCAGAGGCAGAATGGGATGCTGATTTCCCTGGGTCAAGCATTCAAAATCATTAGATTAAAAAAAAATTATTTCACACATTATCATCTTCATGTAATTTTTTCTCATCTCTTTATAAATATGCCTACACATATGATTCAAAATGGCCTGATTCTCGGACTGGAGTGAGCCAGTTCTTGCTCTGTGGGTCACTTTTGCCTCCTCCTAACCGTTTGCATCTTAGTTTAGGTCTTCCAAAAATTTAAATTTTCTCATGGGTGAGATAAAGAAATTGGACTCTGTAATCTCAAATCTCAATAATCTCCTGTAGTTCCGAAGTGCTCTGAGTATGCTACTCTTTAAATAATTTCTAAAGGGAGAAGGCCCTTCAGTATTCAGCCTCATTCTATTTGTCCAGCTAGCCATAGATTTACTGACAGTTCTGTAAATCTCAGGTTGCTTCATGAGCCCATGTTGATTCTTGTATAAATGGAAAGTCCTTTCTGCCTTATATTACAAGGAAACACCTATATATTCTCCAACACCAAGTTCAATTATCCTTCCTCTAAAAAATTTTATTTCAGTCTTACCGAGTTCATTACATTCTCCTTAAGCCATCACTTTTATTGTCATATTTTTCTCTATTTTCACACCAATAATTCTCAATGTTAATATTTGTTTCACTATCCATGTCAGTAAATAAACTATGATTTCTTTGAAGATAAGAATCATCTTTTTTGTTTGTGCCTCTGCAAGCAATGCATTTTACATTCTGAATACTCAATAAATGACTGATAAATAAAAGTCAATTAAATAGTTAATAAGACAAGAGTATATTAATGAAAAGAAGACTGAGGACATAAACTTGACATTATGGTATCAATTCTGTTAATTATTAATTTCTCATTCTTGTATAAATTGCTTCAATTTACTGAGCCTCTTTGGTCAAGTATCAGTAATAATGCAAACATTGCTTGTTATTGGACAAGATTTATGAACGTATGTTACCATAATTCAGATCAAGGTAGATGAATATATGTTATTAATTAAAATTATATATAAAGCATCTTGTTAAATGTATCCAATTTTGCATACATGTATAATTTTGTCTATTAAAATAACTAAAAATAAACTACTTTAAATTACAAAGAGATCTAATTTATAGGGTTATTATGTGTTATTAACCACCATAATCCATTATAATAATGAAAACTCCATACTCTTGATCTATGAGTTGTAGGGTTTTGTTTAATCCTCAAAAATGCCTTTTAAATGTCTAGATGGCAATGTCAGATTCAAAGTTCTAGCTAATAGATGAGTCAGAGGTACTAATGGCTTTCCAAACATCAAAATGCCCTCTACAGTGTACTTTCCAGCTATGTCAATTAACATAGTTTAGTCTTACTAGAAAGATTCTTCTACACAATACAAAATTGAGCTCTAGAAATACCTAAGTTTACATTACTAATGAGTCTATGCCATTAACTTTTTAGTTTGTTCCTTTTTTATTTTTATATTTAACTGCAAAAATGTATTTCTATGAGAAAGTGATGCTTTCCCCTGTTATAAAAAGTTGAAGAATATAAAATTTGAGCGTGGTTTGTACACTTGTCTCACATGAAATAATGAAGCATATACAACTCCACCATAATAGACTTTCTTGTTAATAGTAAGCAGTACAGATGGTGAGAATGCCAATTGCCCAGGAGGTCCAGCCAGAAGACATCTGTGCCTTAGGGTGCAAGACACACTATGTTGACTGATCATGCAATGTGTTTGCAATCAAAATAACACCACTTAAACTCTGACAGTGTGTTTCATATGTGACCTGACAATTATTTTTTTAAAAATTAGTATACTAATTTTTAAAATAGTAAAATTAGGTACTTTATATTGAGATAAATTAAAAAGATAAGTTTAGGGCCAAATTAAAATTATGTTCATGTTTGTGTGTGTGCGTAATATATATATATAAAATTTATATAATATATGTATACACACATGTACATACACACTTGTATACATATACAATTGTGTATATATATACACAAATGTATATATATATATATGTATATATATATATATATTTCAATACTGAGGACAGTATTGAAATCACCTGGTTCATACACACACACACACACACACACACACACACACATACACACGCTACACACACATAAATGAACCAGGTGATTTCAATACTGTCCTCAGTAAAAACCTTAAAGAAAACATTAATTGCCTGCACTATAAGAACAACCAGAGAGTTACATAAATCCATGTGTTCTGCTGAAAAAGGGAAATATATGCCATTTGGAGGTAATAATTTTCCTCATTCAGATGCAGAATATTTTGTACATTTAAAAAATGCTTCATGGATATGGTAACTTTGTGGGTGATTAAGAAAACACTCTCATAATGCTATTTAAGATGAATGTACAAAACACTTAACATTCAATTAGGAAATATACCAGATATGTGCACAAATATATGGATAAATTACTATGGTTGTAGACACAGACATAATTACAGAAATGAATATGGGCATAGATATGCAACCAAGTATGGATTACTAAATCAACAAATAACTTTACAAATAGTAATAAGTGCCAAGCTTCTTCTCTTCTAACTCTCTACAGACTCTCAAACACCTTGCCACTTTCCCGCAGTGTCTTCTTACTCAACGGGGTCCTCTGTTTCCACCTCATTTGCACTCTTCTAGTCCCACATAGACAACACTCTTTCTGATACATTCTAGGTCTCCGTTTTCTCTAGTATTGTTAAAGTAATGATGGATTGTAGCCCCCAAACGGTGTCATTTCTCTTGACTCGGTCTGAAATCCCATTTAACTTCTATTTGCTTCTTCTTGAAAACTTTTATAGGCTGTGTAGGTTTTTCAAATGCCCAGACTAAAGTTCTAAAAATTACTATGTGACTATCTTACTCTCTACATAAGAAATACTATATGTGAAAGAAAATCACTTTTTAATACCTATTTCACTGAAATTTTATAAGATCTGCATTACAAGCTGCTTCATTATAAGCTGCTTCAAGGTATTTTTCATCAGATCCTGGTATTTCTTCTGAACCTGCGGAAGACATATTCATGTTTATTCTCACTTAATAATAAAATATTTTAACTGAAACACTGTCTGTCATAAATTATTAAAAAGAACAAAAGCCAGATACGGAACAACAAATGAAAAGACAGTAAAGGCATGAAATTGTTTTTAACTTTGTAACTCAGTGTATTGTTTCAGCAAATTTTGTCTCCCTAATTAAGAACTGCTTGGGTTAAAATTAAGCCTAATTTCTCCCTTTGAGAGGAAACTCACATAGTAGTGGACAGCTAATAAAATATACTCACATATACTTTTAAAGACCTTATTTGTCATAGATTGTGTGTATATGTACATAGGGTATAATATGTCAGGACCATGAGCAGCTAAGCATATAAATGATACATCCATTCCAGTTATATAAATTCCAGAAATAAGAATACATTAGTGTGTGCTCGTGCCTTGGGTGAGGGCAGAGAACACTTCCTCTCTTTTGATAGTTCCCTTGATGTTGTATAAGATCTCCTTGCTTAATTTTGAATATTTTCCTCAGTGTCCTTACTTCCATCTCTCTGGGAAGGATGAGTGACTTAAAGTGATCGTCTAGTTTGGAAAGAGAAACGAGTATATCAGCCTAGCCTTTTCTTTCTCTCGTTTTTGCATAGAGGGCACGTATTCTACTCTGCTTTTCTGTGTAATCATGATGGAGAGCCCATAGTAGGCCAGGATAGGTAAGTCTTTCCTACTCTGGGTTATAGTATTGGGAGATTCTGTTGCCTACAGATATAAACCACATCTCTAAAGGTCTCACCTTCCCTCTTACCTCCTTTATATGTTTTCCTTATTTTTCCCAGGTAGCTCAGACTCAGATGTGGAGATGAAGAGTAATATAAAAATTACCTCCAAGATCATTGTTATAAGTAAAAGAGCCTTCATTGCTTTTCTGAAAGGACTCTCATTCATTCTGCCACTGACCTTAATGTGCCCATCCAACATATCTTACTCTAAAATTGAGATGATTGTTTGGGCTGCCTCTCACAATAATGTTAAATAAAGTAAGTATATAAATTCTGTCAATACACTTTGAAAGGACACAAAAAAATTGAAGATTTAGAGAAATAAAATGAATCTAATAACCGTTTTCCGTGGTATTGGAAAATAAGAACAGAGCAGAGAAAGAGTGCTGGGTGCTGATTGAGAGATCTTGTTTCCAATGCTGACGTTGCTAAAGCAGTGAGACCCCGAATGATTCAGTTTACCTCTGTAGACGTCTGAGTTCTATCACAATTTTATAATTTAATTCTGGAGACTTGCAAATAAATGATTTTAAATACTCACATTTTGTATAAATATATTGAGCAAAAAATATGTTTGTGTATATATTTGATATAATACTCATATTTTAAAAAATATGTTGAGCCTAACATATCTGCAGGTAGATATGTATATATACACACATACACACATTATATCCCTAGGCTGTAAGGCTGTTTGTGTTTATTTCAAAATGAAATAAAAATTTTCATTTTGAAATTTTTTTTAATTTATTGAAAAATTAAATTTTTGTATTATAGAAAAATCAGAAAGTAAAAATCACCCGTTTTATATGCACAGACACACACACATATATAAAATCACCCATAGTCTTAAAATTTTGGTGCATATCCTGTCATCTCTGTGTCTCTTCACTCTCTTCCTCTTTCACTCTTTACCTATGTCTCTATAACATAAAATTAATGCTTTAAATATTTCCGAAAATGTCATTACTGAATATTTTATACAGTTACAGTTTAAATACTGTCCTAAACAGAAGTTTCTTTAAATTGATACTTAAATTTTCCTCTGTTGTTTTTTAAAAAATATATATTCTTAAAAGTATTAATGTCAAAGATGGTGAAGTAGGGCAGTATGGAAAAGCAGACAAGAAGCGTCAAATTGGGATTTGTAAAATGTGTATTTCTGGTTCCATCACAAATGATGTTCGTGGCCTTTGGCACACCTGAATCTCATTTTAATCTTAGTTTATTCTTTTATAAAAATGATAATTCTAAAGACTGCTCAGACTATCTCATTGTCTGCCTTGCAAGTATCTGAAAAAACATTTGTTGATGTGCTCCGTACACTAAAGGCAGCAAATTGGTGTTATTCTTTTTAGTAACCTTAAAGCAGTATACTTCAAATAAGAAGTGCCCTTGACAAATTTTGCTAAAAATCATTCTATATTCAAGGACAAAAAAAATATTTGATGAGAACGTACTTTCCTTCTCATATTTTTTCTAAAGAGCAGTATTTATAGTAACTATTACAGAATATGGGACTTAAATATTCCTTCCTTGAAATTATACCCATATTCAAGGTAGACTAAAATGAATCGAAGCCAAAACAAATGACTACAGGCTCTGCAAGACCACTCTGCACTACAAGGTTTTTATTCTCAGCTTAATCAGAATTTTACAGATTGCACTGTGATACTCACAACCTTATTTTCCAATCAGAGCTGCTGGTTACAAATATTTGCAAATTCTTTGATTAGAAATAATTCTCTGTTCATGGAGAAGCTTGTAATATAATCACTACCCAGTTTATAAAAGACCAGTGAATTCGAGTTACAAGCAAGGATGCTTTCACTGAGATGCTGCAGATTAATTCATTCTGTTCTTTAATCTTATATTTTCATTTGCATGCGGAATGAAGAAATATTTAAAACTAAAACTTTAAATAATCTTTATTAAGTGCCATATGATTTTTTTCTTTGCAAATTTATAAAGAACCTGTGTTTATGTAAATGTTTTCTCTGGAGATGCATTTCAACATAATCCTATGTGAGTTACAGGAGATTTAGATTGTCATGTAAACCTGTAATGCAATCACAGATTTCAGAGATAAACATGATATCTTAGGTGGTTGCTTTCACTGTGACATATTTTATATACATAAGTGGACAAATTCGATTCACTTCCAGGAATCTATAAAGAATTATCCTGTGATATGTTTTAAAGTTTTAAACTAAGTTCACAATGTGTTTAATATTTAGAATGGAGAATACGGGAGATTAATTATAGCACCAAAATCTAAATTCTTGAATGGATGTCTTTGAGAACTCAGTGCTAACACTTGTTATGATTTGGTAATCCTTTAATAAACCTGTATTCATTTCTCAACAGAAAGAGCAATCAGCTTCCAATTATTTAAAAATACATTTTATGTATATTGAGGATGGACTAGATAGTTTGATTTTGTTTTTTCACCACTTAGCACATCTGCTAAAGAAAATAAAAGCAGCTGAACTTCAAGTCAGTCAAACAAATTTTATATAAACATGACCCATCTGAAGTATTTACTGCCCAATTGGCATTCCTGTTATTTTGTCTGATTTACCTGCCTTGCCCAATATGGTATATGAGTTTTTTCAAAAGCGATCTGGTCAGCCAAACATAATAATGTTTAGGACATAAAAATATAAACTTTTGATCAAAGAAAAAATTAGTTATTCTTCTGTACCAGAAAATAATTACATAGATATGGGCTGATCTTTTAATACATTCAGGATTCCTCAGTGTAACAGAGGTACTCAGGAAATCATGGGACTGCCCAAAAGAAGATATTCTAAAAGTACGCCATTAACACAGCACCTACGTCAAGTTGACCTCTTTGACCAAGTTGAGCTTCAAAGAGATCTCTTGAAACGGCTACAATATCACACCCCTGTGACTCCTAAATACAGATTTTTGTGTTCAATACCCAAACAAATTGAGAACAAAATAAAAGCCTCCCGCTTTGGGGGATATAGTAAGAAGAACAGGGAAGACAAGGAAGAAAAACAGACATCAAGGAAAGAAAAACAGATGGCAGGAGTTTGGGGTTTCTTGGTTATTACTCCTTTCTTCCATCTCTGTCTCCTATTCTGCCCCCTGTCCAGTTTCTATACCTGGAATTGAGATCAGACAGAAACTGGGAAGTGTTTAGAACCATCCAGGTATATGAAAGCCAAGAAGGTCTTGCTCTCTCATGTTTGATCATCTTGTAGGCAATCAGCCTGAGGCCTCGCTTCTTAGAAAACCTAGCAAGTGGCAGGGGTGGAAGAAGGAGACGTTTTTTGTAGTTTTCTGAGACATTCCTACTTCTGGTGGCTTGCACAGAAACTAGATGAAGCTAAATCTGGCTGATGAGATAGCCAGGAGAGTGTTTTATAAGATTTAACAATTGTTTTGATGGCAAGACACAACACACTGACTTTCAGATAGATAAAAGTCACAAGTTTTCATTACTTACAACTTTGAGCCAGAGCATGCTGCTACACAGATGGTTGTGCCCAGGGACTGGGTAACAGCAAACTGGAATTGTGGAAGACAACTTACTTATGGCAGGCAAGTAGGGTTAGCTAGATTTCCTAGGATTCTGGTGGCTTGACTAATTTGAATAATTTTGTGGTTCTGGGACATAAGAGGTGTCCCTTTTGTCTGGGATCTGGTCCCAGGGCCATTACGACAGGTGCATAGTGGCCTGGAGTGCAATAGCCGCATAACAGAAGTGTTTGGGATATGTATTTAATCAGCTGCTCAAGATAGGGAACTGATAAGCTTGTAGCCAGTCCTTAAAACTAGGTTAAGATGGCACTTTAAAATGCAAAATGAAACAAAATATATTATAATTAACTCCTTGATGGTTTGACATCAGTTTTGAGCTTGATTATTTGGGTATTTGAGTAGCCCAAGTAGTGGAGGAAAGTTTTAGAGTGTAGGGCTTGAGTTACCCTAAATAACATTGAAAGCATTTTATTATGAGAGTAGAGAGGAATGAAAAGTCTAAGGAGTCCCTGTAGGCTAGCCCCATGTCTAAGGTCCCATTTATATGGCATTAGTCAAGAAAACAAATTTAAAATGCTCAGAGTCTCTAACAATGTTTTGGTGAGGTTGTAAAGTGTGTACAGCATTAGTTATGTTATTTATGACAATAATATCTTGGTGTACTTATTGGGTCAATTGAAGGTAGCAGGGCCACCAGTTATATTACTCAGTTATATGGACTTATAATTCTGTAAGGTATTTAAAAGTGAGTAGCATTTGTTTGTGACCAAGTCATAGTCATGGTTAGAGACATAGAATGTGAGCTCGTGGTAGCAAGTTAGAGCGGGGAGTAGGAAAAGGCTCTGGGGGTGAGGAGTCCAGTTAAAGGGTAGACCAGTATGAAGCAGTTACCTGCTGAAGCAAGCAGTAATCTCCATTAATTTGTAGAATGGCAATTAGAGTAGTAACCTCCACAAGATTCTCCATTAGAGACCCCTTGTACACTGTTGATGGGCGTGTTAAATAGGATAGCCATTCATGGAAAACGGATCAAAGTTCTTCAAAAAGTAAAAATATAACAACGATATGATCCAGCAATCCCACTTCTGGGTATGTATCCAAAGGAATTGAAGCCAATATACAGAAGAGGTATATGTTCTTTTACATTCATTGCAGCATTATTTACAATAGCCAAGACATGGAAGCAACCTTAATGTCCAGTGACGCATAAATAGATAAAGAAAATGTGGTATATTCAATGGAACCCTATTCATTGTTTAAAAAACAATAAAAGTCTGTTACTTGCAACAAAATGGATGAACCTGGGGAACATTAAGTGAAATAAACCAGGCACTGAAAGATAAATACTGCATGATCTCACTTATATGTGGAATTTTTAAAAGTCAAATTCACAAAAGTTGAGAGTAGAATGGTGATTACCAGAGGCTCTCGGTTGATGTTGGGGGTAGGGAGAGGAGAATGAGGAGACGCTGTTCCAATGGGACAAAGTTTTAGTTAGACCAAGAGGAATAAGCTTTTGAGATCTTTTACACAGCATGGTGAGCATAGTTAAAAGAAATGTGTATTTCAAAATTGCCAAGAGAGTAAATTTCAAATGTTTCACCCCATACACACACAAAAAAATGGTAAGTGGCGAAGTGCTGGATGTTTTAATTAGCAGAGTTAACTATTCCACATTAATATATATTAAATGATCCCATTGTGTCTCATAAATATATACAATTAATGTTGCACAGTTAGAAATTACAATGTAATAATAATAAAAGGTTTTCCTTTAGTAATGACAGTATAGTGATATAAGTTTTGCAGAGAGTATGAAGTATACTGGCATCATGGGCTAAGCAAATAACAAGGTCAGGAAATGTAATAGAGTCCCTAATATCAAAGAAACAAAAGCAATCAATATCCCATGTCTCATGTGCTAGTGTCCTAGGAGGGGCAGCCCTTGGATATTGCTGGAGCAGTGTTCTCAGTGTCTGGGGTTAAGTCATTTCCAATGCAGCCAAGAAAACATGTCCAACAGCAAAGTCTTGGGCTGTGGTGACATCATCTGGGAAGTGGATACCCACTTGAGTTGATATGGATTATTTTTGGGTGGCTCTATGGTATTTTATGAGGCTGAGCTAGTCATGGAATTTGAAGGCAACATTGGGTGTGAGAGATTAACTTGCAAATATTTTTATAGTTAAGGGATTTGGTGGGCACACAGCAAATAAAGATGATGCTAGCATCAATGATACTGCTGTAATTGGACTAAATCATCTGAATATTACTGGCACAATGAACGCTCTAAATAAGGGTTGCTAAATCTAAAAGCTCCAAACAGTCCCAAGTTTTGCCCATATAGATAATGAGAGGAGTTTTGCTGCAGATAGGTTTTAAATCATATGGCCTGATATGTCAATAGGATACCAGTTTGTTTGCCAATTAAAGTTTCTGTGGCTGAGAGTAGAGTTCCAGCATTAATCTGTAGGTAAGCCCTCCAATTTCACCAAGTATGATGAGCTCTTTGCCTCAGCTGTTCGTTTAGTTGATGAAAGACAAGTTGTATTAGTCCATTTTCACACTGCTATAAAAAGTAACCAAGACTGGGTAATTTATAAATAAAGAGATTTAATTGATTTACAGTTCCTCATGGCTGGGGAGGCTTCAGGAAACTTAGAATCATGGCAGAAGGTGAAGGGAAAGCAAGGCATGTCTTTTCATGGTGGCAGGAGAGAGTGCGAAGGGTAAGTGCCACTTTTAAAGTGTCAGATCTTGTGAGAACTCAGTCACTATCATGAGAACAGCATGGGGGAAATTGCCCTCATGATTCAATCGCCTCCCACCAGGTCCCTCCCTTGACAGGTAAGAATTACAATTAGACATGAGATTTGGGTGGGGACACAGAGCCAAACCATATCACCAGCCATTGAGGCATCTGGGCTCCCCAGACTGCATTAGCCCAACTCAGTGACATGCATGCCTCAGGATTTGCCACATTTGGCTGAAAGATGACCTACGTGGAGGTTTTGAGGCCTCTGGATTGCATACCAGTGAAAGCACCCAGACCAACAGTAACAAGACCAAGAGTCAACGGAATATTACATAGCTGCATTTGGCAGGAATTTCTTGTCTGATGTTGATTTTCCCAAGTAGGGGTTTTCTCCTGTCATAATTATGAGATATAGTGTTAATTTTATTATCTCCTAATGTAATTTTTAATTTACTAAGTGGAGTTTTATGTCTTCCTTTTTGGTAGTCCACACTTAGTAGCAATGGCCCCAGAAACTAATTGTAGTTTCCTAGAGGAGACTGGAGGAAAAGTCTGGATTAGTTATCTACCCTCTTAAAATGTACATTTTGAGGAAGGTATTTTAGGTGGCTCAAATGGGTCCTAGACCAGATGAAAAAGTGCCTGTCCCACAGGATAATCTGTGGTGATTAAGTACCAGGGAAGTAAATACCTTCAATTTGACCTACGTTTATTGGATGGGGGAAAGTTAAAAAATATCCATGAAGATATCAAAAAATATCTATTTGATATGGCTTGGCTCTGTATCTCCACCCAAACCTCATCTCAAATTGTAATCCCCATGTGTCAGAGGAGGGACCTGGTGGGATGGGATTATATCAACGGATGCAGCTTTCCCTCTGCTGTTCTTAGTGAGGGAGGTCTCAGGAGATCTCAAGGTTTTAAGAACAGCAATTTCCCATCCATGTGCTCTCTCTCTCTCTCCTGCCACCTTGCAAAGGTACTTGCTTCTTTGCCTTCCACCATGATTGTAAGCCTCTTGAGGCCTCAGCCATGTAGAACTGTGAGTCAACCAAACCTCTTTTGTTTATAAATTGCCCAGACTCGGGTAGTAGGTTTATAGCAGTGTAAAAAAAAGACTTGTAAAACATTATTAAATGGCCTCATGTATTATGATTCCTCATATAAATGGAGGCAAGACATATACATAGGAAAGAATGATGGGAAATATTTTCAACCTTAGTATGAGGTATGAGTCAGCCCAGTGACCTTGAATTAAGAGAGGCTAAAAACTAGGGCAAAATAAAGATGCATTTAGGGGTAACTTGTTCATTTTGTAAAATAAATAGGGGTTCATGGAAGGGCTCATTAGATTCTAAATTATACCAGCTGTCTGCAACCTATTGGGGAGGTAAAAGTTCCACTGAATGAGCCCATCACTGGATTCTAAGAGGAGAAATGTGTTCCTTATCACTATAAGTAGCGTATGGAACTTGAAAAGGGATAAGGAGTGTCTGGGAGGTCTTTTACTGTGGCCTTAATATATGTAGAGACTTGTATGACCTTGATTTATAGTTTGGGTTTCCATGAAGCAAACTATTTCCAGAGTTATTTGGCCAAGAACTTGTAAAAATGTGTAGTTAGAGATATTTCTTGTTTAGGGCATGCAGTGTTAAGAAGACTGCCTGATGTTTGGCAGTCATGCTGAGCTTTGGGTCCTGCCCTTTATCAGGAGCATCCCAGTTAGGTGATGGAAACCAGTCACATTCCACCAAGTTCCATCACTTATGATGTTGTCAATGTCATCCATACAGGCTATGAATTCTCGTTGTTACTTTTAGCTCCAAACCAGGGGAGGCCACCACACAAGGTTTGCAAATGAGGACAGGGTAACAGCAAACTGGAGCTGTAGGTGACAGTTTATGTGTAGTATATGTGTGAGGTTAGCTAGGTTTCCAGGGTCCCTGTGATTGGCTAATTGGAATTATTTTATGGACTCTGGAGCATAAGGGCTCTCCTTAGTTTTCTGGTACTGCAGGGGTAGACATCCTAGGCCAGACAAATGGAAATCATGGTCAGACCCCAGGTAGGTATTCAGCACCAGAGCGACTAGTTCACTGTTGATACTTTCTGGCAGAGTTCATCCTCAAATGTAACAGAGCAGACAACACTTGGGCTAAAATTGTCCGCAGTCATAGAGGTGCAAAGAGACAGACCACACTGCAGAGATGAGAACTGCTACCCCATGTGCCAGAAGATCATATACATTCTTCCTTCTGCCTCTCTAGCCCCCAGCTGAGACCCAGATTGAGAGGAATGTTAGAGAAGGATGAAGAACTCTGGAAAAATACAATTGTTCTATATAATTTTATATTAAAAGTCCAATGAAAGACAAAATTACATAAGAGACCTTTTAAATTATAGGATTGCATTGGATTTACTGGTTAGGACTAAATGATGTATTTCTTTCTACACTCTATATTGGTGAATTTTTTCCAACCAAACAAATAGACAGGCTGATTTTTGTCTGCAGACACCTGGGTCGTATTCAATCTCTGGCTCAGTTTATATTCCTGAAGTTTATTGTTTTCCAATTGGTTTTAGTCATCTCCAGTACTTTCTAGACCCAAAGGATGCCATATACACCTATTTGATGCTTCTTCATGGTTGCTAGATATACACAGTTCCTTTAACCTAAATTATCTTGGTCTCACATAATATAGATAGATAACTTGAAAATATTGTCTGCAACACTTTGCAAACTACAGTACCTGTTTTGCCTTATCAGTCTTTCCCTCTCCAATGGATAATACAACTCATGCTATTGGAAATACCATCCCTTGATGCCATAACTCCCTGTAGTTATAACTATGTTCCTTTGCTCATTTTTTCTTTTTTTTGAAACAAATTTGTGTCCTTGTTGCCCAGGCTGGAGTGCAATGGCGTGATCTTGTCTCACTACAACCTCCACCTCCCAGGTTCAAGCAATTCTCCTGCCTCAGCCTCCTGAGTAGCTGGGATTATAGGCATGCACCACCATGCCAGGCAAATATTGTATTTTAGTAGAGATGGGGTTTCTCTGTGTTGGTCAGGGTGGTCTCAAACTCCTGACCTCAGGTGATCCACCTGCCTCGGCCTCCCAGAGTGCTGGGATTACACGCGTGAGCCCCTGTGCCCGGCCCCTTTGCTCACTCTCAGAGCTGAATTCCATTGAAATTTTGTCAATATTTATTTCTGTGTTCTCAGCTTCTATTTTCAATTTATTTTTAAAATATATCATCTTATAAAATATATATGCTGAAAAGTATGTATAACATATAGGTAGATCTTACAGAATAAAATAAGACAAATGTCAATATACTCACTGTCCAGCCTAAAAATTTGAATATTAGTAGTTAAAGCTTTCTCATACAGTCTTCTCAAATTTATTCTTGTTCTTGTCCCAAATATATTTTTCAACATTCTCTTTGCTAATTTTTCCTTTTAGTGCAAAACATTTTCGTTTCGTTTTTATTTTCCATAAATTATATTATACATATGCTTCTATGACTTGGTTTTGTTATCCAGCATTATGCTTTCTTGGAAATTCATGCATGCCAGTATGTTTAGTTTTTGGTTTTGTTTCTTACTAGAATAAGAATGCTATAGTAATTAGGGTTAAGTTATGCTGAAAGTGACAGAAAACTGTCTGACAGAAAAGTGACAGAAAATAAGTGTGCCTAAGCAAAAGAGAAATTTATGTCTCCTCTACATAAAAACCAAATGGGCAGTTCAGGGCCTATATTGTGCTTCGTGTTATCAAGAACCCAGCTTCCTTTATCATATTGTTTCATTATGTCGCATCCCGATCCCAATTTCAGCTTCATACTCACAATTGCTGATGCAGTTTCAACTATCATGTGGGCAGCGCAGCCATCAGGAAGAAAACAAAAGGAAGGAGACATTACAAGTCATCCTTTAAAGAACACTAGCCAGAAGTTACACACACCACTTCTGCTCAAATCCCACTGCATTAAACTATGCATAAAACTTAGTCTCTCACCATGCCTACCTGTAGTCTTTTGTAATTTATGGGTAATTAATGTTTCCTCTTCTAGGTAAATATTTGCTCATATCTTTTGCCCATTTTTCTATTTTTCTTTTTAAATTCTTATATATGAATTATTTATATATTTTATATACTAATTCTTTATTAGTTACACGTGTTACAAATACCTTCATGTTTAAGTCTCTAATGCATCTAAAATTACTTTTGTGGTACAATAAAAAGAATTCTCCAAGCTGGGCAACAGAATGAGACTTAGTCTCAAAAAAAATGTATACTTTTTTAACATTTTTTCTTTATGAAAAGCCACTGTCCCATATCACATATTGTTTCATATCCATACAGATCAACAATGAAAGCTTTGTTATATTTGTGGGTGTGGATACAGGTGTCTGTGGGTATGTTTGTGTTTGTGTGTGTTTATGTCTGTGTGTAAGAATGTGAGAGAGAGTTTTCTCTGGGTTCCTTGTTTGGTTTCAATGCTCTATTTATCTGTGTCAATACCACGTTACCTGAAGACTTCTGTTTAATCCTGATACGGCATAAAGCCGGTTAGCTCTATTTGGTTCTTCTTTAGAAGTGTCACTTTTAAATTTGTGGTCCTTTGCTCTTGAATATAAATTTTATAGTCGGCATAACAAGCTCCACAAACGTTGTATTGAAATTGCGTTGACCCAAATTACCTATTGCTTCGTAGAAAATTATTCTAAAACTTAGGTGTGTTAAATAAGCATTAATTGTATTTTTAGCTCACTATTATATGAGTCAGCCATTCTAGCAAGACTGAATTAGGTGATGCATCTGCTCCATGTGGCTTTGACCTGCCACATGTGGTATTCTGCTGTGGATGCCCTGTCAGAGGATGCAAGATGGCTTCAATCTTGTCAGGCATCTTGGTTGAGATGTCTGAAAGGCTGAATTTAGCCATTACTAAAGCACTTGTATGGGGCTTTTTCAGCACAGGTGTCCCAAGATAGTTGAATTTCTTACATAGCAGACTAGGGTATATGTCAGACTAGGATTCTCACAGGGAATATTTAAGAGAGTAGCAGTGGAGGCTCTAAGTTTCTGAGATCTGAGCCCAGGAACTATCTCAGTGTCTCTTCCAACATACCTCATCGGACAAGGCAGTCATAAAGCTGATCCAGATTTTAAATGAGGGGACATAGTCTTCACTTATCTATGGAAGAAGTGTCGGAGAATGTGTGACTGTCTTTAATCTGCCACAAATCTAAAGATTGAGAATAGGCATTTTTATAACATTGAGTTGTCCTATTTAAGAACATGTTTCTGCATTTACTAGGTCTTATTTAATGTCATTTAAAATAAGGTTAAAAATTGTTAATAAGGACCTTTGGCTTTTGCATTTGCTTTATAGATTTGATCTCTTATTAGCTCATCTATAAATCAATGCAAATGTTCTTATCAAAATTAGGGAAACCAGATTAAACCATCAATTTATTTAAAGAAGAAACACATTTCCTGATTTCCAAAAATGCTAAAGTTCAATAATTTTTCAAGTTTTATTCAAAATGTTTAACATGAATGAAATCATTTTTAATGCACTAAAAATAATGACATTCGTGCATAAGAAGCATATATGTGTTTCCTTAATACCTGTGAAGGCTAGAACTAGCAATGATAGTAGCCGATACACGTGTATTTGAGAGATTGGCATGCGATGTATAATCTTTTCCACACAGCGTGCGTGGGTTTGCAGCTGCAGCTGTTATTTGCAGAGCCTGGCACTGTTTACGCCCCTGCTTCGTGTTCTCTCAGAGCCCTTGTTCTCAAACAGTCACCCACCACTGATTGCCAAATAGCAGGTTAAGCTGTCTGCTGCTGCTGTTTTTCCTAACCATTCACATCTTTGCCTTGTCTGGAAAAAGTTCTGCCCCTAACCTCCTTTCTGTAGTGACACTTCAACTCATCATACAGTGTTTGCCAGGTCTTCTTGCTGTCATCTGTTCCCTAGATTTGTCCAGCCCACTCCAATGGAGTAACAGCATTTTATTTAATATTATATATGGAATAACTCTGTCTTCCTTTCAAATGGTACCTTATACTGTACAAAGTGTTTTCAAATATATTGTTATCATTATTTTTAGTTTGATTCTCACAAATTTGTAATGTTAATGGGAAGTGGTAAGTTTGTTTTTAACATTTATTGCATACGTAGCCAGATGCTGTGGCAGGTAATTTCTATGTAATATATTAATTTTAATTCTTCCAGTGCATTATCCCCTTTTTACCACTTGACTGGTAAAAAGCAAAGATGATAATGAGACTTACCAAATTCACATGAGAATCTGATATCTGAATATTCTGTCTCCTATTTCAGGGCTTTTCTACTACTCTGTACCACTTTCTATGTCCCATAGGTGATTTGCTTAAACAAGTGAGCTACAAAGCTTCTGGCTGGGCACAGTAGCTCACGCCTGTAATCCCGTGCACTTTGAGAGGTGGAGGTGGGCAGATCATAAGGTCAGGAGTTGGAGACCAGCCTGACAACATGTTGAAACCCCGTCTCTACTAAAAATACACAAATTAGCCGGACTTGGTGGCACACACCTGTAATCCCAGCTACTCGGTAGGCTGAGGCAGGAGAATTGCTTGAACCTGGGAGGCGGAGGTTGCAGTGAGCCGAGATCACACCATTGCACTCCATCCTGTATGACAGAGTAATACTACATCTTAAAAAACAAAAAATAGGCCGGGTGCAGTGGCTCAAGCCTGTAATCCCAGCACTTTGGGAGGCCGAGGCGGGTGGATCACGAGGTCAAGAGACCATCCTGGTCAACAATGGTGAAACCCTGTCTCTACTAAAAATACAAAACATTAGCTGGGCATGGTGGCTCGTGCCTGTAATCCCAGCTACTCAGGTGGTTAAGGCAGGAGAATTGCCTGAACCCAGAAGGCAGAAGTTGCAGTGAGCCGAGATCACACCATTGCACTCCAGCCTGGGTAACAAGAGTGAAACTCCATCTCAAAAAAAAAAAAAAAAAAAAAAAAAAAAAAAAAAAAACAGAAAACTATCACTGAGTTATATAGCAATTTGCATACCTTGTCTGCAGTACTTATCACACCACATAATTATTATTTTGGGGTAAAGCCAGACCCTTCTTTGAGTTTAGGAGTATATCATAGTTAAGATCATTTTTCTGTAGCACTTAACATGTACACAATAAATATTTGATGAGTAAATGAACTGATGGATATCACACTTAGAACAACACAATAACAATGTGTATACTTATTTAAAAAGGGAATTGAAGGCCACATTGACATTCTAATTAAGAAACACATTGGTCTCTATATTCATGTGATTCAAATCAGGACAGAGAAACCACAAGAAATTTCCATAAAGAAAGTTTAATAAAAAGAATTATTGACTAATGCAGAAAATGAAAATATTGAGAGATTGCCTAGTGAGAAGTAAGGAGAACTCTAAAGAACATAATCAATGCAGATGTAAGAAGACATTTTCCTTAGGAAGAGGTATCTCCCACTCTGCTCTAGGGCTGAAATTAAGACTTTGCTGTTGAGGGCACAGCTGTGGCTCACTGGTGACAAGGCAGTTGTTAACAGTGTCGTGCCCACAGAACATGGTAGAAAACAGCCCTCTTGGATACTGAGAAGTGTTTACAAGAAGATGTATCACCAGAGGCACTGGGCAATGAAGCCTTCTGAAGATGACTAGGGAATCTTACTGCAGGAGCCAGGCACTGCGGAAGCTGTGGGAGTCCAGGCTGGAGAATTTCCCTACCCTAAAAAAGTCAGGTTTTGGAGAAGTCAAGCTTTGTGGCACCTTCGTACTGAACACACCAGAGGCAGAAAGAAAACTCTTTTTTCCTATAAGGTCTCTCCATAGCCCTTTAATGATAATGTTTAATTAATATTGTGCCATCTGGTAATGGAAAAATATTTAAAGGGCTCAAATTTATTTTCATAGAGCAGGCAAGGATACATTTGGAGCTGATAGGGCAATAAATTGATCATTTATTCCTGATATAATTTTCAACTCTCATATTGTTGCTTTTAGAAGAATGAATGGTTTTCTGTTCTTAGAGAAAAAGGAAGAAGAATGATGAGAAAGACTTCCACTTTATTATCTTAATCCTAATATAGCTTATTTTATAAAGCTATAAAGAAAAGCTTATGTCATTCAAACTCAAGGAAACACATTTCTTCTTGACTACTATCTACAATATTTTTGGCTGTGTATCAGTTAACCTCACTGAATTGTAAATTATTTATGTAATGGATAAAAATTTCCTCACAGTGTGTTGGGAGATTTAAATGAAATAATCTTTATAATGCCCATGGCTAATTCATGGCACATAATATTCTCGTTCCTAAGTGGTTTGTAAAGGATATGTATCTTTTATCAGAAATGCTTGGGACCAGAATTATTTAAGATACTGAATTTTTTTTTTGGAATATTTATTTTATATTTACTGGTTCAACATTTCTAATCCAAAAATCCTAAATCCAAAATGCTTAAATGAGTGTTTACTTTGGACATCATGTCAATGCTGTTTCAAATATTGGAGGATTTGGGCTTCGGGATTTTGGATTACAAATGCTCTTGTATAATGTTTAAAACACAAGATGGCCAGGCGCAGTGGCTCACACCTGTAATCCCAGCACTTTGGGAGGCCGAGGCAGGTGGATGACCTTAGGGCGGGAGTTCAAGACCAGCCTGACCAACATGGAGAAACCCTGTCTCTACTAAAAATACAAAATTAGCTGGGCATAGTGGTGCATGCCTGTAATCCCAGTGACTTGGGAGGCTGAGGCAGGAGAATCGGCTTGAATCTGGGAGGTGGAGGTTGAGGTGAGCCAAGATTTTGCCATTGCACCCCAGCCTAGGCAACAAGAGTGAAACTCCATCTAAAAAAGAAAAAAAAAAGTATAAGATAAGAGAATTAGTCTTCCGGTGAGTTTTTCAAAGGCTTATAAAATCTTCTTGTGCTATTTACTATAAGGAGTACTCAAAATACATTTATTAACAAATTGTTATATTCTGCAAAAAAATGGATCAACCTGAAGTGGATTAAACTTATGTTTCTTTCATTCCTTTAGTGCTAAGACATAATCAAAGATATTTGGGGGTTATGGCTACATCAGGTCGGCCAAATCTGCTTGGTAACTGGCAGTGTTCAGCATATTAGTAGACCTATGTGCTCAGTGATGATACCTCTGAGGTTGATAGGTTGTTCTGTGCACCTTTGTTGTAATTGACATAAAACATGACTATAATATCACTTTGTTCCCTAAGGTCATATCACAACCACATCAACAGTGGGTGATTTATGCTGCTTAGAAAGTCTTTGAGAAGGAAACAAATTAAAATACTTGCAACCAGTAAAAAAAGGAATACGCTACTATTTGTATATGGTTTGAGTCTGATGAATTTGATTTGAAAAATGGATTTGGAATTGAACGTGGGAGTGGGACTTTAGAATATTTGCTTACATTCTCTATGTCTGATGTTTCTCATTGTTAAATAAGGATAACAATAATACAACCTCATGGTATCATTATAATGTATACATGCAGTAACTTGTGTGAGGCATTTGTAGATTAGCTGTCAGGTGATGGCAGTTCAATAAACAGAATTTATAAGTGTTCTTCCTCATCTTAGTTTTTAATATACTTGAAATTCTGTGTGTGCATCTGTCTGTCTTTGTCCCTTTCTCATTCTGTCTCCCGCTACCTACATATGTATACATCATCTGTATAATTATGTATTATATAATCATTGCATATATAAAATTCATATAAACTGATCACTGCCTATCTCTTTTTATGTCATATCATTCAACGCTCCCCATCACTCATTTTCTCCAGCCATGACATTGACTTCCTGTTGCTTTGCAGACCAAATTTATTCTCTCCTCCAACTCTGTGCTCTTATTGTTCTTAATCTGATGTTCATCCCCAGATAATCCACAGCTACCTCCTTTTCCAATTATTCAGACATAAAATCAAAGTTTGCCTCTTCAAAAACATATCCTCTGACCATGTGAACTTACCTACTTTTTCCTCGTTCCCAGCCACCCTAGATTTAGTCACTTTATTTTATTTCCTTCGTGGAAATTAGCACTATTTGAAATTACCTAATTCACGTGTTAATTTGTGTTTTTAAATGTCTACCCAACCCACTGAAATGTGAAGTCTCCTTCACTATGCCTAGAACATGTGGCATAAAATCACTGATTGTGTAAAATATCTCAAATGAGTGAAGACTGGGATGTCCTAAAATGTTGTCAAATTTCCTCACAGGCCTTCTTAAAGAGGGAGTCTATTTTAGACATTAGTGGAGGGTTGTGAATTTCTGGGAAGTGATGGGACACATGCGCGCACTGAAAGTTCCAAGCCCTCATATGCTGTCTTTTCTTCTCAGTCTCGCTGTAGTCCCACCACTACTGTGTCTGATCTTCTTGCCCTATATAGATCATATTCTCATTCTACATGAACAGTTTTGCACATTTAGTTTAAGCCATCTAAACTAGACTTATTTTTTCCTGTTAATCCTTATAAGGGATAAAAACAATCTCTAGGCTTTACTGAGTGTTAATCACTTGCCAGCCACTATGCTAACAGCCTTAAAGCCTCAGCAACTTTAATCCTAGAAACAACTTTATGAGGTAGGTATTTTATTTTTTCTGTTTTATTGATCAGGAAATTGAGACAAAAGATATTAGATAACTTGTCCAAGGTTACCCAGCATGCATGTAGCACAGCCAGTGTAAGCTTAGGCAGGACTGTCTCAAAGCCCTTTGTTCTTCCCCACTGTGCTCCCAACTTTCAAAGATCAGCCCAAATCCCACCTTCCCTTTGAAATTTAGTCCACACTAGTATGGCCTCTTTTTTTCATCATCTTTCCTAGTGCCAAAAGGCTCTGTATATCTCATAGCCTAAAAATAATCACCCACTTCCTGGGATATTAATACAGTTATACCAGAGTTGAATCTTGATCCCCACAGCATTTTGTGGGCAAAAATACCAGTCTTGAAGAATCACCTCAAATTTGTGCAAAGGTCAACAAGAAAAGTGACAAAGATACGTAGATAGGCAGAACAACTTGTAGTGTTTGAACATAATGTACATTTTGACTCTCAGTCTTTCTAGTCAAAAGTTATAATTCCACGAAGGTAATAAAAGAGTAGGAAGAGCCTTCTTGACATGGGATCCTAATTTGGATGATTTGTCCATAGAGTTTCCGTTGTTATTGTGACATACCACTGTAACATTCAGCATTGTGCTCCCCTGTCAATCCTCTGCAGTGAACTAGAACATTAAAATGTCGTGTAAATTTTATCTTTCATTTTCTTCCCTCTTCTATTACTTGGTTGACTGACCTTGAGATTTATGAAACCTGTTTTCATGTGCTTTTCCCATACAGGACTCCGTGGGTTGGCCTCTTATTTGCTTTTATCCAAAAGCTTTCCCATCCCTTTTTGCATGTGCCTCTTATTGCTACATTCTCACTTGGATCGCAACTCTGACATTTCCTCATGCAGTGCTTAGGAACTTAGCTAGAACAGCAAGATCAGCTCATGTGAGAATCATGAACACATTTGAGATGAATTTAGGCAGAAGGTATTAGTTATGTTTGTATTATCATTATTTCTTTAGATATCTATTTCCTAAACTATGCTGGAAAGCCCCTCGAGAATACAAATAATAAATCATTTATTTCCCTGTACTCCCTCTACCTGCTACATGATAGGTATTTAATAAATGCATAATGGCATGAAAAAAATAGACTAAAAAATTATTTGGTTTGTTAGTACAGTAACAATTACTCCATTAGATTCATACATTATTTTGAAAAAGAAAGGAAACCACTACTTTTTCTAAACCTTCCGTGGAATTGGATTCCTTGTTCAAGCAATCTTTCAGTTTCCCTTGTTGAAAGTTTTAGAGCATGAGAAGATCTATTTTCTGCATTAAATAAATATTTTGTGGTTAGCCTACAAGCATTGCCAAAAGTTAATTATTACCAAATATACCATTAAAATAATTTTGAAATACTCATTTATATCTCTATGAAGAAAATAAAAACAGGTTAGCTCAAGAATGATTCTTATATGTCTGAACACTTTCCAGCACAAGCATTAAAGCATATATTAAAGAATATTGGTTTCTGGAGCCAAAAGTTGGTTTAAATCCTGGCTCCTCCCTTTACTAACTTTATAAATAAGCCCAAGTTAGAGGACCTTGTTGTGTCTCTATTTCTGCATAAGAAATGGGTACTAGGTTTAATACCTGGATGATAAAATAATCTGTCCAATAAACTCCCATGATGTAAGTTTACCTATGTAACAAACCTGTACATGTACCTGTGAACTGAAAATAAATGTTAAAAAAATAAATCTAGAGATCATACATCTATCTGAAAGGCTGTTGTAAAGTTAAATCAGATCATATAAAAAGCATTTAGCACAATCCATGGCTAATAATGATTGATATTAATGGATATTATTCAAATTAATACTATGTTCCCTCAGATAATTTGAAATAAACTTGCTTTTTGTAATTCCAGGCACTAGAGGCTGACTTCTAACCCTGACACCTTTTATCTGGTCTTTTCCTTTCCAGTCCTGTTGTATGTAAGAAGTGTCCTATGTCCAGTAGCTGACTCTATTGTTAGTAGTCAGGGCCTGTTTAGCATGCTTTTCCTAGACGGAAACTATCCAGCTTTCATTTGCCTTTATATGACATGGTAGGTCTAATGCTTCTTTCAAATCAAAATGACTGCTTTTTCTATGTGGGGGTATATGTGTTTTGTTTGTTTCTTTGCTAATTTCAACTGGATACACATTCTTTTCCTAAAAATCTGCTGCAGCAGTAGATCTGATATTATCTTAAGCAACTTTGAGACTTTTGTCTTTGCTCCCTTCCCTTTCTCTCTCCATAAGCATTATCATGTACAAACCTGCCCTTTGAAAAAGACACCTTTACATAGCCACATTGGTGGCCCCTCCACCACCAAGTTTTTTTGGTGACTATTGTGCAGGTAGTCATCACATGTCCACAACTGTAATATTATGGAAGTCATTTTAGAAACAATTGAAGAAATGGAAAATGTAAAGACCACTCTTGCTTTTACGGAGGTCACAAACTACTTGAGGTGACAAAATTGACATACATAGACAATTAATCTTATTGCGTTATCTATAGTCATTCTGTGTGGTGGAGTAATTACGTTCACTAATGCTCTTCTTTGCCATCTATGAGACTCAAGTCTCCACACCCCCAGATGAGGACTGTGGGTATAAATTAGCCTCTGATGTCACATGTACATTATATGAATTTATCCATGTGTTTATTCAGCAAGTATTTTTTGGGCATTTCTAGGGCTGTCTCATGAAGACCTTTCTGTCGCATCACTTTATGTTTTATAAGAAAGTTTTTCTATCACAGCTTTTTTTTTCAATTTCTCACACATTCTGAAGAAAAGTAAAGCCTCTACAGAATCCAGCAGCTGTTCATCATCCATCTTTGATGTTACCTTCTCTAGGAAGTTTTCCCTAGTAACCACCTCTACCTTTTTTTCCACAGTCTAAATTTGGTTTTTCCACCTGCAAATTCTCATAGCCCGTTGCTTGCCTCATGGCACTCTGTAGTGAATCTTGCTGATCTTTCACCTCCACCAGACTTTGACTTTCTTGATGGCAATTTCTGTGTCTTTATTATCATTCTTTTCTCAGAGATTAGCACAGAGTCCAGAATGTAATAGGAAACTTTCCTAAGTGCTTGATAAATTATACTTGGGGATGCCTTTATCTTTCTGAAAGTAGATTCTGGATCTGGCACTATGTTTTCTTCCAACTAATAGATAACAATTGAAGCCAGCATTCATCTCAGCTTCATCTGAGGCAACCAAAGAAATTCCAAAGAATGGAATCTGGCTGCATAAGCTATATTTACATATTTAAAGTCCACATCTGCTTTACCACTTTAAAGTGAATTCCTTGATTTTAGGTTACATTTTATTTTCTCATGTTATACTTCAGAATATATATGCTTTTGTAGTTTTTGATAATTTGAAGTGACAGTGACACAAAAGTCTCATATCTATGTGTTTGAAAGAAATGGCACATTTCTTTCTTTTCTAAACCATAGTTCAGCTTGCTAAAGCTTTTGGTCTTATCGATGATTCAAGATAAAAAGCCGACCTATTTTTTGTATGGTAGTATCTGACAAACTCCTGTATAACCCTCATGTTTAGTTAACAAACCAGGATTTTAAGTTTTTAGCCCATATCAATTTTTATCATATTCCTTTTACATACATCTTTAGTGATAAAGAGAAAAAAAATAAGTTTTTAAATAATCTCTATATGCTTTAAAGTTTGCAAATGCTGATCTCCTTGAGGCAGAAAAAAAAATACCAATTCGCAGGCATTTTTTCATTGTTTTTAAAACTTCATCCTCCCCTCTTTTTACTAATCTCAAAGATACCAAGGAAACAAGCCTTTTAGGGGGAAAAAAAAAAAACCACCTCAGGGTTTTTCCTATGAGTGTTGGCTGTGACTTTGGCCATTACTTTGTTTTATTGTAATCAGATACATTGGCATGAAACTACTTGAAATAGAATCCAAAGTATATCCTGGGTTTCTTTATTGGCATATCAAACAAGGAAGCATTTAGGCCATACATGAGCAAGCAGCCAAGTAATTAATAATAACACACGTGAAAGAAAATGAATATTTTGGTTGATAATCAGAATAAGAAATAAGACAAAGGCCTGGGATTCGTGTCCTTGCCCTGAGCAGCAGCAAAAATAATGTTATGAATAGCATTTAACTTGAATTTGCAGCAAACTGCTGCTTTTATCATAAACAATTGCCAGATGGTATACATTATCTTTCTTTTTTCTCCTTTCACAAAAGCGGCATTAATTGCAGAGCAGCCCAGGGCTCCACTCAGCTCATCAGTGTGATAACACTTCATGACCCTGATTAGCCGTCAGTCTACTCAATTAAAAAGATCATTTAGACATTCACCCAATCATTTGCCTATCGAGCCACCTGGGCCTCAACCAGGGGCTCCATTTTTAACATTCTCCTGCCCTCTCTCATCTTGCCTAGCTTTTTTACATATCTCCAAAAGACGTAATTGAATTAAATAAAGCGTCTCAGGGGCAGCTGCAACATCTGCTGTTTGTGGTATGTCAAGCCTTCAGCATTAAAAACAGTTACATATGCTCCAAATTAGCAGGTCGCAGAGATGAAACAGTCGATGATAGTGTTTTTGTGCCAGCGTGAGAAGCAGCTCACAGCTGTGTGCAATTTACAATTAAAGGCTTTATCAGAGCTCAATTGTACTAGTGAATCAAGTGGTGAGAGGTCAGTTAGTGAATTAGACCAATTAGAGCTTGTACAGTTAAATTATCTGTCTTATTACCTACTGATAAACAGCCTTGTCATATCTTTACTGGAATGATGAAGCTGAATGAGTTTTATGAAGTGATAATACAAGTTCACTGTAGAGGAACTTAGTGATTTGTGAATTCAAAATCTATAGCAACAAAATGGTTTTATATAACATTTTAAAATACCTATAAGAAACTTTGAATTGGTTAAAACACTTCAGATTAAGTTGGTTGTATCTACCTGATATAGCCAATTACATATAACTACTTGATATGTTACAACATACATCTTCAAATATAAGACTTTAAAAAACTACTTTGCAACAGAATGACCTATGGATCTCCTAATTTTAATATCAATTTTTAATTTTAAGAATTAATTTCAATGAGAATAAAGAATAGAACAAAAGTGTATCTGAAAAATTTAAGGACCAAGCATTTCAAAATAATCCAAGAAAAGCATATAGTTTCAGGGATGTAGTGATTTAATTTTTTCGGAAAGTACAAAATCATCAGTCATTATAATCTAAAAAAGTATGCATAGTTCAAAAGTTCAAAAGTTGCAAATCCTATACATAGAACAAGCCACACCCATTTTCATGCTTCTATACATATATGGATTGGAATTGGTGAATGAAAGGCTGTATTTAAACATTACTGATACGGTCATTGGTGAATTATTTATATTACAACTTTCCACTGAATGAATGCTCATTTTTATCTAGACAGTTTCATGATTAGCAAATAACAAGAGGTCTTCATTAGTACCAGTCTCATTGACTAAGCAGATCACCGATATCAGTTGAACTGGAAAAGCTAGACTCGGAATCATTCCTGAATCAATGATCAGAAAGTAGTATGGAGAATACAACTTAAATAAACCATATTTAAGTCTCCTAACTTACTTTTTCCTAGATCAAGAATCCAAATTTGTAACATTAGAAAGAACTCATGATGGAGATTTTAAATAATATTTGTTCATTGATTCACTCTTTAACAATAACTTTTAAGTCCTTGGATTTATTTTATTAATTGAACTTTAGTTTTCTTAAATAGAAAGAAACAGTTATATTTATCAAAAATCGGGACAATCCTTGCTTTGTAACAGATTTCAGTTTGAAAACAAAATTTACAATATCCAATATTAAGGATTATAGTGAATGATGCTCAATAATATACATGGGTCAAAAATGTAGCTTTCTTTACATAAAAGTATTCCAAAGTTATTTAGTAACTAAGATCCAATATTCTAGTTGTAAAATATGTTTAGAGAAGCATAATCTCTTTTCTCCTTTGAGAAGATACAGCAGTGTATCTCAAGTAAATATATATTATAATTCTGGTTAAGATCATTAAAAAAATTTCATGAAATGTATTAGAATAACTTTTAAATGTACCTAGAAGGATGAAAAAGGTACAAAACATCAAATAAATTTTGAAGAAGATAATTGAGAAGAAACGTATCCTAGAAGCTGTAAGAATAAAAATAGCATATACATGGCATAGGCATAGGTAAAGCAAAAGACTCCATTAAAAAGCATATAATTATATGTAAATTAATTTAAATAAATTATATTATTGCATTTTAGTTCTGGGGTACATGTAAAGAACATACAGGATTGTTGCATAGGTACATACATGGCAATATTGTTTCAATATCATTACATATACATATGAATTTTAAATCATATAAATTTACCCTGGAAAATAAGCTAAAGGAAAGAAAAACTTAATTTGAAAGTAAATACATATACAAACGCATAAAAACAAGTATGTAATACACCCTCAACATTCACAGAAATGCAAATTAAGACGAAGATTAGATGTCATGTTTGACATAGTAATTAGCCAAGGTTTAAAAATAATAGTAATACTCAACAAAGGCAGAAAACAGGAAATTATCCTACCTTCCTTGAATAAATGCAAGATCTCTTCTGTAAAATAATTTAGTAAACTTTAACAAAAGATTTTGGTTTTTTTTTTGACACTTGTGGTTCAGCATCCCACTTGTGGTCATTTTTCTTGAGTAAATTATATTAATCATGAGGCAACAATATATCACATTGTCATAGAGTAGACCTTTGGAAATACCTTGGTCTCCCATAAATCAGAGATCAAGTTTAGCAGATCAGTGTGGATTTCTGTGACATAAAATTATATCCATACATTGTCCATACATTGTTATATTTTAAACCAATATGCAATGTATGTGCAATATATATGATATATAATTGTACATATATATATAATTATTATTATTTACAATGAACCTTTTTTCATCATATAGTGATTGTCTTTGCCTCTTGTAACAGTTTTCAGTGAAAATCTGTTTTGTCTGATTATAAGTATAGCTACCCCTACTCTCTTTTGGTTAATATTTGCATCGAATATCTTTTTTCATCACTTTATTTTCAGCCTGTATACATCTTTAAGGCTAAAGTGGGCTCTTGTAGGCAGCATATTGTTGAATCGTGTGACCCTTTTTTTTTTAAATGCACACAACCACTATGTGTATTTTGATTGAAGAATTTAACCCATTAACATGCAAAGTAATTTTTGATATGTAAAGCTTTACTGTTATTTTTCTAATTGTTTGCTGACTGCTTTCTAGTTCTGTTTTTTCTTTCTAACAATCTTTCTGTATTCCTTTGTGATTTATTTAATTCTTGTGGTGATATATTTTAATCCTTCTTTCCTTATCTGCCTTTTTCTTCTACATGATTACCATGGGATTTACAGAGAGTATCTTATATACAGCATTCTGTTTTAAGGTGATAACTTCAATTGCATATAAAAACTCTATACTTGGCTTAAGGGAATGTTGTAGCTGGATTGATGTTTTATCTACACCACTACAATTTTCTCCATATCAGCAATAAAGCCGTTTCACTTTCTTATTTATCCACTCACTGGAGTAATACTTTTAATTTCCTTCATAAACTGTGCATTTGCACTCACAGTTTTGCTAAATATTTGTTGCAGAAGGCCTTGCTTTTGGCCTGTCTTGGCTTTTGACATGCCTTTCTCATTAAGCTTAATCATTTCTAGCTTTAGACTGAGAGTGAGAGATGAGTAGCTGTTTCACTTGAACACTTAGAGGCCACTGTCGGGTTATTTACTGGCCTAATTTCAATATTGTTGTGCCTCTGGGTACATGGAGGCCCTAGGAGGGAAGAGAGACAGGGAAATGGCCACTTGGTGGAGCAATGAGAACACACACATTTATTGATTAAGCTTGCTATCTTTCATGGAAGTGGTTCCTGGCATCCCAAAGCAATTATGATAGTAACATAAGATCACTTGTTACAGATCATCATAACAGATATAATAATAATGAAAAGTTTGAGATGTTTCAAGAATTACTAAAATATAACACAGAGATACGAAGTGAACACATGCTTTTGGAATTACATTTATTAATGCTTTTCATGATTTGCCTACATGTTCCATAGAAAAATGATAGGATTTACTGTGTTCACTTTAATACCATCTCCTGTCTGCAGCAGTGGTCAAGTCATAGCACATTCCCTGTCATGCTCCATACCCTCTCTCAATTTAATATAGCCTGTCAAATTCAATAGTAGCTGAAAGAATTTTAGCCCAATATTCTGGAACTCAGTGACCACTTGTTGAACAGTCTTTAAATTTGTCCCCAAATTAGTCCTCATGATAAAATGTTATCTGATCATAAGATACTTTTTACCACAATTCTGATAACTAGATTCCCATTTCATTCATTGTGCCTGAATCACCATTTGGATGATCTATGGATATAGATANTTAAAAAAAAAAAAAAAACAAAACAGAAAACTCTAAACAAGTGGAATAGAAGCCAATGAGCCTTTACTCTATTATTGTTTGCAATATTAGGTATCAACCATGTTGTAAGTGAAGTATAAATATTCCTTTCTAAATAAATATCCAGATTTTAAACTTTCAAAATCCTTATGGAATACAAATAATATAATATGAAATAAAAGTTATTAACTATTTAAATAACAACACTGCAAAGGGAAAGTCTCATCATCATTATACAATCTTCATTGCTAGATGATTGTGGCATCAATCATGGCATTCTCACATTTCTCCTGTGCACTATCCAGGTGCTTACCTGTACATACTTCTGTTTTCTCTCTTTTTCTTCCCTCAAATTAACTATTATCATCTGAGCTAAGAAAATCATCAGGAGAAAATGGTTATTCTGGCCATCACAGCTCTTCATCTACTCCCATCTCAGTTTTTCCTTCTGGAAGGGAAGACAGAGTCAGCATTTTGAGACTGTTAAAGGAAGTCCATGCAGAGGGAACATTAATATAATCAATGTCCATCATGCTGAATGGGAATTCTGGTAGAGAAGAGAGGAAAGTATAATGTGAAGTTAAAATCTTAGAGTCCAAAAGCAGAAATCAGAAGCTAGGATACAGAGTCAGCAATATGAGAGACGAGAGTGAGGGGCGAGTAGTGGGTGTGTGTTTACCTAAAGCAATTTCATAGATAGTCCATGCTGTCCACCATGCGTGGCTATTTAAGATACCATCGATGGTGTTGTTTACAGACAACTTTTCTGAGTCTATGGAGACAGAGATTGCACACTTGTTCTGCCCAGTAGTTCAATGAAGAAACTGAGGCTGTGAAATGTTAAATGATAGCTTGTTTCACATGTAAACAAATCTGGACACTAAAGTGGTAAGGAAAGATTTTAATCAGTAATAACTATAGAAATAGAAAAAATTGTTCAGTGTAGACTAAACTCAGCTTTAATTTGTATAGCAGTAAAAGGGTCCAGTGTAGACGGAACTCAGCTTCAGTTTGTATAGGGATTACAAGTGTAAATTAAGAGCACATTAATGACCTTATCTATGTGATTATTATTTTTTAATGTTCTTGGAAATTCAGGCATATGTCCTGCTTCTGAATATTTATTCTGCTTTGAAGGAGCAAAAGACATCATGCATTAGACTTAGCAAATAAAACTTGAAAATGTATAGTACTATGACCATACATAAAGGTGGTAGGGGGAGAATGAGAGACAGGCACTTACTTCATTAGTGAGAAAATACGAAAATGTGCTCAGGACAATCTAAATGCATTTGCATGGCTGTTATGGAATACATTGTTTCATTATTCTGGAAGCAAGCTGGACATACTACTTACTGTCTGGTTTTATGAAAATCCATGTTTGGAATTGTCATATGAAACTTATCATGGGCAAAGGAAAAGGAAAACGGCAAAGCATATCTAATTCTTTTTGAAAACGGGAGAAGGCATATGGCATGCATTCTTTCATCCTCGTCACAATCCTCTAAAACTGTATACTATTAATTAGTATCCACGTTTTACAAATGAGGAAACTGAGGCTGTGAAACGTTAAATGATAGCTTGTTTCACATATAAACAAATCTGGACACTAAAGTGGTAAGGAAAGATTTTAATCAGTAATAACTATAGAAATAGAAAAAATTGTTCAGTGTAGACTAAAATCAGCTTAATTTGTATAGAAGTAAAAGGGTCCAGTGTAGACGGAACTCAGCTTCAGTTTGTATAGGGATTACAAGTGTAAATTAAGAATGAGGGAATAGAGAGAGGAGAGAGCGAGGGATCGTTTGATTCAGGGTAGTGAAACATTACAGGTCACCCAGAGTAAATGGTATTAAGCTACTGTGTCTGCCGGCGGGTAGTTATGAAAGTTAGTAATCTGTCCTCACACAGAGGCTAGAAGACAGAGGCCCTATCCTCAGGTGTTGGCTGAAACCAGCTGTAAAATGTTGGGGGCAGCCTTGAGTTTTCTCACCTTAATTGGGGCTTGAGTTATGTTAGGAATGTGGATTTGAGCTGTTAGAACCTGTATTCGTGTTTTTACAAGTCTTTATAGGCAAAGACAGAGGCCTAGTCACGAAAAGGGCTCAGAAGAGCCTGGATTAAGTTTGGACAAGGGGAGAAATTTCTCGCTTCCTGAAGAGTACATATCATAACTAGCAAGTGACACATCTACTCTCAAATTAAGTATTAAGGCACTCTCCAAAATATATGCATTTAAAGAGCACAAAGTGTTCAAGACAAGTGATTTCTACATGCACCACAACTCAAAAATTTATTTCTTAGAAAAAGCCTTGCATGACTCTTCTGGATAGCATAGCTTTTCCAAAAAGAATATTAGGATTATATAGAGTGGGTCAAACAGAAATGATGAAAACTCAATGCTCTTTTGTTTTCAGCTGTTTGCATCCAAATGAAGACACATTTAGTAATATTAATTGAAGCCTTATAAAGTTCCTAGATCATACCACTCATTCTTCAAACCACTGGAAACATATGACACAGCCAATACAAAGCATTACCTCTTCATGGATCCTATAGTTCTTAGTGCCATGTAGGAAACATTCTAAAGTTTGTACTTAGAAGAAGCAGTGTGCTTTCTCTAAAAATTTTTACATGTATATATATGTAGATGAGGATTGTTTATCTCGTGTGTGTATGCATGTGTGCATGTGCATGTGTGCGTGTATTTCTCATTTTTTGAAAAACAAATAATTCTCAGTTCAGTAAAGAAAATATGAACTAACTATGTTTCAAGAACCTCCCATAGTGGTGATTTTGGGGATATGACATATATTCCTATGCTTTCTTATGGCTAAAGAATGGACAACAGTTTGCAAAATACTATAACGCTAACCATTAATTTTTATCAAAATAAGACTTTACAATAGCAAGTAAATGTCTAGTTGTACATATTTAAACTTCCAACATCTTAATTGCCTCCTTTAAGAACTTTGGGAAATGGACCATACCTTGTAAAGACAGGATTTGACAAAGCAGAATGTTGCTCAATAGCTGCTCTAAAGGCAAACCAGTGTTAATGTGATGATTCCTTTGTGCTTATTGTTCCATTCACTATACATTTGTGTCATTATTGTTCTGAACCATTTCAGTAAGTTGATTTCACTAAGTTGTTTGAAATTAGATTCTATATTTTTATTATTTTTGCTTCCAAACTCTTGGCTGGTGTAGAAAATTTCATTTGCTTCTGGAGAAGTGCAAGATTGAAGATTCATATTGCACATAAAAAATTAATTCTTGGTCCATTATTATTTTCAGCCTGTGTTAATAATGTATTAGATGAGCTTATTGCATAGATGTGAATGTATAGATGGGCACACTTTGAATTAGACCGGTCAGATGTGATTCTGAGATCACTCTTATTCTAAACCAAATTTAATGCCATTGGTTTAATGTTTTAAGAAATATGACTCTCAGTTCATTAGAGGGGTTTATTCAAAGTGTACTTACCAAAACGTTGTTTTAGTAAGGACTGTATTGCTAATATTGATTAAGCCATCTTCCACTGGTGTACGAATGATTAATTCACTATTAAATCTTATGAGCAAGCCACAGGACCAACTTTTTAAAAACTACCAAAGTACAAGTACACCTACATGAAAAGGACATAAAGGCCTCATATACATCTTTCCCAAAATTATGTCTATACTAACAGTATATAAAATAAATATTTCTTAGGATAAAAAATTGCACTTAAATAATTATATTCAAGAAGACATTTATTACTTCTACTGTATTTACTGTATACAACAGTACTCCATTGTTTTCAAGGAAATATAAATCTTTCATTCCAAGAAATAAAGTCATAGAATGCAAATAAATAAAGTAAAAGCGTAAGATAATCTTTTTAGAATTTCTTAAGTTCTCTAATAATAAACTTGTCATTCCTGAACATTTATTTAAAATAAATTGTGTTAAAGCAAACTAAATATGGCTTCAGAAGGACTCTATACATTTATATTTGAGTCCTTGTGGATGACCTGTAACCTAGCTTGAAGCAGACAAGATTGAAAACCTAACTTAGAAGTATGTGCCTGTAACAATAGCTGAGTCTTGGCCAATTCCAGAGGCCATACTTCAACCGCTCATAGACTGCTAAGTGTTCAAACTGTTCAAATAACGCAAATGCCAACCTGTAACCAATCCAGCTGTTTCTATCCCTCACCAACTTCTGTATGTCTGTTCCCTTTTTTCATCTGTAATCTTCCACCATGTGGCCGCATGGGAGTCTGGCTGAATCTGCGGTGATTCAGATTCAGGGGCTACCCAATTCCTGAATGGCTTATTGATCAATTAAACTTCTTTAAATGTAATTCAGCTGAAGTTTTTCTTTTAACAAATGTGCGTAAAGAAGTATTTTACCTTTCTACTGATTTTATAATTTTACCAATCTAAAATACGTAATATTAATATATTTTCAAATTTAAATACATCTGGTAAGCACATCTTAGAATTTTGAAATGAAAGCAGTATTAGAACAAATTTGAATCATTGGAATATAACTCTCTTCTCCATATCTAGGCTACTAAGAGTTGTGAGGAAAAGACAATCATGTATGAAGATTAGTACATTTTCATAATGATTATCTCCATAACTCTCCATATTAGTGCAGTGGCACCAAGCTTTCTGTTTTATTCAGAACCTCTCTTTTTTCTTCTGTAGGGTTTATTGAAAACAAATTTTCCTCTCCTGAAACTTCCAAGACCACTAGAACTGTACTATCTCACAATTCCCTCTATAAGTTACTGTCCCTCACCTCCAGAAATCTACCAATAGCTTATTTTTTAACAGAGGGCTCAAAATCTCCTATTTATCTTTCAATTTCAACTTAATTTCATTTAGAAGGTCTTTGATTCATTCATTCATCCAACAATTATTTTCTAAGCGCTTATAATATGGCAGGTATTGATTTAGGTACTAGTTATACAATGGTAGTCAAAGTATCTACAGTCTCTACCCTCAGTGAGTTTAATCATGTAGTAAAAAATATAGAAGAGTCCCTATTTGGCAGTCCTAGAGTTTTCTGGGACTACTACCTCATAAAACCTGATTTGACTGTCTGTGGACATCATTTGCAGGAAATTCATTTTACTAATAATCAACAGGATTCTGGTAGGCAGGCATACCCTTTGAATCATTGTCCTGCTCAGCTGTCTTTTTTTTTTTTTTTTTTTTTTTGAGATTAAGTATCCTTCTGTTGCACAGGCTGGAGTGCAATGGCATGATCTTGGCTCATTGCAACATCCATCTCCCAGGTTCAAGCGATTCTCCTGCCTCAGCATCCCCAGGAGTTAGGATTACAGGAATGCACCACCATTCCTGGCTAATTTTTGTATTTTTAGTAGAGACAGTGTTTCACCATGTTGGCTAGTCTAGCCTTGAACTCCTGACCTCAGGCTATCTGCACACCTCGGCTTCCCAAAGTGCTGGGATTACAGGTAAGAGCCACTGAACCTGGTCAGCTGTCTCTCTCTCTTTTTTTTTTTTTTTTTTTTTAATCAGCCATGGCCAAGTGTTCTGTTTCCTTAGCTATAAGATTAAGAACCTCCACTTCAATGCAACTAAGTCTATAACCACAATTGGCTAGGATATGGTGTTATAGGTGCATAGCAAACAGATTCCTCAAGTAAAGGTTTTTCAATAATTTTGATTCTCCCATGAATCACAGATAATATGTAATGGCCTTTTAGACCTGACCCAGGATTATAAGTCAAGTCTCATGTTCCACTAAACTCTGCTTAGAACTTTACCTTCTAACAGTATGGAAACTTTTCATTCCACTGCATCACATGGAAATTGTACACCATATTTCACTGGTTTACAAATGATTAATTCTCTATTAAATCTGATGTCACATCAGGCATCTCAACATGTTATTACCACTTCTTCAAATACCCTTTTCTTCTTTGTTGATTTACATTTCAAGGCTTGTGTTTTATTCTGGAATATTATCTCAAACCTTGTATATTTTCTGTTGTGTTCACTATTCCAGGATGTCTTTTGTGACTCCTCCATATATGTTGATTGTTATTCGAGACAACCAAGCTTTTGTTTTGGTAGTTGCTGCATGGTAGTTAAATGATCCCTTTCGAAACAGCCTCCCAGAAAAAGGACATGAATGACATTATTTACCTCTGTATCCTCAATGCTTAGAACAGTGGATGCTCAGTAAATACGTGGTATACTAAAACTAGCATACATCACCAAAGATAGACTCACTGAGTGTCAGCCACATAAGTGGATCAGCTTCTGTAGTGTATATATTATATATTTCTAATACTGTAACATAGAGAGCTGACCCTTACCAAAGTGTGCTTGGTGTAACAGAATTTAAAAGTATTCCCTTGATTAGAAAATGTGTTTAGTTTCTGTAACCAAAAAATAGGAACTCACTTTGATGTAGACATTCAAAATGGAAAAATGCACCCTCCTCAACAGATTTGCAAAAATTCTTCCTTTGGTCACACCTGTGATGTTATTAATTAATAACTTAATATCTCAACATCGCAAAAAAACAAAGCTGGAGGCATCACATTATCCAACTTCAAATTATACTACAGTGATACCGTAACCAAAATGTTATAGTACTGGTACAAAAACAGGCACATGGATCAGCGGAACAGAATAGAGAGCCCAGAAATAAGATTGTATACCTATTACCACCTGATCATCAAAAAAACTGACAAAAAGCAATGAGAAAATAACTCCCTGTTCAATAAATGATGTTGGGATAACTGGCTAGCCATATGGAGAAGACTGAAGCTGGGACCCTTCCTTACACATGTATAAAAATCAAATTAAGATGAATTAAAGACTTAAATATAAAACCCAAATCCATAAAAACCCTCCCTGGGAGACAACCTAGACAGTACCATCCTGGTCATAGGAATGGGCAAAGATTTTATGACAAAGACACCAAAAGCAATCACAACAAAACTAAAAATTGACAAGTGCAATTTAATTAAACTTAAGAGCTTCTGCAGTCTAAAAAAAAACAGAGTAAACAGACAAAAAAACAACCGAGTAAACAGACAACCTACAGAATTTAGACTAAATTAGACCATTGTCAGATGCATTGCTTTCAAAAAGTTTCTCCCATCTATAAGGAACTTAAACAAATTTACAAGGAAAGAATAAGCAACCCCATTAAAAAGTGGGCAAAGAGCAGCTCTGAACAGACCATTGTGCAGAGGCTGACATCGTGAATTTTAGCTCCAGATCAACTGCAAGAACAAACCAGCAATACAGATAGGGCCCACAGCCTCTCTGAAGGAAGCAGACTGCTCCTGCAGGACTCAGGAGATACCCCAAATACTGTGAGATCCCCAACTGCAAAAGTGGGAAAGGGAGACCCTCCTCTCCCAAATACACACCCTGAATGGAGAAACTGAACGTCTGTTTGCAGGCAAAGTTTCTGACCTAACCTGGAGCAGAGTCAATTTAGAGAGCCGAGTGAAATGCAGGGGTAGAGGAATCAGCAGAAAGGCCCTGGGAGCTTGCTGGGTCCCCAGACATGCCATTCATGTCTGGCACCACAGGGATCCGTCAGCAGGGTGGCCAGAAGAGCAGGGGATAAAACTCCACAAGGAGAAGGAAATCTCTCGCTGAACTTCATAACAATTTGAACAGGGCAAGAAGCCACCTGGCCAGAACTCAAGGGAGGGCACAAATCTGGTGTGCAGACTCCACAGGCAGGGGAAGAACTAAGCTCTCTTCTCTCACAGTTGGGAAGCAGGTAGCCTGGGTCAAGTTTTCAAGCCTGTCTTGCCCACCACCTGGAAACAGGCTCAGGGTTGTTGGTGAGGGGCACAGTAGGCGTGAGACCGACGCTTCAGTTTGCATAGGAACTGGGTGAAGCCTGTGACTACCAGCTTTCCCCCATTTCCCTGACAATCTTCATGACTCAGCAGAGATAGCCATAATCCTTCTAGGTACAGAACTCCAGTGACCTGGGAATCTCGCCTCTGCCCCCACTCCCACCCCCACCCCCACCAACAGCAGTGCAGCAAGACCCACCCAAGTAGAGTCTGAGCTCAGATATGCCTAGCTGTGCCGCTACCTGATGGTCCTTCCCTACCCACCCTGGTAGCGGAAGACAAAGGGCATATAATCTTGGGAGTGCTAGGGCCCTGTCCACCGCAGTCCCTCTCCAAACTGCTATAGCTGGTGCTCTTTGGAAAACACCACCTCCCTGCAGGAGGCCAACCAACACCAAAATAGAGCATTAAACCACCAAGGCTAAGAAACTTCATGGAGTCCATTGCATGCCCCCCATGTCCATTGCATGCTGGTATCCATGGCGGAGAGACCCATAGATGGTTCACATCACAGGACCCTGTGCAGACAATCCCCAGTACCAGTGTACCGGCCCAGAGCTGGGTAGGCTTGCTGGGTAGCTAGATCCAGAAAAGAGACAACAAATCACTGCAGTTCAGCTCACAGAAAGCCACATCCATGGGAAAAGGGGAGAGTACTCCATCAAGCAAACACCCCGTAGGACAAAAGAATCTGAACAGCCTTCAGTCCCAGACCTTCCTTCTGACAGAGCCTACCCAAATGAGAAAGAACCAGAAAACCAACCCCGATAATGTGACAAAACAAGGCTTTCCAACACCCACAAAAAATCACACTAGTTCACCAGCAATGGATCCAAACCAAAAATAAATCCCTGATTTACCTGAAAAAGAATTCAGCAGTTAGTTATGAAGCTAATCAGGAAGACAAGAAAGAAAGGTGAAGCCCAATGCAAGGAAATCCAATAACGATACAAGAAGTGAAGGGAGAAATATTCATGGAAATAGAGAGCTTAAAGAAAAAACAGTGAAAAATTCAAGAAGCTGTGGACACACTTTTAGAAATGAAAAATGCTCTGGAAACTCTAAGCAATAGAATTAAACAAGCAGAAGGAAGAAATTCAGAGCTCAAAGACAAGGTTTTCGAATTAACCCAATCCAACAAAGACAAAAAAGAAAAAGATATGAACAAAGCCTCCAAGAAGTTTGGGATTGTGTTAAATGATCAAACCTAAGAATAATTGGTGTTCCTGAGGAAAAAGATAATTCTAAAAGTCAAGAAAACATATTTTGGGGAATAATCGAGAAAAACTTTTGTGGCCCTGCTAGAGACCTAGACATCCAAATACAAGAAGCACAAAGAACACTTGGGAAATTCATCTCAAAAGGATCATCACTTAGGCACATTGTCATCAGTTTATCCAAAGTTAAGACTCAGTACAGAATCTTAAGAGCTGTGAGACAGAAGTACCAGGTAACCTATAAAGAAAAAAAAAATCAGATTAACAGCAGATTTTTCAGCAGAAAACCTCTGAGCTCGAAGGGATTGGGGCCCTCTCTTCAGCCTCCTCAAACAAAACAATTATCAGCCAAGAATTTGTAACCAGCAAAACTAAGCATCCTATATGAAGGAAAGATACAGTCTTCTTCAGGCAAACCAATACTGAGAGAACAAAGAGTATAATGAACACAGTGGTACCTCACATTTCAATACTAACGTTGAATGTAAATGTCCTAAATGCTCCACTTAAAAGATACAGAACTTAATGGTTAAGAACTTGCCAACCAACTACGTGCTTCCTGTAGGAAACTCATCTGACATGTAGGGACTCATAAACTTAAAGGAGTGGAAAAAGGCATTTCATGCAAATGGACACCAAAAGCAAGCAGGGATAGCTATTCTTGTATCAGACAAAACAAACTTTAAAGCAACTGCAGTTAAAAGAGACCAAGAAGGACATTATATAATGGTAAAAGGCTGTGTCCAACAGGAAAATATCACAATCCTAAACATACATGCATCTAACACAAGAGCTCCCAAATTTATATAACAGTTACTAATAGACTTAAGAAATAAGATAGATAGCAACACAATAATAGTGGGGGACTTCATTACTTCACTGGCAGGACTAGACAGGTCATCAAGACAAAGTCAACAAGTAAACAATGGATTTAAACTATACATTGGAACAAATGGACTTAACAGATCTATACAGAATATTTCATCCAACAACTGCAGAATACACATGCTATTCAACAGCACATGAAACTTTCTCCAAGATAGACCATATGATAGGTTATAAAACTAGCCTTACTAAATTTAAGAAAATTGAAATTATAACAAGCACTCTCTCAGACAACAGTGGAATAAAACTTGAAATCAACTCCAAAGGGAATCTTCAAACCTATGCAAATACATGGAAATCAAGTAACCTGCTCCTGAGTGAGCATTGGGTCAAAAATTAAATCAAGGTGGATATTTAAAAATTATTCAAACTGAATGACAATAATGACACAACATACCAAAACCTCTGGGATACAGCAAAGGCAGTGCAAAGGGGAATCTTCAGAACCCTAAATGCCTACATCAAAAAGACTGAAAACCTAGAAGAGATGGATCACTTCCTGAAAAAATGCAACCCTTCTAGCTTAAATCAAGAAGAATTAGATACCCTAAACAGACCAATAACAAGCACTGAGATTGAAATGGTTATTTAAAAATTACTAACAAAAAAAGTCCAGGACCAGACGGATTCACAGCAGAATTCTACCAGACATTCAAAGAAGAATTGGTACCAATCCTTTTGACACTATTCCACAAGAAAGAAAAAGAAGGAACCCTCCCTAATTCATTCTATGAAGCTGACATCACCCTAATACCAAAGCCAGGAAAAGACACTGCAGAAAACTAAAAAGAAAACTACAAACCAATATCTTTAATGAACATAATTGCTAAAGCTTTTAACAAAATGCTAGCTAAGCGAATCTAACAACATATCAAAAAGATTATTCACCACAATCAAGTGGGTTTCATATCAGCGATTCAGGGATGGTTTAACATATACAAGTCAATGAATGTGATACCCCACATAAACAAAATTAAAAACAAAAATGAACATTCGTGTGCACGTGTCCTTATAGTAGAACAATTTGTAATCCTTTGGATATATACCCAGTAATGGGATTGCTGGGTCAAATGGAATTTCTATTTCTAGGTCCTTGAGGAATCGCCACACTGTCTTCCACAATGGTTGAACTAATTTACACTCCCACCAACAGTGCAAAAGTGTTCCTATTTCTCCACATCCCCTCCAGCATCTGTTGTCTCCAGATTTTTTAATGATCGCCATTCTAACTGGCGTGAGATGGTATCTCAATGTTGTGANGGGGAGCACTACACACTGGGGTCAGTTGGGGGGAAATAGGGGAGGGACGGTGGGGGGTGGGGAGCTGGGGAGAAATAGCAAGGGGAGAAATGCCAGATGTAGGTGATGGGGAGGAAGGCAGCAAATCACACTGCCACGTGTACATATGCAACAATTTTGCATGTTCTTCACATGTACCCCAAAACCTAAAATGCAATAAAATAAATAAATGGGGGAAAAATCATATGATCATCTCAAAAGATACAGGAAAAGCATTCAACAAAATCCAGCATTCCTTTATGATTAAAACTCACAGCAAAATCAGCATACAAGAGACATATCTCAATGTAATAAAAGCCATCTATGACAAACCCCCAGCCAACATAATACTGAATGGGGAAAAGTTGAAAGCATTCCCTCAGAACTGGAGCAACACAAGGATACTCACTCTCACCACTCCTCTTCAACATAGTACTGGAAGTCCTGGCCAGAGCAATCAGACAAGAGAAGAAAATAAAGGGCATGGAAATCAGTGAAGACAAAGTCAAACTGTCACTGTCTGCTGATGATATGATTGTTTACCTTGAAAACCCTAAAGACTCCTCCAGAAAGCTCCTAGAACTGATAAAAGAATTCAGCAAAGCTTCCAGATACAAGATTAATGTACACAAATCAGTAGCCCCTCTATACACCAACAGACGCCAAGCAGAAACTTGAATTTTTTTTAAGTAAAACAAAACCTTCCTTTTTCCACAGCCACCTTCAGCAAGCAACTGCATCTTCAAACATACTCCAAAAGTTCCCTTTTATTTATGTTGATAAAAGTGAAAGAAGGTTCTTATGATTTTGCTTATCATTCTCGGGTTCAAAAACAAATCTTAGGATTACTTCAGACATACACGCATGGGCACACACACACATACACACACACTCAGCATAATAACCCCAACTGTTAATGTTTATCACATATACAATTTCTTGTTCCCCCATATCAGCCTAGCAATGTGAGAACAAATGTATAGTTCCCATCTCCCTTTCCATCACTCCCTCCTTTCTACTCTGGACTAGTTTTAGCTTCTGCCATACTCAAGAAAATAACAAAGCCATTTTAGCATCCATCACCTCTCATAAATATAATAATCTTCTGGAGGGTCAACCAATAGCCTCCAAATTTGCTGACCTGTTTCACTTCTTTCCTTTTAAGTCCTCTATGGGACTCAAGTATTAAGAGGGCACAAAATTGGTTCCTGCATACTCGTTTTGTCATTACCAAATGGTTAGCTAGCACCTTATTTTGCAATGAGGGGGTAGTGGTACAAAAAATAGGATTTTCTGAGAGTTCGGCAAAACTAAAACGGAAGAATTCCATTTTAACATCCTACTACATCCAGTGGGCTCTCAAGTTTAACAAATGGGCACAGCAGAAGAGACGTAAAGGTGAATTTCCTCTCCTCTTGACTATTCTGCACTTTGACCATGAGGACACTCCCTTCCCAATGCCTGTTAGCTTTGCTTCACCAACGCTTACAATACAAGCATATGGAGAACATTAAGAGTCAAGAGGTATGGATGCTACTTTGGTTTTACTGCTTCCTTGCACTGTAACCATGGAAGGATCGTTTGATATTTCTTATCTGGTTTCCTTGTTGGTACTCTAGGGCAGTAAGCCCTTCCTTCCTCAAAATGTTGTTCAGATCAAGATGAAGTGTGTGAAAGCACTAAGTACTGCTCACATGCAAGCATACTAAATTGCTTTGGTTTCCTTCACTCAAGGCCTAATCTTGCTATAGAAGGCAGCTATGCTTTTCTGTTTACCTGGTAAGCTTAACTGTGTTTTATATTTTTTGCCAACTTGTGGCTGGCAGTTCTTTTGGTAGTTTTCAAATCATGATCTTCACTGTTGCTTCACAGTTGCTAGACTTTGGCCTAAAGGGGTTTAAATTAATCCTCTTTCTCCATTTTTAAAATGTGGTTTGTTTACATTTGGCCTTATTTCTTCACTTTCTTTTTTCTAATCTTCCCACAACCATCTAGAGGTAGTATGATATTCACTTGACCGTCATATCAGATAGAGCAGTATTTCCATACAACAGAGGAAACTTACACAGTAGTTCTGGCCTGTTTCAGTGCAAAGTTTGCAGATATCAGCCACTGAATTTTGGCTTGGCTTTCAAGTTCACAGAATAATAATATTTATTTTTATTTATTATACATTATTGCTCAGATAATAGTTTTGACTTGATAAGTTCATAGAATAGTAGGAAATATATAAAAAAGGATTAGTTTGTTTTAAGCAATGATCTAAATATATGTCAAAGTTATGATTTTGTTGCTTTGTTGGTATAACATGAATATGAATGGATACATTATTTTTTTACTAAAGATGTAAAGAATGAAAATGTATATGAAGCATAATCCAATTTTTCCTTTGACTGTCTATGTCCTCATGTAAAAGGAAGCTGCAGAAATAAGAAATAAAAGAATCAATCTCACAGGGCTTTACAGATTATTACTAGCACCATTTCAAGGAATTTTTAAAAATCTCTATGTATAACTATCTATGACATGGAAAAGATGACTATCCTCTTAGTATAACCCTCTTTTAGAAAGAAACTGCAGACACATTAGTTTCTATCTAATCTAAATATGACAAAATTGTAAATAAAGTACTTCCAAATGAAAATCAGTGGTGTACAGAAATAGTAGTATGGTTGCTACTACCATAGCCATACTATTTTCACTACTTACATATATTGAGCAATAAATTACATGTGTTTTCTAGTCTGTTATATTTTCCCTCCCTCGTGAGGCTAGAGACTACATCTGCATAACTTTATCTCCAGCCATTTGCAAGACGCTATGCTAAAATTCCCAGTGGCTTCAAAAGTAACAGTTCAAACTTGCTATTTTGGCTTTCCTTATTCCTCACGTTTTAAATCCAAGTGTTCCTTATTTTTGTAAACTTATAGAGGCGTAGTAAAATACTTTACTTTCTATAGTATTTCTCTATAATATTAAAAGAAGATTGAAGAGATGCCTATATGAGCTAGCTTAGTCCAGTGGAATTGCCAAAATTTATGATTTATTTTTAAAAAAGGGCATCCATTAACATCCCCAGAAACTACAATAATATAGGTGAACTATTATAAAATAATCATGATCTTAAAGATTCTTAACTACTTTTTGAAAATACCAAATTTTAATTATGAGAGATATTGTCTTGTATTTTACTGTGATTTAATTCTCAAAATTTTGATTTCTCTATGTGAAGTATAAAATAACTTGTATTTAATCAAAAATCATCGCAAATTCCCCCTTCATTTAATCTGACAAACAGAGATGTATGATTTGTATTTCTATGATCCATTTGGTCACAATTTAGTCTACCGTAAGACTCAACTTCATAAAAGTAAAAAAGGATAGAACAAATAGAACAAAGTTATATTCTCTTTCCTCAAGATTTGAAACATATATAAAAGCCATATGAAATATTATATACTAGGATATACTAGGATATAGGTCTCTTTTTAGAAACAAAAAATGTCAAAATCCCATTTTCAGAGTTTGGAAACTAGTTACTTATAACTGTGAGATAGTGAAAGCTTACTTTTTATAATTATGCTAACAAATTTTAGGATATATCTCTGGCTGTGGTACCTCATCATTAGTTGAGTCTAAGGGAAATAACAGAATGTCAGCAGGAGAAATGATTCCTCTGCTTGAGATTTTACTAGATAGAGCATTTTACTTTGATTTGAATGATTTATAAGTAAAACCGAGAAAAGTTAGATGCTATTTAAAGGGCACAAATAAGCACATTCAACTTAACTGTAAGTTCTACTCCGGAAATATCCCAGAATATTGATCCCTTCCATTTCTCATGCCTATATGTAAAACTAAAGCTAGTTTTGCATAGTACCCAAAATTTTAATGGAAACCCCTCTCTCCATGAAATTTTTCTGCTACTCTATATCAAATTAATTTCTCTTTCTTATGTGCTCACTGAGCAACTTACTAATGATTGTTACTGCATAGTCCATAGATTTATGTATGTCTGCCTTTCCATCTAGGAGTCCTTGGAAACAGTGACTCCTTTTTGCTCATCTTTCTTTTGTAGCAATTTCTAATCGCATAAACATAGTAAGAGCTCTTTTGAAAATTAAAATGTTATTTAACATGGTTGCATAATGTAACCCCTGATTACAGATTTCTTTTATTTTTATAATTTGCTAAACTGCTGGAAGATCATACACTAAATAAAATTAGAGAAAGGAGCAATTACTTTATTGTCATTTATAATATAAACAGTAAGAGCAGGCTTAGTATACTGAATTGCTATAATTCTGAAGCAAATCTATGAGTTAAACTCTTGGTATCAAGATAAACATGCTTGCAAGTATTAACTTTTGAATTCAAATATTATGCTGAACTCATAATAACAGTGAATGGCACCACAAATTAGATTAAAAAGTTGAATCAATTTTTTATAAATGTAGAATATTGATAAAGAGTAACAGATTTTAAGAGAATTTTTCTGCTTCTGTTCTATGTGATTAACCTGGAAATATCTTCATATTCTTTGAGGAATTGGAAAAACACATTAACCTTTTATTTAAGTTCTTATACTGTGCCAAGTGTTGAAACAGAAGTCAGTGAATAATATTTGCTTTTAACCTCCTCAGAAATTAAGAAAGCATCTAATTTAGAAAAGAAAAACTCTATGTATTTCAAAGTGAGAAAACACATAAAGGTTTTGACAAAAATGATACATAGAAATCTACATGTCTATAGACAAAATACACTGTCTTTATTGGAATCATTACTCAAGAAATCTACACTTTTTAGTAAACCAAGGAAAACCCTAAAATACTAAGATGTACTTTTCTTCATAGGTAAAATGTTATTAATTAGACAAATACATTTACTCAGGCACACCCGTACTTACACATGCATGGCTTCTGCATGAATTTCAATTTTAGCACTTCATAAAATTGAAATGTTTAGCACTTCTAAAATGTAGAAAGACCCTTGGAATCAAGAAGAAGAAAAGGGCATTCCACAAATAATGTTTTTCCTGTAGGAAAATATGCGGATGTATCAAAATATTGCCATTCATTGAAAAATAAAACAAATTAAATGATGTGAAAGAATCAGAAATAATAATTCCCACTATCAGTATCCCAACACTTAGTTTTATACTTATTGGATGAAAAAGTTAATTACCAAAAACCAGATATAAATCATTTAGTTAGTCATATAAAACTTAAATGCTTAGTAATTTTATAAATTCCTTAAGATTAGTGGGGCTTGAGTCTTATTAAGATTCAGTATAATTGAGGGATTCAAACTTAGGTTCAAATGAGCAATACTCACTTATCCTGGGCTAATATTAAAATTTAGTTTTGAAATAAAGGAAGTTTTACAAATGTAGCTTCAGGACAAAATGCTTTTATGTCTAGAAGTGTTTCTTTCAAAGTTATTATATATTATATGAAACCATTTAATAAACTGAGCCTGATTTTGAAGGTCACCTCCTAGGAGGTAACTTGAAAAGTCCATTTTAATATGGAATAATTATTAAACCTTTATTTTAAGATCTCAGTTATATCTAATCATGGTACATTTGAACAGTAGTGTCAGATCCAAAAGTATCCTCAATAACAAATATGATAATCCTCTTATAGAAACTTCAAATTGAACAGAACAGTAAGACACTGAGAATTCTGTATTCAATAAATCAAGCTGATAATTTTGTTCCTTCTCTTATCCATATCTTTACTACTTTTGCTGTTATTGATCTATCAGTGATTGTAAGAAATGTGTTGGAATCTCCTTCCTTGATAGTGATTCTATTTTGTAATTCTTTCAAATTTTGCTCTGTATACTCTGAGATTATTTTTATTAGGTACTTGTAAGTTTATAATTGTTATTATAACATTACCAAATCAAGCCCTTTACATGATTTAACTCTGTATATAATAATTCTTTTAAGTTAAAGTCTGTTTTGTCTTACATTAAGATAGTTAACTCAGCTTTCTTTAAATTACTATTTACCTCATGTATCTCACTAATCCTTTACTTCAAACCTTTCCATGCCACGTATTTTAGAAGTATCTTTTATAAATACCATAAAGATAAATTTGTATAGACCCCATCTGAAATTTCAATCTTTTAAAAAATCATTTATTTTTCTGGGATACTTCAGAGAAAATTGCAAACAGCATACTCCACCACAAAATTCCTTAATATAGATTATAGAAGACATTTTTTGTATAGTAAAAAAAAACATCTATACCTGTTATGGACTGAATGTTTGTATGCCTCCCACGTTCACTCATTAATTTCTTAACCCTCAATGCAATGGTATTAGGAGGTAGAGCCTTTAGCAGGTAATTAGGTCATGAGGATGGGGTGCTTATGCATGGGACTAGTGATTCTATAAAAGGGTCCCCAGGGACCTCTCTCACCCTCTTTCTTCCGTGTTAGGATACACTGGGAGGTAGGCAGTCTATAACCTAGAATAGGGCCCTCACCAGAATTCAACCATGCTGGCGCCTTGATCTCAGACTTTCAGCATCCAGAATTATGACAAATATATTTCTGTTGTTCATAAGCCACCCAGTTTATGGTATTTTGGTATCATAGTGTTAACTAGGACAACACTTGCGATGCTTATTTCTTTCCGTCAATTGGGATAAACTTTGGTACACAGTTGTTTTGTCAAATACTAGTCTAGATGTTACTGTGAAGATGTTTTTTAGATCTGATTAAGCTTTACAATCAATTGATTTTATATAAAAGCAGATCACCTCTCATCATGTCTGTGGGCCTCATTCAATCAGTTGAAGGTCTTAAGAACAAAGACAGCTTTCCTGAATAAGAAAGAATTCTGCCCCAAGACTGCAATATAGCAATCTTGTAGCTGGGCATGGTGGCTCACGCTTGTAATCCCAGCACTTTGGGAGGCCCAGGTGGGTTGATCACCTGAGGTTAGGAGTTTGAGACCAGCCTGACCAACATGGCAAAACCCAGTCTCTATTAAAAATACAAAAAATTAGGTGGGCATGGTGGTGGGCACCTGTAATCCCAGCTACTTGGAAGACAGGAAAATTGCTTGAACCCAGGAAGCAGAGTTTGCAGTTAGTGAGATCATGCCATTGCACTCCATCCTGAGCAACAGAGCAAGACTGTCTCAAATAAAAATTTTTTTAAAAAAAGAGAAATCTTGCTTGAGTTTCAGCCTGCTAGCCTACCATTTGATTTAGACTCAAGACTGTAACATCAACTTCTTCCAGAATTTTCAACCTGCCAGCCTGCCCTGCAGAATTCAGACTGGTTAGCCTCTACAATGTAAGACAATTCCTTAAAATAAAAAAAAAAAAAAGAAAACTCAGTCTCTCTGTTTTCTTTCTTCTCACTCTTTTTTTTCTACCTCAGTATAGATATAGAAATAGATGACATATATATACATACAGAAATAGATAATATAGCTGTATGTTCAATTGGTTCTATTTCTCTGGTGAACCCTTACTAAAAGAATACAGGATATATTTAATAAAAAATGGCTGGGCATGATGGCTTATGCCTATAATCCCAGAATTTTGGGAGGTCCAGTTGAGTGGATCACTTGAGGTAAGGAGCTGGAGACCAGCCTGGCCAACATGGTGAAACCCCTAAAAATACAAAACTTAGCTGGGTGTGGTGGTGGGCACCTGTAACCCCAAATACTTGGCAAGGTGAGGCAGGAGAATGGCTTGAACCCGGGAGGTGGAGGTGTGCCTGTAATCCCAGCTACGTGGGAAGGTGAGGCAGAGGAATGGCTTGAACCCGGGAGGCAGAGGTTGCAGTGAGCCGAGATGGCACCACTGCACTCCACCTGAGTGATAGAGTTTCTGTCTCAAAAAAAAAAAAAAAAATTCCTCTATATTACCTCACATCCAGTTCTTAGCCAAATTTCCCTGATTCCTTTACATGTCTAAGTCAGTGTCCACTTCAGGAGTACGCACTTTGTCAAGATGTATGTCCCTCAACACTCTTTAAGTAATATTTTCTATGATACCAACTTGCTAAATAAATATTAACATGTCCTATATAATGTCCAACATTCTGGAATTAATAGATTACTTTCTGGTGATCTTCCTATATGCCTGTTGTGTTCTGGATGTTAGAGATAAACTCTTCATTCAATTGGAGATCAACAGTTTCAGCAAGAATTTATCAGAGCTAATGTTTAAAGTTTTGTATTGCATCGTATCAGGAAACATATAATGTTTGGGTCCTTCCGTTAGGTACTTACTGGTTAGGGTAATGACAGACTAATCTTTTTTTATGTAAAGTTGCATTTTTCCTATTGTAATCAAAAAATAATCTGTGGGGTGTCATGATGCCACTTTGGCACTCTAGGAATGCCCTATTCTCTTTCATTCTTCTATCACTGTTAGCATATTTATTAGCTCGACATTCTTCTGTAAACTAGTACATTTGCTCATTAGCTGGGGGTATTTATTTCCTGTGAAGTGTAATTATTATAGCAAATTTACATTGATTATAATTTATTATGTGTATTCAACTCATCTGTTATATGTTTCTATTTTATTGATTTCTATGACTTTTGGTTCCTCTTTTATGTTGATTTTTGTTTTTTAATCTTAACTCCCCCATGTATATTTTTAATGTATATAGTCTATTCTATTGTTTCAATAATTGGTTGGCCTTTAATTTTACCAATCATCTTTAACTCAAGAAAGTCTAAAGTTCAAGTACCTTAGACCATTTAACAGCATCACCTTATCTCTCAAATTACCTGCTATGATTGTCTGATGTTTTTATCTGCCTTCTGCTGTTGTAAAATCCTATAGATTAGTAACTATTGTCATTATTATTTTTTGTAGCAATGATAGGATTAGATCACAGACTTATATTTCTTCACTCAATATTTCCTCTTCAATCTCACATCTTTTTCTGAAATCATTTTATTTCTGTCTTAAGAATAACATTCAAAAATTTATTAAATCTGTTATTGCTGGTAAGCTCTTAATTTAAATTTTGTTTTTGCATTAAACTGTTTTCAATTCTCTATTTTGAAAAAAAGTTTTGCTGGATACACAATTCTTTTTTTTTTTTTTTTGAGACAGAGTTTTGCTCTTGTTGCCCAGGCTGGAGTGCACTGGCAAGGAATCTGCTCACTGCAACTTCTTGCCTCCGGGGTTCAAGCAATTCTCCTACCTCAGCCTCCCAGGAAGCTGAGACTACAGGTGCCTGCCACCATGCCCAGCTATTTTTTGCTTTTTAGTACAGATGGGGTTTTACCATATTGGCCTGGCTGGCTTCTAACTCTTGACCTCAGGTGACCCACCTGTCTTGGCCTCCCAAAGTGTTGGGATTACAGGTGTGAGCCACCATGCCAAGCCTAGACACACAATTCTAAGTAGACAATTGTTTTCTTATAATGAAACTATCATTCCAGTGGCTTCTAGCTACTCTTGAAAAGTCAACTACAATTTATTGCAGTTAATTTGAAATTCATCTATATTTTCTCTCTGCTTGCTAAAATCTTCTCTTTGCATTGATATTCTATTTCACAGAAATGTATCTCATATGGATTTTATTTGACTTTCTTCAATATCTATGGAAGCTTTTTAATAAATTCCAGATAATTATCTCTTTGTTTTCCTAAAGAGACAGGATCTGTGTCACTCAGATTGGAGTGTAGTGGCAAGATCATGGCTTACTCCAGGCTTAAACTCCTGGTCTCGAGCGATCCTCCCACCTCAGTCTCCCCCAAGTTTGTATGTTGTTTTCTGTTCACATTTGCCTCTCCTCATTTTCTCTGTTTTCTTTTGGTGCCATGATTAGATATAGAAAAAAATAAAATATTAGAAAAACATTGTATTTTCCATCTAGTGATTCTTTGGACTACTTTCTGGGTCACTCTGCTCTATCTTCCAGATAACTTAAGTTGCATCTCATTTGCTCTTTAATCCATTAATTGCTGCCCCACTCAATCTTCATTTTGGAGTGAAGGTTTAATATTATTTGGTTTTAGTAGTATTTGCTTACTCTAAATAATGTTGATTTTCCCTTAGGTACTTGGTGACTTTGTTTAATCAGTAAGAATTCTGGGATCCTATCTTAAAGATGTTTCACTCCATAATTTAGTAATATTTTTTTTCTACCAGGGACCAGGATATATCATTAATAAAGTAGTCTTTCTTTGGCCTCTCTCAGGATCCACGGCTAACTCTTGGAGTTTTTATTTAAGAGCAGGCTGTGGAGTGGTACCACATAGGCCCTGCCCTTAGGAGAAACTGAGCTTTACAGGAACTCACAGCTTATAGTTTGTCTATGATTTTCTCTCTCTTATTTTAGGCGAAGTATGAGGAGACTCTTTTGTATTACCCTTACCATTTATAAGCAGATCAGCAACAGAATGCACACTGTTATATTAATTTTATGTAAATACTAGTTATTTGTGCATAAAATAATTTGTTAAAATATCTAATTTACTTAACTGCCAGTGGCCAAAACTAAATTAACATTTTGATTTAAGAATTATTCAAATATTGTAATCTCAAAATAAAGTACTTTGATGCTAATTATTTCTACCAATATCTAAAATTCTGGAAATTATCTTATCCTATTATGATTTATATGTTTCCTGGAATTTTACTCTCTTTTTGAAGACACTATCTTTTCCCCTAAGGAATTATAAATGGGACTATCCTTGGGCAATTTAACAGTTATAAAAAAATTTTTTTTACTATGCATAGTAAAGCCTAATAATCTTTAAACAGCTAAACCTATATTGACTCCTCAAAAGTTTGCATTTAATTACTTCTTTTACATTAACAGTTTTATCTATGCCAATAAGCACTGCTTTTCCAAAAAAAATGGCAATGAGCTCTTACTATGGAATACCTTGAGGACATTAACAGTTTCTGTCTTTCTCATTGTTTCACTTTTTAAATTAAGATGTAGTCAAATTATTTTTTTTCTGGTTACAGAAGGCAATTGAGATATTTTTTGGACCTTTAGCTATTTTTAGTTCCACCAAATGAGTAAAGTATCAGTCTTTTGGCTTTAAAAGAATTAGAGGCCTGTGGAAAGAAAATGTGTCCTTACCATCAGTTGAATTAATTACAAAGAATAAAAAAAGAGAATCAACGTCAGAGTTTGGGCTCTGTTATATTAATAGTCTGGAAACACATTTTAAACAACACTAATTTTCCTCTTAGTTTTTATACAATGAGATTTTTTTGAGGCCAAAATCTGCTGGCTTTCACATTTATTTGACTGCTCCTTGACTGAACTAGCTGAAATTTTAAGCGTGTATCTTGTGAAAGGGAAACAAGCCATGCACATTTGAGCAGATTTATTTAAAAAAGGGTATTTTCACCTCTTCCTAAAGCAATATTCCAAGCTCAGTAACTGACATTCAACAAATGACTAATGAAGGTCTTACTGTAGAAATTAGCCTCTTCTCTACCTCCTGGATTCAGTTACCCTACTGAGACTCTCTCAATCTGCCCTTTCCCCTCAGCTGGCTCCCTGGAGAAAGCTGGAAACAGGTGCTAGGAATCTTTTCATTAATTCAGATCAACAATGTCAGTTAATTAAATGGGAGTTCTTTCACCCGTCCTCTAAAGGCAAAGATGGCTAAGAGTCCAAAATGATTAAAATAAAATACAGTTTTCTTTCCACCTCTCACGCCAATGTCCTTCTTTCTAATGATATTCCTTACATTTTCTTATTTTTAACTCTTTAAACATAAATAACTATGACCAAATGTATTTGGGGCGGTGGGAAGCTGAGATATTTTATATCTATACATAGATGATACATATAGAATCTATATTCTTATATGCAGAATTTCATGAAAACAGTGATTTCTAATATAAATTTCACATATCATTTCTTCCACAGGATGTGGATCTTTGGAGGTAAAAGATATTGCGAAGTAAAATAATGTCAGAAATCCTGGGGTTATTAATATTTCACTGTTGCAGACCTTTACAAAGCCTATAATATGCCATATAAGGTATATTGCAGTATATCATAGGACATGGATATGTTGCATGGTGTTCCACCTTATATGATATACATACAACAATAATATTACTTATTTAAACAGACTCTGCTTTTTTAAATTTTTGAGCATTTTTCAGCAACAGACTTTATAAGAAAATTCTGAAGTATCCTTTTTCAGAAGGTTTTTATGCAACATTTTTGCCCAATACATATTGTTAACTCTATTTCTTTCTTTTTAATTTTTTTTTCTCTTGACTATTCTTCTGTGAATGCCACGTTAAAAGGTTGGAGAGGTTTCCATTTCCACATTTCCCTTGGTGCTAAGACAAACTCTTTTCTGATATGTGTGCTTGTCAAGGCTGAACTGTCTACTTTATTTTCCAATCTATTTTTCAAGTTTATATCAATTTGACATCAAAGCAAAAAATAATAAAAGGAAAAATTTCCCCTAGCATTTAATCGAATACTATGAAATTCCTTTGAAGAGTGACCTGGGGCTTATGTGCAAAATAGAAATAGGCATCCCTCCCTCCAAACACTACTTCCATCTGTTAAAATGCAGTGATATGCTGAAACATGAAACCTCACTGCTGTCTTCTGGAAAAGTATCCTGTGAAGTGAATCGTGCAAAGTGAATGGTGCCCCTAGGGTTGTGCAGTGCACAACCTGCACATGCTATGGAACAAAATTAAAAGCACATCAAAGTGTGCACAGTATTCTATCAAAGGTTTTACTCAGGCCCACAGTGTCCTCTGTTGTGAGAAAGTACAGCACAAACACAAAAATCGAAAGTCTGATTGTCCAAATTTGTCATTTTTAGATTTTATTATATATTTACCCTTAACCAGTCCCTTTGCTTTGAGCCCCATTTTACTATGTCATTTAGAATACAAAGCTTTTATTCGTTGGTTAGTGCTGACTGTGTTTTTTTTTTTTTTCCCACAAACTGTCATTCCTTGGAGTCCAGTAAAAGGGAGCTTACTTGTTTTCCTTGGTGACCTCTTTTGGTTTGGGGAATGAGGCTCATGATAATCACATTCCAATGGCCAATTTACCTGTAAAAAATTATACTTTATAACACTTTTTTAAAAACATATGCCTATTTGATTTTGGACTATCATAGTATTAAAAACATATTTTGCAGTGCACTCAATGTGATCAGTTGGAATTCATCTGATCAAATCAACACAGGCTTAGAAAGTTCTTACTATTGTACCTTTAGATCACGTGCTGCTGACCTAGACTAAATTACAAGTACAAAGCGTTTTCAGAGTTACATAGTATAGCTATTTTTTGAGGGGTGGATGGAAAGAATTCCCATGGTAATTTCCATTGTGTGTTTTAACTTGAGCTGTCGTACACCTAAAATGTTACTATTTGCTTCTCTGAGTTACTTCATCTCTATGCCCAGCTTTCCGTTATAATATTGGTAAGATTCTAATATGATTGTTTGGTTTTATGTCTTTCTTTCTCCACTCTCCACTGATCTGAACTTTTAAAGTAAGCCCTTTTATTTTGTTTTGTGCCTTCATAGTGCCTCACATAAATGCACATTAGATGGGTCACTGAGGGCACAGCAGTCCAAAGGTGAGCTCTCATCTTTGAGAGTAGAGTTCTAGATACTTTTAAAGAATTCAGAGAAAACATCCCTACTGTCAACTGACCTATCTTTTTCTGTACTTTTAAGTCCTTTTTATGGTGCTTTAAGTTTGTTATCTATAAAATATTTATATGTTATCTTCATGAGACCTCTGAAGTGAAATTAATTAAAAGTTATTAATATATCTCTGAAAAACAGAAACACTATACAATAATGCATTTTGTTTCATCAAGTTCGCTTCATAGAAACCACTGATGAAATTCTTTGGGAAATTTGTGTTTTCTATCTGCTGAATAATTTAGAATACTTTCTGATTGTGTAAAGCCAGAGGATTTTGTTCAGTTCGCAGTAATTCAGAAGGTAAATAATCGATAGCATTCACCCAGATGTACTATTGTCAACTGATCTCAAAGTATTGAAAATCAAGTTTTCAAGTTGCACTATAAATCAGTTTACTTAAAACGGATGATTAAAAATAACAAAATCCTTCATCTTCTCCTTATCATTTATATAAAACCTCTTTGATGATTTACATTTAAAACAGATAATGATTTCTGTCCTGCTCCTTTGCCCTATAAATGATTTTTCTTCAGTCAAGTGTGATGGGCAGTAGGTCAGCCCAAAGATGGGATAAATAAATGAAAATAACTTACTTTGAAGGAAGCAGCATAGAGTATTTTCAAAGCACCCATAGTTTTCTGTAATCTATTTTTATAGCCAATTAATGAAACTATAAAACCCAAACTCATGTCAAGCTTAGTTTTTTTTAAATATATGTTTTGAAGCAAGTCCACATCATTTAAAATTTTATGCTTTCTTTAGGTCCAGTAAAATTTTTTGTTTGTTCTTATGTCATTTTGGGGGGAAGTATTTGTAGGACCAATTAAAATCATCATCATTTCCTAACATTCCAGAAAAAAAAATGATACAGGAATGTGGAGACGAAGGAAAATTAGTTCCTGAAATTTCTTTTAAGACATGGCACATTATTCATGCTAAGATTTGATTTGTTGATTTTGTACAGGCCAAAGCCAAGTGCTCTGCCCTGAGTTATCATGATCAAGCAACTCAGGTACAGCTAACACGCTGGTAGCTGTTTTGCTGTTGAAAAGTATATGCTCTGTTTGAAGGAAAAAAGTGGCTGAAATTAAACACACCTTTGAGAAGTGTGTACAGGAAGTTCATAGCACTGCCATATGAAGAAAAAAATGTTAGCTAGGTAACACTAAGTGGATTGACTAGGAAAATGATGTAATAAATAGACCACAGTCCTTCACAACGAACTCATATGTCTGTCTGTTCTCATTCTAAAACTGTATTTTTTAACTTTTAAGTTTAGGGTACACATGAAGGTTTTTTATATAAGTAAACACATATCATAAGAGTTAGTGTTACCAATTATTTCATCATTCAGGTATTAAGCCCAGTACCAAATAGTTATCTTTTGTGTTCCTTTCCTTCCTTGCACCCTCCTCTCTCAAGTATATCCCAGCATCTGTTATTTCGTTCTTCATGTTCATCAGTTCCTATCATTTAGCTCCCAGAAGTTGGAAAATGCAGTATTTTTCTTTTCCTGTGTTAGTTTGCTAAGAATAATAGCCTCCAGCTCCACCCATATTGCTGCAAAAGACATAATCTCATTTTTTATGGCCGCATAGGTTTCTATAGTGTATATGTACCACATCTTAATCTTATCTGTCATTGATAGACATTTAGGTTGATCCCATGCCTTTGCTATTGTGAATAGTGCTGTAATGAACATTTGCATGTGTGTGTCCTTATGGTAGAAAGATTTATAGTACTCTGGGGATATACCAGTAATGGGATTGTGAGCCAAATGATAGTTCCACTTTTAGCTCTTTTAGCTCTTTGAGGAAGCGTCATACTGTTTTCCACAATGGTTGAATTATTTTTTTCTTTTTTTTTTTTTTTTTTTTGAGATGGAGTCTTGCTCTGTCGCCTAGGCTGGAATGCAGTGGTGCGATCTCGGCTCACTGCAACCTCTGCCTCCCAGATTCAAGTGATCCCTCTGCCTCAGCCACCTGAGTAGCTGAGTTTACAGGTACATGCCACCACGCTGGCTAATTTTTGTATTTTTAGTAGAGACAGGATTTCACCATGTTGGTCAGTCTGGTCTTGAATGCCTGACCTCGTGAACCCACCTTGGCCTCCCAAAGTGTTAAGATTACAGGCATGTTACAGTGTGACCAACAGTGTATAAGTGATCTTTTTTCTCCACAACCTGACAGGCATCTGTTACTTTTTGACATTTTAGTAATAGTCCTCCTGACTGGAGTGAAATACATGTTGCAGTTTGATTTGCATTTTTTAGGGATCAGTGATGTTGCCCTTTTTTTCATATGCTTCTTGGCTGCTTGTATGTCTTCTCTTGAGAAGTGTCTGTTCAAAAAGACATAGTGGTAAGCTGCATAAAAAAACAAGACCCAGTGTATGCTGTCTTCAAGAGACCCATCTCACATGTAATGATAATCATAAGCTCAAAAAAAAAAGAATTGCAGAAAAGCTACCAAGAAAATGGTGAACAAAAGAAAAAGCAGGGGTTAAAACAACAAATATTGACTGGGCATGGTGGCTCATGCCTGTAATCCCAGCACTTTGAGAGGCTGAGGTGGGTGGATCACCTAAGATCAGGAGTTCAAGGCCAGCCTGATTAATATAGTGAAACCCCATCTCTACTGGAAATACAAAATGAGCCAGGCATTGTGTTATGCACCTGTAGTCCTAGCTACTTGGGAGGCTGAGAATGGAGAATTCCCTGAACCCAGAAGGCGGAGGTTGCAGTGAGCCGAGATCACACCACTGCACTCCAGCCTGGGTGACAAAGCAAGACTCCATCTCAAAAAATAAAAATAAAAATAAAATAAATAAAAACACAGATCAATAAAGACAAAGAAGGGCATTACATAACGGTAAACGGTTTAATTCCATAAGAAGAGCTAACTAGCCTAAATATATATACATCCAACACATGAGCACCCAGATTTTTAAAGCAAGTTCTTAGAGAGCTACAAAGAGATGGAGACTTTCACACAATGATAGTGGGAGACTTTAACACTCCACTGAGTATTAGACAGATCATCAAGGCAGAAAATTCACAAAGATATTTATGACCTAAAGTCAACATTGACCCAAATGGATCTTATAGACCTTTATGGAACTCTCCACCAAAAAAAACCAACAAAATAGAAATTCTTCTAATCACCACATGGCACATACTCTAAAAAACCCACAAAATTGGACATAAAACAAACAATCCTCAACAAATGTAAAAGGATAAAAACCATACCAAACATACTCTTGGACTACAGCACAATGCATATAATTATACGGAAATTAAGCAACATGCTCCTGAATTACTTTTGGGTAAATAATGAAATTAAAGTAGAAATCAAGAAGTTATTGAAAACCAGTGAAAACAAAGATAAAACATAACAGAATCTCTGGGAAACAGCTAAGGCTGTGTTCAGATGGAAATTCATAGCACTAAATGCCTACATTAAAAATTTAGGAAGATCTCAAATTAACAACCTGACTTCACAACTGAAAGCATTAGAGATGCAAAAGCAAATCAGCGCTAAAGCTAACAGAAGATGATAAATAACACTAACCAGAGTTGAACTGAAAAAAATTGAGACACAAAAAACTATTTGAAACATTAACAAATCCAGGATTTCCTTTTATGAAAAAAATAGGCCACTAGCTAGACTAATAAGGAAGAAAAGATAACAGGTCAAAATAAACACAGGTGGAAATAATAAAGGGAATGTAGCACTGACCCCACAGAAATAAAAACAACCATCAGAAATTACTATGAACACCTCTGTGAACAGAAACTGGAAAACCTACAGGAGATGAATAAATTTCCAGAAACATACAGCCTCCAAAGACTGAGTGAGGAAGAAATTGTTTCCCTCAACAGACCAATAACAAGTCTGGAATTGAATCATGAATAAATAGACTACCAAGCAAAAAAAATCCCAGGACTTGATGGATTCATAGCCAAATACTACCAAATGTTCAAAGGTACCATTTCCACTGAAACTATTCCAAAAAGTTGAGAGGGAGGAACTCCTCCCCAACTCATTCAATAAGGTAAGTATCATCTTGATACCAAAGCCTGTCAGAGATTCGACAAAGAAAAAAGAAAACTTCAGGCCAGTATCCTTGATGACCATCAATGCAAAAATCCTCAACAAAATTCTTGAAAACCAAATCCAGCAGCACATCAAAATGCTAATCCATCATGATCAAGTAGGCTTCATTCATGGAGCCAAGGTTGCTTCAACATGTGCAAATCAATATATGCAATTCATCACATAAACAGAATGAAAAAGAAAAACATACATGAGTATCTGAATAGATGCAGAAAAGGCTTTTGATAAAATTCAACACCTTTTCATGTTTAAAACTCTTAATAAACTAGGTATTAAAGAAACATATCTCAAAATAATAAGAGCCATCTATGACAGACCCACAGCAAACATCATACTGAATGGGCAAAAGCTGGAAGCATTCCCCTTGAAAACCAGCACAAGACAAGGATGCCCTCTCATAGTCCCATTCAACATTGTATGGAAAGTCCTAGCCAGAGCAATCAGGCAAGAGAAAGAAATAAAGAGCATTCAAATAGGAAGAGAGGAAGCCAAACTATATGTTTGTAGAGGACATGACTCTATATCTAGAAAACCCCATAGTCTCAGCCCAAAGCTTCTGCAGCTGATAAATTAAGCAAAGTTTCAGGATATAAAATCATTGTACAAAAATCACTAGCATTCCTATACAACAACAGTAAAACTGAGAGGCAAATCAGAAAGGCAATTTCATTCACAATTGCCACAAAAATAATTAAATACTCAGGAATACAGCTAACCAGGAAGGTGAACAATCTCTGCATTGTGAATTACAAAATACCACTCAAGGAAATCAAAATACCACTCAAGAGAAGACACACACACAAAAACACATTCCATGCACATGGATAGAAAGAATCAATATCATTAACGTGGCTATACTGCCCAAAGCAATTTTCAAACTTAATGTTATTCCTATCAAGCTACCAATGACATTTTTCACAGTACTAGAAAAAAAAAAATTTAAATTCATATGGAACCAAAAAGAGCCTGAATAGCCAGTGCAACCCTAAGCAAAAAGAACAAAGTTGAAGACATCACGTTACCCAACTTTGAACTAGACTAAAGGGCTACAGTAACCAAGCAAGGTAGTGATACAAAAACAGGCACGTAGACCAATGGAATAAAACAGAGATCTGTATATAAGGCCACACATCTGTGATCATCTGATCTTTGACAAAGCTGATAAAAACAATCAATGGGAAAAAGAGTTCCTATTCAATAAATGGTACTGGGATAAACTGGCTAGCCATATGCAGAAGATTAAAGATCGACCCCTTCCTTATTCCACACACAAAATCCAACTCGGGATAGATTGAAGACATATGTAAAGCACAAAACTACAAAAAACCCTGGAATACGATCTAGGCACTACTACTCTGGACACAGTAACAAGCAAAGATTTCATGACAAAAACACCAAAAGCTCTTTCTCCTTCCCACCCTCCCTCCCTCTCTCTCTTTGTCTCTCTCCCCCTCTGTCTCTGTCTCTCAATATCTCTCTTGTATCCCCCAGTACTGGAAATAGTACTGACATAAACTAAATGCACTGAATAAAGGTTTTATAAAAGTCAGCGTTTTTAAGAAAATAAATGTTGATTCATGCTTATCATTTGACTATATATAATTAATGTTTATTTTCCTATTTAAAATGTGCACTATGCAACAAAAATACATATAAAAATACATTAATTTTTTATATGCCCGCTATTTTCCTCAACATTATACATTTGCCATAAAAACTCTTTTAGAATAAATAATCCTACCATTAAAATTGCCTTTATCTCTTTCATGTCATCAGTGTTTTTCTCTTTACTGGTACATCCTTACCAGCATGCAAACATCACAGTTTAATGCAAATATCCAATCTTAAAACAGACATACAAACAAAATCTTTAGTCCCATTTCTCTCTCTGTTCTTCCATTTCTCTCTTTTGTTTTTACACACACACAAAAATTCTCGAAATATTTGACTATGAATTTTGTTTGCCTTATCTTTTCTTCCATCTTCTCTTGAACCCAACCTGATCACTTACCATACGCAGAAGGAGCTCTTACAAAGAAGGAGATGAACTTCACATTGCCCGATCGTGATGTCCAGTCCAGCCCTCATTTTACTCAGCCCATTATCAGCAGTTGGAAGAGGTTCTCTCTCCCTCCTTTTTGAAACATATTTTTCTCTTATTTTCTGAAGTTACTCTCAGATTTTCCACTTATCCATTCAGTTACCATTCTGAGTCTCTTTCCCAATTCCTTCATAACTCGTTGACTGCTAAATATTGAAATATCACAAAAGACTCTATTATTTTTGTCATTGTCAACTCACTGTAGATGATCTCAACAAGTCTTACAGCTTAGAAAACTCTCTCTGTAGTTAGTCTTCTAGCTACATTTATATGTCTAGCCAGACAATTCTGCTACAGTTCACATTCATAAACTCACTTGCCTACCTGACATCACTGCCTGCATGTGGTTTTGTATTATACTATAGAAATTTGGCTAAACTGGGGTTACACCTCCCAGAATTCCATTACCTGTATGATTCTGAGTTTTGGTGGGACTCAAGAGAAATTTTTGGGAGATTTGTGAGGTCTGTGTGTGGTGCCAACACAGACCTTATAAATATAAGGGCTGCCACTCCTTTTTCAGATAGCCCTACCTCATCTTCTTTGTCTGCAGAAGAAAGCAGGGCCACTGAAGCTAGCTCCCCTATTTCTATCCTGTCGCTATGGCTTTTGGATTTTCTTTGTGTCCTGGGCCAGACAGGGGTACAGTTCCACAGGGAAGAGTGTGTGTGGCCTTCTCCAGCTGGTGATCAAGGCTGAAGGTACTGAGAGACTAACTTTGATTCTCGTGTGTTCTTTTGAGTTCCAGTGTGTCCTAGCTTCCTCCTGCTTCACTTCCACATTTCCTTCCCAACTGCTAGCACTGAAGACCAACAGAAACTTTAGGCCCACCACCAGAGGCAAAGGCAAAGCCTTGAACAGATTCTTTATCATAAGCTTCTGCATCCAATAGGTCAATTATTGTGCTAAGTTCCTATTATAAGCTCCTGATTCTACATCATTCATAGTGGTTCTACTTCCTTCCTTGAGTCTTAATAGATATCCTCTGCTTTACTTTTTCCTTATAAGAGCGAGAACCACTTGACATGGTAAGGAGTAATGCTTAAATATTTATTTTCTGACAACCTCCAGTAGAAAGTAAGTTCTTTAAGGACAGGAAGTGTTTTCTGTTTTGTTCAGAGCCATATCCACAGCACATATAATAGTGCCTGACTCACAGTAAGTACTCAATACATATTTATTTTATGAATAAGTAATGACATATTTTGCAAGAGACATTTTTGGTTAATCATAATGTCGATATATAAAGAGGAACAATAATCAGGGAAAAATAAATATCCTTGAAATATGGCTTAGAAATATTAGCATTAAGAAAATAAGCCAGTGAGGTACTTGTAAGGAAGAAAGGGATTTTTTTTCTCTCTACTAACAGGTTAAATAATATAAAGTCCAATTCTATACATTACCAGGTACCTGTCAGATAATTTTCTGAATGTGCTCATAGTTTTCTCAACTGTGAAAGACTAATCAACAGTGGTTCACAGTCAGTGACTGAATTGCTAGAAAGAAAACAGCCTGTCAATTATGCAGTTATGTTCCACTTCAAAATGCTGTATAGTTGCAAACAGACATTTGGCAAAAGAGTTGAACAAAAAACAAGTCAATGACATTCTACGCATACAGTTTTTTGTTTTTTTTTTTTCTTTTCTGTAGCATGATGGGTTCTGCCTGAAATTTGTTTTGTGGGATAAATCCTCCTCTCAAAAAAGGCAATGGTGTTATTAATTACACAAAGGGAGAGGCAACTGAGGTGAGATCCTGCTAAGCTGAAGTTGTTAAATGAATATGAGCTCTCAAACGGAAAACTTCCCCAGTGGTTAAGCTGTCACCATTTTAGTGCATCTTAGGAAATGCGCTCCAAGATTTATGTTAGTGTTGGCAAAGAAATGAACTAATTTTAATTCTCTCAACTCCTGAAATTTGACAGCAATCCAGAAACTTTGCAACTAAACTTATCTAAGTTTGCTGCACAGCCAATAATTACATTAAGAGTGTCACATGGGAAGACAGCAGTCTACCTGGTATAAGTGCGAAAAGTGAAATTTGGAAAAAAAACCTTACTTTTACTTTTAAAAATGTTCAAGTCTTTCGAAAGTTCTGATTCCTAGAAGGTCATAAAAGGACTCACAGAAGATTTTTTTTTTTTTTCTGGTTGCGCAACTAGCTACAAAACAAAATTACTTCCTTCTACGTCTGCTAAAATAAATGTTAATAAAATACTGTATTTCCCATCTACCAGTCAGAATCAAAGATCCATGAGAGATGATGTTTATTTGTACATGTGCACCTTTCCCACCATAGAAATCACATTAAATGCAACACTCAATATAGTTACAGCTGCTTTGTGAAGTTGGTTTTCTCACATCTTCTTTCTCAATCATAATATGGAAAATATTGCCTGCCCTAAAATGAAAATTCTTTTTCTCGGCAGTTAATTTGAAGTGAATTTTTCTTCCGCAGATGACTAAATATTTAAGTTCTTTGTCACAGTGATAATAAAGGCATGATTAATTGCTGATTTTGGAAATGTTAAGAGACTAAAATAATCTCAATTTTTAGTTGGGCACAGTGGCTCATGCCTATGATCCCAGCACTTTGGGAGGCTGAGGCAGGCAGATCACAAGGTCAGGAGTTTGAGACCAGTCTGGCCAATATGCTAAAAATACAAAAATTAGCTGGGCATGGTGGCACGTGCCTGTAATCCCAACTACTTGGGAGGTTGAGGTGTGAGAATCACTTGAACCCAGGAAGCGGAGGTTGCAGTGAGCCGAGATGGAGCCAGTGCTCCAGCCTGGTGACAGACCAAGACTCTATCCCAGGAAAAAAAAAAAAAAACTTCAATTTTCTTACAGGGGATTACTTCAAAGAAGAGGATTCATGCTAGGAACAAGGAAAAGATCCAACTGAGTCTCTACTGAAAAGATGGATATGATTCAAGTAGATTTCCAGTAAGGGAGAAAAGATTAGTGCTCTGCAGTTTGGTGTTGGAAAAAAGCCCCAATTCACACAACACTAGTTTAAGTCATTTTAGTTAGCTAGGTTTTACAAGTATGTTTTAAATTATAATTGTAAAGAAAAAATAGTTTTTGAAACATTTGATGATGTTAACTTGTGACCCAGTATGCTCCTACTGTTTGAAACCAAACCAAACCGAAACAAAACACAAGCACACAAACAAAGTCTATCTCTGCTTTTATTGCTGCTGTCTTTTGGATTATGCCAGAAATTGATTTTTGCCAATAGAGGGCAATAATCAAACTAGGATAGACTGCGTCTATCATTTTTGCAACTTCTAATGAGGTAAAAGGACACATAGAATCCTCATCTGCTTTTATAGATATTGCTGTGTAATTGCAGTGTAATTATGGCACACAACAGCTTCAGAAAATTATCTTTCAAGAAAACAGCTGGTTCTCTTTAACAAACCAAGATGAAATCTAGTCAATTAAAAAAAAGTCCAGAGAAAATATTCCCACAATATATGTGATATAATAAATGACAAAGAAATGAAATAACATAAAAAATGTAAATGGATAAATCAGAGCCATTGATTAGAAAAACAAGACAAGGTACAAACATAAGAAAATTTGAAAGGTAGGGGATACTTCTGACACATTGTTTAACATTACAATCTAAATGGACTTCTTAAAAAGATTTTCAAATACGTTTTTCCATTTTTTTGTTTTCATTTATTTGTGTAATTATGTAAATGCCTGGATATATGCTTCATATATGAAATACATGCACAAACATGCAAAGATATTTAAAGTATAAGATTGTTTAAATCAGTGCTCAGGAAAAATGTTTAAAATAACTCAAGTTGGACACTTACTCTAAATTTATAATTGTATTCAGCTTTGCGATATGTCAATAACCCAATACATTCTATAAAAACTCTACAGACAAAAATTTGAAGGTTCTGAAGTCATTAACAGAATAATCAATTCTAGATAATCCATTTTGACAAATGGTTATTTCAGTGTTACTTTAAAAGTTAAGCCCTTTAGAATGACATATAGGTGACTGGATTTATGAAAAAATGAAATTCCCCAGATCAGAATCATAAATACTAACATTTAAATTTTCTCATCATCTACCTGATTGATATTTTCAGGTAGTCAGTTATATTTAAACTCTAGGTATGAAGAAGAAGAATTGGTGTTTTCTTGACTTACTGAATGGCATCTCATGGCAGTACCATGTCATTGAAAACAAGTATCTCTTATGACCCTTATATTCAGAAATTATTTTAATTAACAAACATTAACTGAAGGCATATTTTTTAACCTCAGGGGAATTGGTCCCTGAGTGTTCAAAAATGAAACAAATAAATACAATATATAAAATTATAAATACAAACATGTACACTTATGTATACATGTACCTGTATACTTATGTATATGGCATGTACCTGTATTAAAATAGAGATATATAGAGAAAATCAAATAATAATTGTATTCTAAGTTTTGTTTTGTTTTTAATTGCACAGACTAAGTTGAGAACCTGCCAGTAATACTCAGTGGTTCTCAAGTGTGGATCCTGGACCATTAACATCATTACCCCTGGGAACTTATTAGTTCCCAGTCTGTCTCCGTCCCCCACACCTGAATCAGAATTTCTGACAATGGTTTCCAGCTATCCATGTTTAAACCGGCCTCCACGTGATTCTCATGCACGTTCAAGTCTAACAACCACTTCTTTTAGTAAATATGTTATTTCTATAAGTATTATAATTTGGACAGTATGAATTTCCGATTTCATCCTGGCTTCAGGCTTGTTTTCAGGGAAGTTCTGAATTTGGGTATAGTTAAAGTGCTTTTATCATAGATTGGTCCTTTATTGCTGTTGACCATAACTTTCCAAAACTGGGTTTGTAATCAAATATTTGCAGAAATGATTTTACATCAGTTATGGAATCTAGGCCTCTTAATAATAATCTAGCATTCAGAAAATTAGAAGACTTGAGACCAAAAAGGTTAAAAAAAATTACCAAATATCAAAAGGCAGTTTGATAATAAACTTGAGTTTCAAATCCAAATCTTCTAACAACTTCTAGTTGGAATATTAATCATAGTAGATTGGAAGCTATGGGTTTTAACTAATTTTCTATATCAGTGATGAGATAGCTGTCAAATAACTCATAATAGATATTTTTATATTAGACACATTTTCAAACTTGCTGAGTATGTCACAGAATACACTTTTCAGGCTAAGAACTTCCACTTTTTCCTGTTGTCTGCATGTCAGAACAGTTTCTCCCAAAGTCAAGATGTCTTTTTTTCGCATTTGAGATACCCAATAGCTGTAGCAGAGGCACACCCTCATACATGTTTTCCAACACTACGAAGCAACGGATGCTTAATTATCAACTGTGAATCTTCTTTCTTACCTGTTTGCTTGGTTATTTCTTCTGAGAGCTATTGTTGTTCACCAAGAGGTGGTGGTGTCCTCAGCTGCTAGCTAGGAGAATGTCAAATTTAATTCCACTTATTAACTTTTCTCGGTTACTAGTATATCCTTTTGAGACAATTATAATTGTGTGATTTCCCGCTGCCTAACTAACTGCATCCCTACTTGTTGAACTCAAGGATTAGTCTTACCTGTTTTTTTTATATTTACTTACTTATTTTTGTCCTCAGAGCCTGTCACAAGATAGGTGCCTAACATTAGTATCAAATAAATAAAATAATTGAATGAGAAATAGATACTCAGTTTTGCAGAATTAACTCCATAATGAAAAGATGCTTTTAGCATAAAATTTACACATGCTTCGTGATAATAAAAGAAAGATATATCTGTGCATACTATAATGTGTTTATAACAAAATTATCTCAATGCCTGTGACTGCATCCACAGTGCTAAATGTTTATTTGCTATTATCAGTGGAACCTGTGCTCCTGTGGACCACATATGCTTTATAGGAAATAAAGGGTCATGATAAAATTAACAGTTAGTGTTGTTTAGCTCCTAAATTTCAGTCACTCAGTTGCCAGCTGCTGACTGTTAGTTGTTCTGTCTATGTATGAACTATTTCTCCAGCATAGCATGTGACGCAAATTGTTCTTCTCTTGTGCCTGACTTCCAGTATACAAGATCCTGTATGTTCACAGTATGGCTTAAAAAGCCACAAATTTAGATCACTGAAATCACAAAGGAATATTGCCTATTTTCCCTACACATTCAGCTCAAAGCAGCTTTATCTCAGTCTGTTCATTGTCTTACTAAATTTGCATCAAACCTCCTTCAGCAATATACCTTTTGTATTCCATCAGCAGCATTGTTGCCAGTGTGGTATTCTTAGTCTTGACCACCGCTCCTCAAACTTTTCTATTAACACAACCCTGCAACCCTGCAACCAGAGGCAAGTAACAACTACATGTAGACTTTGCTTTTTCTTAAAATCTATGCAAAGCTTATTCTATTCCATAAAAGAGAAATGCTTTCATATGAAAATGTGGTTTTAACATTTGCAGTTGCTTTATGTCAAGTGGCAGCTGTTTCCTCCAAAAAGGTAAGCTATCTGTTTCCTGTACGTTTTTAATAACTAGGAGACACACACTAGCACAATGTTGTGAGTACTCGGGCCCAATTTCAGGAGCTAAGACTGGCTTAAATTTTAGTCAAAGAGTTCATTTTTTTTTTTTTTGGTTGTGGTTTATTGGAGAGTTCTATATTAAAAGTCAGCTATCAATGGAAGCTTAAGTGTGGGATGATCTGAATAGTAAACATCTTGCAGTATTGAATATTGTCCCCCACTCCCACTAATTCTGAATCTTTATCCTTGCAAATAGCAATTTACTGTTAATTAAGAGGCTTATTATCTTGTGAGAAACCTTCAGAATACCTATGCTGCCAATTCTCAATATATGTTCAGATTTGTCTGAATTTCAAAGTAAATTTGACTTAGATTCTTAAAGATTCATCAAATACCAGAACACATCTCAAGGCTGTGATTTTCCAACCAATGATACATCTGGACTTTGGCTATGAGTGTAATCCGCCGTGAATTTGAACAGTCATTATACTTGTTGAATTTAACTCTGCTATCTGATCATGAGGCAGTAAATATCAGAACCATCTTGTTAGTTTTATCTTAAATTTTTAATAAAACATAATTACTATTTATATCTGCAGAACTATCTTTTCAATGCATGCATGATTAATTACATCTTAAAGGGTAAATGTGCGTTTAATTACATGAAATCTGTTAATACTTGAGTAATTTGATTAACACAAAATGAGAATACATTCAAACAGATGACTATAAGAAATTATATAAAACATATAAACAGTAAATTATTAAACTGCAAATTTATAAAATTATCAGAAAAATTGTGAATAATTCAATTGTCAAGACTTTATTAGCATTACATAGGCAAAAGAATGTGGTTATGTATTATGACTTGTTGCATAATACTGGAAAGAGTTTATGAGAGATTTCTGAGAAACAGGTAGGCATTGCTATAACCTTACTTATCCTTTCTGAGAATGCAAGTTAACTGAAATATCAGGTGGATAAATATTTAATTCTTGTCTAGAAGACAAGATAAATTAACTAGAATAATAGCCATATGAAAATGCACTTGGAATGATACACAGCAGTGGTTAATACCACATGAGGGAATATAGGCAAATGGTTTAATTGAACCAAAAAAATAAAATTGCATCAAAGTTCACAGTTCTAGAATGTCTAAACCAAAGTCAACTTTTATTGATATTTAAAGCAGTGAAACCACTTTCATCGATCAATTTTGTGCGGTAGATGATGCACTATGAGAGACACATCCATAATGTGCTGTACAAAGCATTCTAAGTAGTGTTGGCAATATATTAAAAATAATGTTGATGTTCAAAACAAGTTTTGACTGATAGTTAAATTTTGAAACAGATTATTTTAGTTCCTGAACTTATTACACAGTGGATTTAACATTAAAAGCAGAAGTTGCATTCCTAAAAATTGATTTAATTTTTAGATAAAAAGTTCCTTTTGATGTAGACTATTGAAAGTAAAATTTGCTAATACTATGTAGACTGACATTTGAGTTTCTTCTGTGTACAGAAGACTAAATTATTTGAGAATTTATACAAGAAATATTCAACATAGCTTTATTGAATTAAACTTAAGAAAAGTTTTAAAAAGTATATACATACACATATGTATACACGTACACATTATAAACAATGTAAATAAACATTAAAAATGTTTCAACTGTTCTTCTTCATGTTTCTAAAAATTAATAGTAGCACTAAGTTTTACCAGTTTTTGATTGGAAAAATGAGTCATAACCAGATTCCTTTTGTTTTATACAAACTTTTATATTGTTCCAAATTACTATAGTTTTGATTAAATATAGAATCATAACATAAATTTTCTTTCTCACCATCAAACTATCATACATTCAAAGACATTAAACTATATTCATGCCAAATGGGAAATTTAGGAATCTCAACCAAGTGAATGATGAAAACACACTAAAAAGTTAGAAAACTCTTTTCACTGTGGTTAGCATTATTATTAATAATTTGAAGGTAATCATGTTGAGTTTGGGAATATAGAATAAAGATGAAAATTAACACAGTTAGGTGTGGCTTGTCTTCTTTTTCCTTCTCTTACCTCCTCCTGCTATTTTTAAGGAGAATTTTTGTTAGTTTGATTTCTTACATTGACTAACGCCATATAGGATGACATAAGTAGCACGGACTGTGCTGGATTATAAGAAGAGTTTTCCAGAAAATGACAGGAGAAATAAAGATGAGGGAAAAACAAGTCTGGGGAAGGAGATACTCACTAAAGGGTTTTGATGGTTAAGTACCGTGTGCTTAGCTGAATGCCATACAGGGTAGGACTTTAGGAAAACTGGGGGAAATCATTGTTTCGAAACTTTTGCTGAGTTTGGCTCTACATACACATTTTCTGACTTGTTCCTTTGTCAGACTGTCCTCCAGTCTCTACCACCTCTCCTTCTTTCTTTTCTCCACTAATCTTTCTGCTCTTACACATTCTTTCCTTGCTCTTGTATTTTATACAATTCACATGTCAACTAAAGTCCCACTGCTGTGTGAGAATAACTTTTGCGGAAAAAAAAAAAAACATAGTTTAAGGGAAATCAGAATGTGAAAATGGGAAGATGGAGCCTGTCAGAGCAAAAAGGGCCATTGGTCTTTATAAAGGCAAGGGGTTTATCGAATGTCTTGTTTCCTCAGTCTTCAACTCTGCCGAGATCTTCACCGGTGAAGCCTGTCATCTTGGGTAATGTTTGCTTTAATTTAGGGCTACAGCAATTTCTTAGAGTTCCGAAGCACAGGTAGCACGCTTGCATTCTGAACTTTGTTCCTCTGAAAACAGTGAATTAATCTAATGGTTGGTATTTCAGTCATTGAAGTGGGCCAATGGGAGAAAACTGGACTTTTTCTTTTGCTTTAGATCTGATTTTTATGCGTTTTCCTCTCTTTCTAACCATGCATATTCACATTCACTGGGGCTGTTGTACCTATGTGTTTCAAGCACTGCACGGTGTGTTTTACGTAATTATTACATTTAATCCTTAGCATGTAAAATTGCATGTAATACCAACCTGTTGTATCTTCCACCCTGGTTCTTTATCTGACCGGAGATTATGTATACCACGCATTTCTACCTACATTTGCATTCTCATTTTTTCCCCCTGCAAGTATCTCAGGTTTGATCAGTGCTTTATAAAGTCAGTGATTTGTCTCCTCGTTCAAAATGGCATAGTCATGTGCTCTACTAAAAGCTCTTCTGTGGTAATTGATTTATCACTCTTATCATTTAATTCAATGCATAGAGCTGAAATTTTGGTTTAATAGCTAAGTGCACTCAAGAGGATTTCCCACATTAATGCAGGGCTATGGCAATTTCTTACAGTTCCGAACTTCTAAAATTGACAATACAATGTAGTCATTACAGGGTATGAGTTTTCCGATGGAAATATGTTATTGAAGGTTAATATATGGAGTTAGCTGTATTATACTTTGTAAATATATACAAATGAAATAACAGAAATGAAACAAAAGAGAAACAACCTAGTTCTGAAGGCAGTGAAGACGTTTTTTGGCCTTAGGCCAAAAAAAGTGGTATGTGAGGAAAATCAAGCGTCAAAAAAAATGCTACGAAGAGTCAACAGGCATTTGGGCGTGGGGTAGACAAAGTACAATATTCTTCTGTAAGTATTTAAGAAAATAGACAATTTCTTTCATCTCTCTATTCTTTGAACTGCATTTAGCCATAACACTAGGCAAATACAATTCGTCCAGTATAATATTTAAGCCAAACTGGTTTGTGGGTTTTGCGTAGTTTTTTTTTTTCTTCTCTGTCTCCTTTTTTTGATGTGGGTTGGGATTTGCTATTATGAAACATGCAAAAAAGCTTATGTTTTCAAAAGTTGAATAATTTTTGCCATTTATGAGGAGCCAGGAAAAATTATGTCCTAATTTGATAGAACCACTATTTAGGTTGTATGTTAAATGTAATAATTCATAAAAGAAAACAGTTTTCTGGGCTATATGTTTGGCAACATAATCTAAAGAGACATTGGGGGGAACCATATTATAGTGTGAAGATCTCTCTTACTGGTTTGTAAAGCAAGGTAAAAATAAAGAAATTTATTATTTTACTTTCCTGATTCTGTTGTAGTATTTGTTAATTGTGAAACTGTTCTCTTCATTATAAGCATCAGAGTCACAGGGGGAAATACGTGCTTTGGGTGACCTATAAAGATGAAAAAACATAGCTTTGAAGTTTTACTCATAGTATTTTATGTATATTTGTTGAAGATCAAACTACTTAGCTTTTCATATAGTTATATAAATCATTTCTCAAAGAGGAATGTTCACCGATGGGGTTCAGGACATGCAACCCCAAAATATGGTATTTTAGCAAACTGAGTATTTTAAGCTGAAGGAAGTCGAGAAAACTGCAGAAGCAGGGAAGTCTATCTGACGTTTTTTTGCATCCTTCTCTCCTTTTTATTTTTTTTTTCTTAGATACAGAGCCTTACTGCCACCCAGGCTGCAGTGCCATAGCACCATCATGCCTCACCGGGCTCAAGCCATCCTCCCACCTCAGCCTCCCAAGTAACTGAGGTATAGCCACATGCCGTCACACCCAGCTAGTTTTTTTTTGGTAGAGCTGAATTTTCACTACCTTGTTCTGGCTGGTCTCAACTCCTGACCTCAAGCGATTCTCCCACCTCAGCCTCTCAAAGTGCTGGGATTAGAGGCATGAGCCACCACTCTCAGTCAACTGGTTTTCTTTCCTGAGGCAGGCAGTAAAAATTGACTGACCTTTTTTCTGAAGTAGTTCATCTCAGAGAGATCCTTTCTATACCCTAAGGAAAAGAATACCCTTAGATCTGAAGACACTGGGACATGGAGAAGAGAATCTCAAGAAACAAGACTTCCTAAGTGCCCCTTAATTTTGTTACCATTAGATCATACCATTGTCCTCCAATTACGTTGTACAAATACCTATAAAAAATACAGTTTTCCATTTATTTGGTGTTTTCATTTCAAACGTCTCCCTTGTTATGTAAAACTTAGTCTTTTCTCCTGTTAATCTGTCTTTTGTTATAGGCATCTTAGCTACGAAAATTGTGACGAGTGAGAAGATAATCCTTTTCAACTCTTTTATCACAAACAAAAATAATTCTCTCAATAATAATTCTTTCTTATTTTACACAATTTCTTTAAAGATTAACCCTACTTATTGCAACATGTACAGTTTCTAAATTTACAAAATCAAAATATTTCTCCAAATATGCTAGCCAAGCAAAATAAACAGCTATTTAAAAAATATTCCTAAATACTCGACGATACTATAATAATGACCTTAGTATGCTTGAAATTTAAATAAAAAGAATAAAATTATAATTGCATTGCCGTGTCACTAAAAGAGTTGAACGGTTATGACATATTAAAGAGGATATAATACATTCTTTGTTTTTAAAAATATATTTGATTATAAGATGTGACAATCTAGTAACAGCTGTTTATAGAATAAATTACAATGAGTGAATTGATAACTTACTGGTATTTTAGAATTTCATAACTACTAAAATGTAGACATGTATACATTATATTCATATATGTATATATACACACACATGTGCAAGCACACCCACACATATAGAATTATTTCAAAGAATCCCTTACGTGTTATAGATTCTTGCCATCATGAAGAAGAAGGAGAAAAATAGCTTAGTGTGAGAGTTCTCCAGGTGTAGCTTTTGCAGTTTCAGATGTAAAATACAAAGGCAGCCACATCTGCATAGAACTGTTCTGCACATGTGCTGTTTCAAAGAAACACTATAATTAACACTATGGTTAACATGACTTATGCATGTTTAAATATAAAGAAAAACAATATATTTAAAGTAAGGAAAAAGTAAAAAATATTCTGTCCTTACTGGCAGGTTTCTTTCTCTATTAGTGTGGCCTTCTATGAAGGTTCGCGTAACTCACAGAAGACTGTTTGCTTCTGCGTGAACTCAGTAGAGTCCTTGTTTTTTCCCTTGATGTGCTTTTGATGTTTAGGTTTGTTCTGTAACTATCAGTGTCTCCCCTGGCCTAGCTACTGTTTTACTTCTTTTCCAGAAATCTGTAGTCTTTACATGTCTTACCTCTGTTTCTGATGCCTGAGGAATTTGTCTGATACAAATGCTTTGTCCTAGTGGAAGGAGCTATACAAAATCAGCAAGTCCATTGTTGAATGGCTCCACAAAAGTTAGAGTAATATTTTCAAGGAAGTGAAGCGAACAATTCTAGCAAGATGTTCTTTCCATCCAGAAGCAGTTTTTCTGCTTGCTGTGGCTGTTATCATATCTTTCATGACAAATAAATTAAAAATATTCTTAGCACTTTGGGAGGCCAAGGTGGGCAGATCACTTGAGGTTAGGAGTCTGAGACCAGCCTGGCCAACATGCTAAGACCTCATCTGTACTAAAAATACAAAATTCAGCTGGGCATGGCTGAGGCAGGAGAATTATTTGAGCCTGGGAGGCGGAGGTTGCCGTGAGCCAAGATCGCTCCACTATACTCCAGCCTGGGCAACAGAGCAAGACACTGTCAAAAAAAGGAAAAATTCCTGTGTGATTCACAGGCTACTTATACTTTCTACTATTTTTCTTTGAGGCCTGAAGGTTTGTTTTCAGAATCTACTCTCTGAACAGAAGTTTTGATAGTCATTTTCTTCAAAAACGTTTGTACAAGTTGAACCTAGACAAATCAATAAAGACAACCCTAACTGCAAAATAAACACAGTCAAACGCACTAAAAAAATTAAGCCATCACTAAAAACAATAATTATAGTTTCTTCAAAAAGTTAGAAATGGCATGTCAATGAAACATTTCTTATTATATGGATAGTCCAACAGGGTTTTTGTGAAATAATAATAATCCGGCTTCTCAATCTTTAAATATTCTTGAAAATGTCTGTAAACTGAGCAAGAAACAAAACAATCAGATATCTGTCTGCAAAAAGAATTGACAGTGTGCCCATATCTACCTAGGCTAATGACTTATATTATTTATACCATTTTCCAGTTTCTGTGTCGTACACATCTGTACTATTGGTAGTTTCAAGTTACCAAATACTCACAATTGGAAGGAGCTACGTACATCCAGGTCTTAGGAGGTAATAGTAGCTAGTGTCGGCACATCGCAGATCTAAGTGATTGTTTTTATATTTCCCATAGTGTGTAAGATAATATGAAAATCTCGGTGCAAAAAAGTTGAACTTAAGACTAAAAACTTTTTTTTTAAAGGGTTTCTATTTGTTTTGGAAAAAAGAAAAAGAAAGAAGAAAGAAAGAGAGAAAGAAAGAAAAAAAAGAATGAAAGAGAGAAAGAAAGAGGAAGAGAAAGAAAGAGAGAGAATGGGAGTCTTTCTTTATTGCCCAGGCTAGAATGCAGTCTAAAAATGGGTATTAAAAACTTCTTTTATGCCAATAATTGTGTTTAACAATGGAGACAGGAAGGAATAAGGTAGGAAAATAACAAACAAGCAGCCAACCAATATTTCATTTAAACCTGTGAAATACTATGCAATTACTAAGGAGTGATTTACTTCCAATTATGTAGTCACTTTTAGAGTTGGTGGGATGTGGTACTGAGAAGACTGTATGTTTTGTGGATTTGGGGTGGAGAGTTCTGTAAATGTTTATTAAGTTTACTTGTTCCAGGTCTGAGTTCAAATCCTGGATATCCTTGTTAATTTTCTGTCTCGTTGATCTGTCTAATATTGACAATGTGATGCATTTGGTTGGTAAATCTTCCTCCATCACTTTGAGTCTTTTTGTATTCTTACATGTGAGAAGGGTCTAGATGCAGTATACCGATGCGTTTTGGCTTTTTATCCAATTTGCCTGTCTCTGTCTTTTGATTGGGGCGTTTAGGCGATTTAAATTTAGAATTAATATATGTGAATTTAATATTGCCATTTAATGCTAGCTGTCTGTTTTGCCCTTTACTTGATGTAGATTCTTCATTATGTTGATGCTCTTTACGTTTTGGTATATTTTTGGAAAGGCAGATACTGGTTGTTCCTTTCTATGTGTAGTGCTCTTTCAGAAGCTCTTGTAAAGCAGGCCTGGTGGTGATGAAATCTCTGAGTACTTGCTTGTTCACAAAAGATTTTATTTTTCCTTCACTTATGAAGCTTAGTTTGGCTGGATAGGAGATTCTGGGTTGAAAGTTCTTTTCTTTAAGGATGTTGAATGTTGGCCCCCACTCTCTTCTGGCGTGTAGGGTTTCTGCTGAGAGCTCTGCTGTGAGTCTGATAGGCTTCCCATTTTGGGTAACCTGACCTTTCTCTCTGGCTGCCCTTAGCATTTTCTCCTTCATTTCAACCCTGGTAAATCTGACGATTATGTGCCTTGGGGTTGCTCTTCTTGAGGAATATCTTGTGGTGGTCGCTGTATTACCTGGAGTTGAATACTGTCCTGCCTTGCTAGGTTGGGAAAGTTTTCCTGAATAATATCCTGAAGAATATTTTCCAGCTTGGATTCATTCTCTGTGTCACATTTAGGTACACCTATCAAATGTAGATTAGGTCTTTTCACATAGTCCCATATTTCTTGGAGACTTTGCTCATACCTTTTTACCCTTTTTTCTCTAATCTTGTCTTCTCGTTTTATTTCATTGAGTTGGTCTTCGACCTCTAATATCCTTTCTTCTGCTTGATCAATTTGACTGTTAAAACTTGTACATACTTTGTGAAGTTCTTGTATGGTGTTTTTTAGCTCCATTAATTCACTTATATTCCTCTCTAAATTGTCTGTTCTCATTAGCATTTTGTCAAACCTTTTTTCAAGGTTCTTAGTTTCTTTGACTAAGAACTTTTAGCAACATAATTTAAAGGTTTCCCACTTGCTCAGTTAAAATCTTAACACAAGATGCCCTTTTATTTTCATAGCACTTTTTAAAGCCTGAAATTATCAATTTTATTTATTGATGTTTGTCTGCCTCCTCATAACTGAAGAACTCCTTAAAATTGGGTCCCATATGTTTTGTAGAATGTGTGTCTAGTAACTACAGATACATATAGCATGTAATGGGCCCTACATTAACAACGTTAAATAAGTAAGTCAACCTTTAAAGTATTGTACATTTGGTTCTAAGTTAAATTAGTGTTTCACTGTTATAAGTAATTAGTAATTTTATTTTATTTAAAAATCTTGGTAATATGGATTTTAGGTGGCTGTTTTTAATCTTTACTCCTACTTTTTATGCAGATATCTCCTTTGTAAAAAAAAAAACTTTATAAAAAGGAGTTTTTAAGACTCCTTTTATAGGCTACAAATGCCAATTTGTAAGCATACTCTGGTGCCCCTCTAAATAATAATATTTTATATTTTGACAGTAATTAAAGTCCTACAGAAATCAAACTGAACCGTGTAGCTTTACAACACAGAAATAGGAGGAGAAAAAAAATTGAAAATCATTTATACTGCTACTTTAACAAATTTAATTGGGGCTCATTTAAAAATTCCTGAACATTTCCATTTTAATTCCAAGCTGTGATATTTATTTCATTCATTTTAAATATTAATTTAGCATGCTCTATGTGCTAGCAATTAATGTGTAGGTACCACAGTGAAAAACACAGAATACTAATCTTAGAGGAAAAATATTTTAAGAAAGATATGGAATATAAACAGGAAAATGAACAACTAAATAAGAATAATATGGACCCTGTGCAAAATATATAGGAGAAAAGAAGAATTCTTTATGATTTATATTGGCCGATCAGAGAAGTTTTCTTTATAGAGTGATATTTCAGAAGACACCTGAAAAATATAAAGAAGTAGAAAAGCAAGTGGAACAGCAGGTATTAGTGCCGTTGGTCGGAAGAAGTTGGGTTTTCTTAGAGAACAATATGAGTTCCATGTTACCTAGAGGACTATAAGGATAGGAAACAGTGATGGAAGTTGAGGCAAAAAGAGTAGGTTGGGTGATTTCATTTTGGCTCCTGTGGGTCTTGTTAAGGAGCTTGGATTTTATTGTCAATGTAATGGAGAAGTACTGGAAACTGATAAAGCGAGGAGTGATGAAATCTGAAGTCTAATTTTAAAGATTTGGCTGGCTGCTGTATGGAGAGTAAGTTCTAGAGATATATGTAGAACCTGGAAGCTCTTACAGATGAGGGATAATGGATATGTCAGAAATCATCTGAAAGTAGAGATGTTAGGACATGATAATATATTATTATGGGATATGAAGGAAAAAGCAGTTAAGAATGGCTTCTAAATTTGGCCTGAGCAGCTAGAAGAATAGTGCTGTTCACCAAATTAGGAAGACTGGTGTTAAGAGTAAATTCTGCCCACTAGGTGTTTACTGTATGGGTCTGCAGCTCAAGGTGGAACCTGCGGCTAAAGATATGTTCTTGGAGTCAATGATGATGACATTCAATGGTATTTATAACCTCAAAGCTAGGTGAGATCACTAGTAACTATATACAGTTAGGGAAGAGAAAAAACCCAAGAAATGAGCACAGGAGCAGTCCAAACTTTAGTGACCCAAACTAGTAAGAAGATCTAGCAAAGATAATGTTTCCTGGTGCGGTTCATGGGTGAGAGGATGTTTCTCCAGGTTCTTGTTCTATCACTCTCTCAAGAATGGGAGAGGAGATCTCCACGCAGTGTGCTCTTAAAGTAAAATACTGGACTCAAAAAGCTTTTGCAGAGGAATGATTTATTTAGGTAGAGAAAGAGAAAAAGGAGAAGAAGAGAGAAAGAAACAGCTAACTCTCACACTGAGCAAGAGAAAGAAAAGCTGCTCTCACACTGAGTGAGAAGGGTTCCCAGCAGGGGGAAAACCAGAGAAGGAAAGCTCCTCTCACGCTGAGTAAGAGAATCCAGAAAGTTGGAAATCAGGAGAGAAAAGCAGCTTCCACACTAAGCAGAAGGGAATTGAGACAGAGAGAGAGAGAGAGATGGAGTTTAGGAGAGGAAAAGCAGCTTCCATATGCATAGAAGGGGATCCCAAAGGGGGAAAATCCACCCGGATGAGGGTGATAGGGACTTTTAACCTGAGAGGAATTCCCTCCCTCTCCAAGTCCCTTGACCAATGAAAAAAGTTCCTTAGAACTTCCGCAGGAGTGATTGACTTTTGACCTTTTCCGGTGCCTGGGAAAGTTAAAACAGAGATATTAAATCTCCCGATGGAGAGAGATGGGAGGGGGGCATGGCGCTGGGAAGTCCCTTCCCTTAAGACTACACCCCCTTGTGGACCTGAAAAGAGAACAAGTTCCCTCAATAAGAAGTTGCAACCTGGAAGATAACCAGAGTATTACATAAAATCCAAGCCAAAACACAATACACAATACAACATACCAACACAAACATGTTTCAAGAAGTAGTGAATTGAACTGCATCTGTTAAGTCATGTAAGAAGAAACACGTATTGAATTCTCAATTATATTGGAAGAATGGTATATAACTCAACTTATATTGGAGGAAAGGTATGTAATTGAGTATAATTCAATTAGAGTTGTGGGGAAGAAAATCTAATTCACTGAACTTAAGAGAAAGGGAAGGAAAATAAGAACACAGTGTATAAAATTCTCTTAATGATTTTGCTAAAAAGGAGGAGATAAATGAGCAAGAGCTGGAGAGAATTTAGACAAATAGGTTCAGAAAAGTTTTGTGGTTTTTGTCTTTTAGTAATGAGATATATTGAAGCGTATTTGTGTTTTGATGAAATGATCTAGTAGGACAGAAAGAAGTTAAAAAATGATAAGGAAAATGAGAAAATAAGAAATTTAATTTAGTACACAAGTGGCTAGAGATAGAAGCAGAAAGAATTTAACATTATAGCAAGAGGAATAGAAAGTTGAACTGGAGTTGGAAAAGATAAGGTATGTCTCTTCTGGTTGCTGCTATTTTATAATTGAAATAAAAAGTGAAGTTATTAGCTGACAATGGGAAAATTGAAAGGGCTGATGCAGAAGATTAAAGGAAAAACTATGAAAACATCAACTCAAGCATTTAAGAATAAACAATGACGGAATTACTAAGGGCACTTAGGGACAGCATAGGATTTGCTGTCATGAATGAAAATGAGATGAGAAAGCATGGGGGGTGTGTGTGTGTGTGTGTGTATTGCAAATTTAAATACTCATATGAAGTCAAGGATAATATTTAAACTCTATTGAGTGGAATCCTTTCTAAATAGTCATATTAAATAATTTGTGAAATATTTTTACTAATACTCCTCAATACAGACAAACTAAAGGTAAAGAGCTTATTAAATGTGGATTTGGATTTCCTAGGAATGTATGTCGGAGGGAAAGATTGACAAAGCATTTGAACATCAATCAAAGGGCATACTTTTAGTAACAAATCTATAATCTAAGCACGAGAAAGGAAGTGAGGAGATGAAGAAATAATAAATAGTGAAAAAATAAGTAAGCAGATGTCAATCAATTCTTAGAATGAGATTGTGGGAGTTTATTAGCAAATATGGCCATATAAATTATTTCCAGCTATGTTGGCACATTCATTTTTTTTTTTCTGAGACAGTTTTGCTCTTATAGCCCAGACTGGGGTGCATCTCAGCTTACTGCAACCTCCATCACCTGGTTTCAAATTATTTTCCCGCCTCAGTCTCCCAAGTATCTGGGATTACAGGCATGCACCACCATATCCATCTATTATTATTATTATTTTTTTTTTTAGTAGACATAGGGTTTCATCATGTTGGTCTGGCTGGTCTCGAACTCCTGACCTCAAGTGATCCACCCACCTGAGCCTCCCAAAGTGCTGTGATTATAGGTGTGAGCCACCATTGCTAGCCACATTCATTTCGATATGATTTTTTTAACCACACCCATGAAAAGCAGAATCTATTATTTCACCCCTGAATCTGGGCCATCCTTATGACTAGCCTTGGCCAACTGAATGCAGAGCAAGTGATGCTGTATAACTTCTGAGCCTAGGCCTCAGGATATCTCACAGCTTCTTCATTTGCCTTCTTGAAACACTGCTACTACCATGTGTATGTATCTATATCAGCTAGGTCTGTCTTGCCAAAACATAAACTTATGAGCTCATAATTTGTTAATTGAAGCTATTACATCTTTATGATTTGTCATGTAGCAATAAACAATTGGCACAGATACATTAGAGTATATGAACTAGAAAAATAAAATACAATGAGCTATGTGAATTACTGCTCCAATTCAGTCCTAGCCCCATCTAAATATCTGATCGCACAAACATCGAATTACAATGCTTTCAATTTAACTTGAATTAAAAGAGAAGAAGGAAAAGAATATAGTTAATATATACAATACCAATATACAGATTAAACACTGAAAACTTTGTTACCTTATATTTGTAAATACTCCAGAGAACTCAGACAAAACCATTACACACAATGATTTTCATATTCATCAGTACAGATTAACATTCAGGGATAGGAGCTGCTCACTCCCCACAAACTCCTGAATCACTTGACAGTTCGGCACAATCCACTACAAGAAATGGTTTGTTTATTACCACCATGGATAAATAACAACCCATTTTCCCTTGGAAAGGAGCTCAACCCATTTTCAAGCCCAATCACATGAACAAACATATCCTAAAACTTCATATTAGAGTGCCTTTGTTGGGGCCACTCCTGATACCAATTTCCATATTAGGTCCTTTCAGCAAACAAATATCATACCAGTTTTTTTTTTTAAAGAAACTCAATATAAATGTAAATATAAATATAAATAATCATTAACTGGTTATTTGAAAGCCTAAAATGAGATCTCTAAAGCATCATTGTTGTAGCATTTATAAAGGGTACTTAACGCCCATGGAGTTGAAAGGATAGAGAAATTATATTTAAGTTATTAAAGTTTATAGGAAAGGACTCAAAGAAGCCAAGACTAAAACCTCTGATAAAGAGGTCCTGCACAGCTAATGGTGGTGTATCCAGTCTTAGGAGTTTGATAAGCCTTGAATCCTGATGTCTAAATATAGGGCACAAAGTTAGTTAGTGTTGGTCTTTCTAGGAGTGAAACAACAAAATGAAACTGATTAGGCAAGGGTTGAAAAAATGGCAAACCACAAGTAGCTGCTGTTTAAGAAGAAATTTTTCCTGCATAGGTAAAGAAACACTGCTGCAGTGACTCAGAGTTACAAGCAGGTAAGGAGCTCACCGGATACCACAAAAACAGGAACAAGCAAGTCCCTCTTCTTCCTCCAGGCTTGTAGTCTTTCTCTAGAGCATCTTTTTGGAAGAGCAAATTACTGAGCCAGGTAGCAGGGCAGAAATGTGTTCTGCAGATTTCTAATTTCAGTATCACAAATCAGAGTCTAGAAGAAGGAGTATAGAGATGAAGACAATAACTTAATAAGCTGAATAGAACCCAGAGAATAAGAAAGAAAGAAATTAGACTAGGTAAGACAAATCTGAGAGTTTAGGTCCAACATTAGGGAGGGTTTAGTGGTACATCCCTTTCAGTTTAGCCTGAAACCCTCTACTGCAACACTGTCAGTGACAAAAGATCATTTCTAGCAGTCACTGCAGCCCAGCTTAGAATTATTTTGTTCTATAGAATGGAATGAAGTTGTCTTCAGATTTGCTACAGCCCAAAGTACTAATAAGGAAAAAACAGAAATTCTATCTGTAATAAGGTAATGTCATCATTGGCATTAAATTATTTCTACATCAATTTCTGAAGAAAATACTTTTCAGGATATGACTGAGGAATGGCAAGGGGAATATAAAAGATATGACTCAACAGTAAAAACAAATCACATAGTTTTTTTAAATGGCATATATACTGTAAATGAAAACATGTAGGAGTACATGTTATCATTAGTTATCAGGCAGAAAGAAAACTGTAGTTGAATACCTCAATATGTCCACAGGAATTAATAAAAATAAAGATTGTAGACACCATCTGTTGGTGATGATGTGAAGTAACTAGAATTTTCATATAACATTTGTGTGAATGCGAAATGGTACAAACTCTTCTTAAAAGGCTGTGTAATTTCTTATAAACCAAAGCACATCATTCCAAGTTTCGGAATTTCCCCATGAAAAATGAAAACATGTCCACAGAAAAACTTGAGACAAATGTTCACAGCAATTGTGTTCATAATTTCCAAAACCTGAATTATATCAATGTATCTATCAATAGGAGAGCAGATTAACTAATATAAAACTATTCAATTGAATACTACTCAATAGTAAAAAGGAATACACTACCAATACATGGAAAAACATGGGTGAAACTCAGAAACTTTAAACTGAATGATATAAGCCTTCTGACACAAAATACACATACTATATGGTTCTATTTTTATATAGTTCCAAGAAAGCTACAACAATTGTATTACACATAAAAACAAAATATGGTTTTAGATTAAAAATGTGGTCACAGATTGATCTGGAAGGTTCATGAGGGTGCTCTTTAGGGAGATGATAGTGTTACATATCTTGATATGGGCTTGAGTTATGTGGGACTCTTTTTCAAATAAATCTCACAATAAACAGATCTATTTTATTATGTTAGGGTCTTATCCTAACATAATAAATATAAAATCTATAAATAAATATTGAACTATAGTTAATGTTATGAAAATCAAACATATAATGAAGTAGAATATTGATATTTTCAACTTCCTTTAAAATTGATAGTAAATAAGTTATGGACATAAGAGTAATGTATAAAATGATAGATATGTCATAATCAAATAAACATATTAAAATGTTCATAGTAAAATACAGGTAGAGTGTATATGCATACTCACCGTAACCATCTTTTAACATGCCCTGTGCTGAAAGCTTTATTTGTATTTATTTATTTACTTTTTGAGATGGGGTCTCACTTTGTTGCCCAGGCTGGAGTGCAGTAGCAAAATCTTGGCTCACTGCAACCTCTGCTTCCCCACTTCAAGCAATTTTTTCCACCTCGGCCACCCAAGTAGCTGGAACTACATGCAAGCGACACCATGTCAGCTAATTTTTGTATTTTTTTGTAGAGACAGAGTCAGCCAAGCTGGTCTCCAACACTTGACCTCAAGTGATCTGCCCACCTCAGCCTCCAAAATGCTGGCATTACAGGCATGAGCCACCATGCCAAGCACTAATAACTTTACATAACAAAAATTGTAGAAAAAAAGAATACTATGCCCAGCAGGAGACCAGTGAGCATGAACACTAACTAGCAGAACAAACAAATAATAAGCGCAGGCCAACAAGATTTTAAGATTGGAGTTAAAAACTGTAAAATTTATTCTTAAAATATCTAAAGAGATAAGCAAGACTGATAATGTTATCAAAGAACTAGAAATTATTTTTTGAGAAGACTGTAACATGTTTGAAAAAACCAAACACACTTTCAAGAAATAAAATTGAAATAAGAACTCAGAAGATGGATTCAATGGCAGATTTAACTTAGCTGAAGGGAAAGTTGGTACACTGCAAAATATATCAGAAGAAAACTCTGAATTTTATAGCAATAAAATGAATAAGAAATACAGAAAACAATCTAAGAAAAAAGTCAGATCTCAGGTGTGTATAACTGGTATCTCAAACTAAGAGGAGACATCCGAGCAAAAACAATTCTTAAAAAAAAAAAAGGATAATAATTTTACAAAATTGTTGAAAGACGTCAAACCACACCTCCAAGGACACCTTCATGCCCCAAGGAGAGTAAATGCAAAGAAAACCAGACTTAGGCACATCTTACCACAACTACTGAAAATACAATGACAAAAGGACATATAAAAAATAATGAAAGGAAAATTGCCTTCATAAATGATTTAACTTCTCAACGACATAAGCAGAAAATTATCTTTAATGAAGTTTTAAAAAGCCAATAGAAAATATACACCCAGGGTTATTTCTAAAAGAAGAAATTACCCCCAAACTATAACTCAATGTAGAGAAAGGAATGTGGTGTGATGAGAATGTTAATTGTAATCATAAATATGAATAAATATTGGCTTTATTAAGCAATAATAGTAACATAATCAAAATAAGCCCAACATAAATAATGTCAAAGAAAATAAATGGATTATAGTGTTCTAAGATCTCTTAGTGTCAGAAAAGAGGCAAATGTTCCAATTAACACAGTTAACAAGAGACATTTATATGTCAGTGACACATATTGTAATTCCAAGGTAAACACACAAAAGTCATCAAAAGTTCATAAGTAGCAAACAGAGAATATTTAGAATAATAAAATCATCAAATAAAATGAGGCTAGAAAGAATGGAAAAGAAATACACAGTGGAAACCCCAGAAATAGCACACTAAGATATATATTTAAACCAAATTTATCAGTATTTGTATTACATGAGTTAAAATACCTGACTAAAATGAAGCATTATCACACTGAAAAAAATGTATAAATTGTTTAGAAAGGAAACAGACAAAGTATTCATATACATAAAAGTTAGAAACTGCCTGGAAAAAAACCATGCAAACAAGTAAGCAAAATAGGGCTTGTAGCTATACTAGTATTCAACAAAGTGAACCTTAAGCCAGAAACATTTCTGAAGATGAAAATTAATACTTTATAATAACAAATATCAGATGTAAATATCAGTTTATTCAGAATGTTAATTACTCTTAAAACACATAAAACAAGTTAAAAGGTACATGCTGGTTGGTCAGAGAATAGAAACAATGTATTGGTTTCTTGAAAATCTTTAAGAGTAGAAAAATACATATCAAAGAGATAGATAAATCTGTAATTATACCAGGAGATTTTTTTCACATTTCTCTCATTAACTGAAAGTCTAACTGACTGACACAGAAAACAGTCAGTAAGCCTGTAAAAAAATTGAACATCACTGAATATATGGACCATAAATCTATATAGAATACTCAGCTAACATCTAGGGCAAACACATATTTCCTAATGGACATGGAACATTTTCCAAATACTGGGCCATAAAGAAAATCTCAACAAATCTTCTATGATTTAAATTGTGTTCTTTGACATTAGAGGAATTAAGTTAGAAATCAGTAATGAAAAGAGAACTATAAATTAAATATTAAGCAACATACTTCTAAGTAATCTAAATCTAAAAAATATGTCCAGTATTATTATTATTGGAAAAATGCAAATTGTATTTGTAATGAGATACCACCACATCCCATCAGAATTGCTGAAGTTAAAGATTGACAATATTTAATTTGAAGAGGACTTGAAGTAACTGGAATTCTCATACATACTATTGAGAGTCTAAAGAGTGTAATGGTGGTCTGCTGTTTGGCAGCAGGCACTAAAACTCAAAATACATAGGCTTTTTACCCAATAATTTTAATTCTAGGTATAGAAGACTCCATAAGTGTACCAAAAATGATAGACAAGAATGTATACTATAGCATCGTTCAGAAGAGCAAAAATATTTAAAACACAAAATTATATTCCTACAATTACATAGCGTACTACGTAACTACACTTACATAGACTACTATGCAAGGAAACTGAACAAATGATAATTATAACAAAATGTGGATGAATCTTACAAACATAAAGTTGAGCAAGATATTCCAGAAACAACAGAGTATACAATATCAAATATCATTTATATTAATATAAAGTTCAAAAACAGTGAAAACTTGAATATAATTATAGAAATCAGGATAGTGATTACATTGTGAGTGAAGTGGGGGAATTAGGGTGGAAGGTAGGGACTTGGGAGACAGTATGGAGAGAGAAGATTTTTGGAGTACTAGATGTGTTCTGTTTTCTGATTTGAGTGATTGTTACATGGCCTTGTTCACCGTATGAAATTTATCTATGTGACAGTCTTTATGCGCCTAGGCTTATTTATGTCATGTCTAATTTAAATAGTTTTCTTTTTTTAAAAGTCAAGTTGAGGAGAAAATAGTGAAACGTGAGAACAACAGTGGATATATATATCCTGCCAAAAAATTAAACCATGCGGTAAAGCTCTCTGCCCTCCAGCCAGCCCCTTACCTGTAATATGTAGTCCATCTAAAAGTAGCTGAACAACATTGACATACTCAAAAGCATTGAAATGACCAGTATACCTAGAAAGCCAGGGAATCAGGATAAAGAAGTGGCATAGTCTGGGACGTAATGAGTTTGTGACTAATGGTAAGAGCAATGGATATCAAAAAGAGATGGTAGCATAATTCTCCAAATTACCAGCTAGGAATTCTTCTATCAGCAGTGAATAGGTTGGACTTAGACCATAGTTTAGGGCAATAAAAACCAAACAAACAAGGCAGCAGTTGTTACCTTATATGTTTGTATTCTTCCTTATGTCATCATTACATCCCTAATACATAAAATTTTGCCCATAATAATCTTTCAACAAATATTTGCTCATTTGAATTGTTTATTTAACAGAAATAACAGTTCTTACCAGAATTTGGCGGCCCTTGGTAGTTTATGTATTAATCAACTAGTTGATGTATTCCATCTTAGAAGAGGAAACTCAAGATGTCCAAACAAAAGACTCTGCTGATTGACACACACCCCCACTTGGAGGATCACTAAATTTAACAACAATCTACACACACACACGCCCACACACACACGCACACACACACACACACACACACACACAAACACCTTCATAAAAACCACAACTCAGGTAAGCACTCATATTACTAGGTTTTAACTTTATATCATTGCAAAAGACATGGAAGAGGATAGGAAAGATGGTCCTGAATTGCTTACAGTACCCTTCTCCCATCCCCAGTCAATGGCTGCATGGTGCTGACAGATAATCTTTGTGCTTGAGAAAGGGATGCTGGAGTAATTATTAGATTCTGCACTGAAGTCAGTGCTGTCCCATCACAAGTAAACCCAGGCTGAATTCATCTAATGCCTACCCACAGAGGGAGCATTTAGTCCAGAACTATCTAATATGTCTGGCAACAGACTTTTCGGTGGAAACCTTGTAAGTCAGGAGAGAGTGGCATGACATATTTAATGTTCTAAAGGATATTTTCATGAGATACGCCATTCATTGGTAAAGGCATTTTTACCAATGAATGGCGTATCTCATGAAAATATCCTTCAAACATAAAGGAGAAATAAAGACTTTCACAGACAAACAAGAGCTGAATGATTTCATCAACAGTAGATCTGTCCTACAAGAAAAGCTAATGGGAGTACTTCAATCAGAAAGAAAAAAAGGAGGATAATGAATAATAAGAAATAATCTGTAGGTTCAAAACTCCCTGGTAATAGTATGTACACAGAAAAACACAGAATATTATACACTATAACTGTGGTAACTAAACTACTCTTATCTTAAATATAAAGACTAAATGATGAGCCAAAAAAAAAAAAATAACGACAATTTTTCAAGACATGGAGAGTAAAATGAGATAATAGAAACTTTAAAAAGTTAAAAAGCAGGGGGAAAAGTTCATTCATAAAGGTTTTGTTAGCTTTCTTTTTGTTTGTTTGCTTATGCAAACAGTATTGTTATCAGTTAAAATAGTGAGTTATAACATAGTAGTTGAAAGCCTCACGATGACCTCAAATAAAAAATTATACAACAAACATACAAAGAACAAAAAATAAGAAATTAGATCATACCACCAGAGAAAATCACTTTCAATAAAAAGGAAGACAAGAAGAAAAGAAGAAAGATAACACTTCAAAATAACCAGTAAACAAATAAAAAAAAAGTCAGAAGTCCTCAGTTATCAATAAGAACATTGAATGTAAATACACTAAACTCTCCATATAGTGGCTGAATGATTACAAAATAATAAGACTTAATGATCTGTTGCCAACAACAATAACAACCAAAAAACTACTTCAATTATAAAGACACCTGTAGACTGAAAATACAGAGATAAAGATATTCCATGCCAAAGGAAATCAAGACAAAGCAGAAGTATCTGTAGTTATATCAGAAAACATAGATTTCAAGACAAAAACCCAAAAACCATAAGAAGAGACAAAAGAAAAGTCATTATATAATGATAAAGGGGTCAATTTACAAGAGGATATAACAATTGTAAATATATATGCACCCAACACCGCAGCACCAAATATATGAAGGAACTATTATTAGAGCTAAGGATGGAGATAGATACCTACACAATAATAGCTGGAGATTTCAACACACCACTCTCAGAACTGGAAAGGTTTTCCAGACAGAATATCAAAAAAGAAACATCAATCTTAATCTGCACTGTAGACAAAATGGACCTACTAGATATTTACAGAACATTTTATCCAATAGCTGCATAATACTTTCTTTTCCTCTGCACATGGATTATTCCAAATAATAGATTATATGTTAAATCACAAAACTAATCTTACAACATTCAATAAAATTGAAATAATATCAAGCATCTTCTCTGACAAAAATGGAATAATACTATACGTCAATAACAAGAAGAATTTGGAAACTACATCTATACATGGAAATTAAACAATAAGCTCCAGAATGACCAATCAATAAGAAAATTAAGAAGGAAATTGAAAATTTTCTTGAAATAAATAATAAATGGAAACACAACATGCCAAAACCTATGGGATATAGCAAAAGCAGTACTAAGAAGAAAGCTTGTAACTGCAAGCACATATATATATATATATATATATATATATATGGGCTTCAAATAAACAATGTATTGTAAAGAACTAGAAAAACAAGAGCAAACCACATCCAAAAATAGAAGAAAAGTAATAATAAAGATTATAACAGAAACAAATAATATTGAAATGAAGAAAACAAAACAAAAGATGAATGAAACAGAAGATTGGTTTTTGAAATTATGAACAAAATTGAAAAAACTTTAGTCAGGCTAACTAAAAAAAAGAGTGAAGACCCAAATTAATAAAGTCAAAGATCAAAAAGAAGGTATTACAACTGATATTTCAGAAATCCAAGGATTATTAGAGGATACTATGAGCAACTATATGCCAATAAATTGGAAAACCTACAATAAATGGATAAATTTCTAGACATACATAACCCACTAACATTGAACCATGAAGAAATCCAAAACATGAACAACAAGGAACAAAATTGAAGCTCTAATAAAAAGTCTCCCAGCAAAGTGAAGCCTGGGCCTCAATGGCTTCACTGATAAATTCTACCAAACATTTAAAGAACAAATACCAATTGTACTCAAACTATTCTGAAGAATAGAGGAGGGAGTAGTTCCAACCTTGTTCTATGAGTCCAGTGTTATTTTGATACCAAATCCAGACGAAGACATATCACAAAAAGAAAACTACAGGCCAACAAATATAACTGTTGAATATCAATACAAAATCCTCAGGAAAATACTAGCAAACCCAAATCAACAAAATGTTAAAAAGATTATTCATTGTGAACAAGTGGTATTTATTTCCAAGGATGCAAGAATAGTTCAACATATACAAATCAATGTGATAGAGCATACCAACAGAAAGAAGACCAAAATCCATATGATGATTGCAGCTGATGCAGAAAATTCAGTATTCCTTCATAACAACAACCACAACAACAAAAAACACTAAAAACCCTTGGTGTAAATGAAACATACTTCAACATAAAAAAAGCCATACACAACAGACCCATAGCTAGTATCATACTGAATGAGAAAAAGCTGAAGCCTGTCCTCTAAGATCTGGAACATGACAAGGATCCCCACTTTTATCACTGTTATTCAGCATAGCACTGGAAGTCTTAGCTAGAGCAATCAGACATGAGAAAGAAATTGGGGGCATTGAACTGAAAAGGAAGAAATCAAATTATCCTTGTTTACAGATGATAGGATCTTGTATTTGGAAAAATCTAATGACTCCACCTAGAAACTGCTGAACCTGGTAAACAAATTGAGTAAAATTGCAGGATATAAAATCAGCATAAAAAAATCAGTAGCATTTCTACATACCAAAAGCAAATAATGTGAAAAATCAAGAAAATAATCCCCTTTATAATAGCTATAAATAAAATAAAATACATAGGAATTTAGGAATTAACCAAAGATGTGAAAGATCTCCACAGTAAAAATTATAAAACACTGATGCAAGAAATTGAAGAGGACACAAAAAAAGGAAAGATATTCCATGTTCATGGATTGGAAGAATCAATATTAGTAAAATATCTATACTGCCCTGCAAAAATCTACAGATTCACTGTAATCCCTAGAAAATACTAATCACATTCTTCACAGAAATAAAACAATTATAAAATTTATATGGAGACCAACAATAGCCAAGACTATCCTAAGCAAACAGAATAAAACTGGAGGAATCACAAACATGACTTCAAATTATACTACAGAGCTATAGTATTTAAAAATGCCTGGTAATGGTATAAAAATAGACCTATCGATGAGAGGTAAAGAATAGAGAATGCAGAAATTAATTCATACATCTAAGGTGAACTCATTTTTTGACAAAAGTGCCAGGAATATACATTGGAGAAACAGTTTCTTCAACAAATGGTGCTGGGAAAACTGGATATTCATGTGCAGAAGAATGAAAATAGACCCTACATGTCACCACATGTAAAAATCAAATAATAATGGATTAGAGACTGATGTCTAAGGCTGAAAACTATGAAACCACTAAAATAAAACATTGGGGAAACTCTCCAGGACATTGGACTGGACATGTAGAGTATTCTTGAGTAATACTCTACAAGTACAGGCAACCAAAACCAGAATGGAAAAATGGGATCACATGAAATTAAAAAACTTCTCTATGGCAAAGGAAACAATCAGCAAAGTGAAGAGACAACCCATCGAGTGGAAGGATATATTTGTAAACCAGCTATGTGACAAAGGATTAATAGCCTATACAAGAAAAAAAAAATCCCATTCAAAAGTGGGCAAAGGATATGAACAGACACTTTTCAAAAGAAGACATATATGAGGCCAACACACATATGAAAAAATTCTCATCATCACTGGTCATTATGGAAATGCAAATCAAAACCACATTAAGATACCATCTCATGCCAGTTAGAATGGCGATCATTAAAAAATCTGAAGATAACAGATGCTGTTACTGCCTGTCTTTTGGATAGACATGTTGCCTAGGCTGGTCTCGAACTCCTGACCTCAAGTGATCCACCCGCCACCTCTACCTCCCAAAGTGCTGGGATTACAAGCAAAATCAGTATATTAAAGAGATATCTGCACTCTCATACATATCGCAGCACTATTCAAAATAGCCAAGTCAAACTACATGTCCATCAACAGAAGAATGGATTTAAAAAATGTGGTACTTATACCCAATGGAGTAATACTCAGCCATAGAAAGAATATCATGTAATTTGGAACAATATTGATGGAACTGGAGGTCACTATGTTAAGTAAGGCACAGAAAGACAAATTTTGCATGTTCTCGTTATTTTGTGGGAGCTAAACATTAAAACAATTAAACTCATGGAGACAGAGAGTAGAAAGATGTTTGCCAGAGGCTGTGGAAGAAGATGGGGACCATTAATAAGTGAAAAATATAGAAAAAATAGATATGACCTAGTATTTGCTAGCACAACAGAGTGACTATATTCAAAAACAATGCAATTGTACATTTAAAAACAACTAAAAGAGTATAACTGGATTGTTGATAACACAAAGGATAAATATTTGAGGTCAGGAATATCCCCATTTACCCTAATGTGATTATTAAACATGCCTGTATCAAAATAGCTCCTGTAATCCATAAATATATACACCTACGATGTACCCACAAAAATTAAATATTAAAAAAAAATCAGATAAACCAATCTCCTTCTTTGTAGCAAAGAGTCTTAAAAAGTGTTTAACTGATTTGATAATGTGGTACATTTTGCATTCCATATATACATGCCTATGAAGAGACTGTAAGCATCCTTTTACCTGTAGAAAAACTAACAATGTTATTCTCTATACTTTTAGAGACAAATGATTTTCGTTTAAAACCATCGGTTAAGTCTTTTGCAATCACCTAGCTTTACTGTAGTGGTTTCTTAGGCTGACATTTCAAAACTTTTCTACCATTATTGTCTTATCAGCAACAAAGCTGCTTTGAACCTCTGCTTTCTAGAATAGTCACAATTGTCTATTGTCTGTTCCCTCTCAATGCTGTTGTTTTCCCTGGCATTATCTGCTATTGCAAAAGCCTTCCCATTTGCTTCCTTTTTATCTACCAACGCCCACATGTGATTCCAGAATTTGTCTCCATCCTTGCAGTCCTAGGTCAAATTTTGACTGCTTTAAGAAGTTTCCTCATTTCTCCAGCCTCTACTCCTCCACACCTGATACAATCATAATGAATTCCTTACTTCCACACTTTCCTCTAGAAACTTAAGTGGCACATTATTGTTAAACATTTTTCATAGCATTCCTTTTACTAAATGTACCTTTGTATGTGGTTATCTGCCCTTCTAAATTGTGAGACCCTAAGTCCCTGTCTTAGTTAATTTTGTATTTCCTTCTGCATCAGACCACATTTTAGGTGTGCCATAAAATTTGGTCTAATTTCTTTGGCTTAGCTTGGTTGAACTTCTTATAGTTCCAAACACATATTTTGGATTACTCAGGAAAGTACAATGGCTTATATCTACATCTGCCATAAACATCTCCCATTCAGTTTTCTCCCCGTTTCTTCACTTAACGTTCACAGTTGGCCAGGAGCCCAACTACTGAGAGATCTTCTTTACCAACATATGGCTGAACTGAATGATTGCACTGGACTTGAGTGTGCTCATTTAAGTCTAATGAGGTCCATAGAGGTGACTGTATGACTCATAACATGAAGTCATTTTTCCAATTAGCATTCTGACAAATGCATTAGAAGGAGAGCCCTTTCAATAGATTTCCACAGCTGCTGAAGGGATCAGGTGTCAGAAGATTTTCAGCTTTGTTCTGCTGTTCTGGTCAAATAACTTATTTTTACTCAGACTTTGCCACTTGATGCAGCTGGCAGTGATCATATTTCATCTGAATCTGAGCCCAGTTTAAAAATGGTCCTGTTACAGTGATAGAATGTAAGAAATTTCAGGAGGGATCAGCTGTAACTTTTGATTGAATCAATAGTCTTTTTTAAAAAAATGAGATTATTTCCAGATAGTCAAAATGAGAAAATTTTCAAGAACCTCCCCATCCATGAAGATTAGCACTTGCTATATAACTTGTATTTGCAAGCATAATAAACAGGGCTAGAGACACTGATATTATCCTAAAATAACACCTACTTCAACCTTGGCCTTCCGTCACCTTTGTATTCAAAGCCAGTCAATACGTAGCATCTTATTTGCATAGATTTTAAATCAACAGCCTTTTTCCAAGCCAATTGCACTGATTTATAGGAATTCTCTTTTGAGTGAGGCACTGAGGTAATGGTTTCCATTCTACAATATTTGATATTGAAGAATGTATATTAGTATCTTGGAGAAAATTGGATTATGTACATTTAAAAATAAAGATAATCCTTAGATGGAAGTTTTCTAAACAATTAGAACATTCTAGATTATCTGCAGAAGTTTGGGTATCATTTCTCAAGAAATTAGAAATTGTCCCATTTGTTACAGGGCTATTAAAATGTATTTATTTTATCTTAAATGACAAATATAATTCCAAAACTAAAATGGAGTCCTTTTTAATGATAGGTATTTTTGGCTATGATATTATAGTTGGAAAATTAGACTTCACTCTGTATCAGAGATAATTTTGCAAGGCATTTAATAGAGTGTCTGACAGTTAATATATACAATAAACAGAAACTAGTTATGTTATTGTTTCTATTAAAATAACAATTTTCTAAGTAATTCAAATATAAATTATGAAACAACTCAACATCATTTTCTTCCTTTCAGCTCATCAAAGCCAAGTTCTTTTATTTTCCAGAATGTTTTCAATAAGTTTGCTCTTTTACTATATTTTTTCTCATTCATGTAAGAAATTTAATATTTATGTTATTATTAGGCTTATTTTGAAGTATTTTCATGTTTCACTTAATTTTTTAAACTTACTTAAATCTTCAGTCGACAAAACTGCATTTATTTATCATGTACAATATGATGTTTGAAATATATACAGATTATGAAATGGCTAAATCAAGCTAATTAATATATACATTATTATTTAGCATTTTTGTTATGAGAACACTTAAAATCTACTCCCTTAGCATTTTTAAAGAATACAGTATATTGCTATTAATTATAGTCACCATGGTTGTACAATAGATCTCTTGAATACATTCTTCCTACCCGACTAAAATTTTGTATCTTTTGACCAGCATTTTTTCAAGCCCAGCTCTGCAACCCCTGCCCATCAGCCCCTGATAACCACCATTCTACAGTCTACATCTATGAATTCAACTTTTTTCAATTCCACATATAAGTCAGGCCATACAATATTTGTCTTTTTATGCCTGGCTTATTTCACTTAACAGTATCTGCCAGTTTCATCCATGCTGTGGCAAATGACAAGATTTCATTTTGTTTTAGGCTGAATAATATTGTATTGTGGATACATACCACATTTTCTTTATTCATTCATCCGTCAGTGGACACTTATACGTTGATTCCGTATCTTAGCTATTGTTAATAATGCTATAATTAACATAAGAGTGCAGATATCTTTTAAAATATTGAATTCATTTTCTTCAGGTATGTATCCATTAGTAGTGACGGACTGTATTAGAGGGAATTCCCTGCGCAGCTAGGGGCCTTTGATTCCACTTTCCCTCCTTTGGCCAGCTAGGGCCCTTTGTTTTCACTTTCCCACCTCTGGCAGGATAGGTAGGGGCTTTGTCTCTGATTTTCTTGCCTCTGGCTCTTGGAGATGGGGGCTCTGTGATTAAGGGTTGAAAAACAATAGTCAATCTGGTAAAGGATTCAAAGAACAATTAATCCAAAGGAAGTCTGAAAGAACCCCTCTCATTGGATGGGAGAAGGAATGGGAAGGAATAACTCGGAGGTAAAAGCTCTTGCTGTCCCAGCCTGGACAGCACCCTCTCCGGATCCCCTTCCACGGCGGTGTGAGAGCTGTCCTTTCCCTCTGCCTAATAAATCACACTATCGCACACTCTTTGGGTCCGCGAGTTCTATTTGAGCTTTAACACTCACCACAAAACCGTGGCCCCTTTCTCCATTCTTCCGGGTTAGGAAGGCCAAGGGTCTAAGTTCCAGATGTAGCTACTCTGCTTCTGCGGTGGCCTAGCGGTTAGGACTCCTGGTTTTCACCTGGGCAGCTCGGTTTCACCTCCTGGTGTGGGAACCAGAGAATCTGGCTGCAGCTACTCTGGTTAGAGTAGGACTTCTAGATCATACGGTAGTTCTACTTTTCAGTCTTTTGGAGAACCTCCATATTCAGTTGATTGTAAGCAACGTTCAGTATTTTCATTATGAAACCCTGTATGGGTTGCTTTACAAAAACATTCTCCCAAAAGAAAAACAAAATTTTAATCTATTCAAATTTTTAAATTCAAGCTAACTAAATTTTATTATTTCACTCATAAAAATACATGGCTCTTTGATAAAACTTTAGAGGGTATTATGACTGCATTTACATTCTGAAAGAAGTAAATTCAAAAATTATGGTAATTTTATTGGCATGAAAGATAAGAATAAATACAAAAGATGGGTAAATAACTTTTTAAAATATGTGATACTCAAAAACCAGAAAACTTATTTCCTTGGATATTCAACAAGAGAATGGCTTCCAGCACTCTTCTACAGGATAAAAATCTCCAGGTTAAATTTAACCCCATCACTGGTAGTATCCTTTAGACATTTGTTTTCGGGCATTTCTGTTCCTTAGTTTGATTTTGTTTTATCACTAAAATCCCATTTCTAAATATTTAGTGCATTTTACCTGCCTGAATCATGTTCCTTTTCTCAGAATTTACAGTAGAGTGCTATAAGATACTTATTGTTTTAATTTTTCAAAAAATACAATACCCATGTGTGGGAAAGGAAAATCAGATTAGTCACTATATTTCTTATACAGTGATATGTGTTCTCCAGAATTAAATATGGGACTGAAACTTAAGACTACTTTTCCTATGAATATCAAAATACTCTAATCTGGTACCATTTTGCCTCCCCCAGAATAAAACATTTTAATCAATTATAATGTTTAAAAATCTGTTTATGAATAATTTTAGATTGATTATTTATCTGGCAATATTATGCATAAATAACAAAATGAGTAAGTCTACTGGGAAGAGAATAGAGAAAATGGAAATGAAGCAAAAATAATTTGTTTTAAAGAAAAGATAAGACAAAATTTGATCTCTAAGTTTCAAAAGATCATACAGCACAAGCTTCATTTGATTCTAAAAATACAAAAGTGTGGTTGTCACATTTCAATTCACATTTAAGACAAATGGTTATTCACATCAAAATACACAATGATGAGGCAGAAATGATTTTTTTTTGCCTTTTATGGAATCTAAACTGTATTCAGTTACAACACAATACTCTACCTATGAAGATATACTGAAAATGTTGAAATATTTTTCTGATGACAATATCAGCTACATTGAGGCCCACCTCAATGTACTGTGGCCCTCCTACCACATCCAGTCCATCTGTGCTTCTTTAAATAAAGCTTTATTGGGAAACAACCACATCCATTCCGTCATGTATTATACATGGCTGTTTTCTTGCTACAAAGGCAAAGTTAAGTAGTTGCAACAGAAACCATATAGCCCACAGAGTTGAAAATATTTATCATCTGGCTCTTTATAGAAAAAATTTGTTGACTCCTGAAATACATCTTCAATTTGCTTAATTGCCTTGTTTCACATACTATTATAATCTTTTAAAGTTAATTAAACCAAATACTTAAAGGACTATAGTTCTAAATATAAAAATTGTGTGCATTGTTGTAGGCACACATATGAATAGCTAATTCACTAATACCATCTAAAACAAGTTGGAAAATTTTGTCACCAGAAAAGTTAAAAATGGGAAAGTATCCACTATGATTCTTATTTTATGAGAAAACTTCCTAGTGCCTTCCTGTTCTAAAGATAAGAATGGAATATAAATTTGGAAATCTTTGAAATATTATCTAGTTTCCTTCAAGTGATTCTCTAGTAGATATGTACATATGTATTTTATTGTTTTCATTGGTAGTTACTCTCCGTGAATGCTAGGCTTCAAACAAATTTGTACACAATTAAGTTAAACATTTTTGAAGCGTGAATGCTTTGGATGGTGAGGTAAATACTTCGATAAAAACATTGCCTAGAGGAAAACAAACTGAAGTAATAAGCTTCCGTGTCTCTCTGTGGCCCAAAGTAGACATATGGAAATTGTCCCTTGCCTAGGTCTTAAAAGAAAAATTTGCATAGCTTTTTTTTAAATATATATTTTATTGCGTTTTAGGTTTTGGGGTACATGTGAAGAACATGCAAGATTGTTGCATAGGTACATACATGGCAATGTGGTTTGTTGCCTTCCTCCCCATCACCTATATCTGGCATTTCTCCCCATGTTATCCCTCTCCAACTCCCCAAACCCCACTGTTCCTCCCCTAGCTCCCCTCCCACAGACCCCAGTGTGTGATGTTCCCCTCCCTGTGTCCATGTGTTCTCATTGTGTAACAGCCACATATGAGTGAGCACATGTGGTGTTTGATTTTCTGTTCTGGTATCAGTTTGCTGAGAATGATGGTTTCCAGGTTCCTCCATGTCCCTACAAAGGACACGAACTCATCATTTTTTATGGCTGCATAGTATTCCATGGTGTATATGTGCCACATTTTCCCTGTCCAGTCTATCATTGATGGGCATTTGGGTTGGTTCCAGGTCTTTGCTATTGTAAAAAGTGCTGCAGTGAACATTCATGTGTATGTGTCTTTATAATAGAACGATTCATAGTCCTTTGGGTATATACCCAGTCATGGGATTGCCAGGTCAAGTGGAATTTCTATTTCTAGATCCTTGAGGAATCGCCACACTGTCTTTCAAAATGGTGCTTGCTTTTTACTAAAGACATATAAAGCACACAATATAACTTCAGGCCCGTGAGCATTAATCATCTGGAAGATTCTTTAGAGTGAAGCTCTACTGACTTCAAACATTATTTGAAATGAGGATAGCAAGGCCTCTGGGAAGCTAATACAATGAGGATTTTAATCTTTATGAGAAAGGGGAAAAAAGGTAATTTTTTCACCAAAAGTGAAAGGTTAGAGAGTTAGTGAAAAAAAAATCAGATTAGTGAAGTACCAGAAAAGATAACTCAATTTGGCCTGTTTAAAAACAAAAGAAAAGCATACTTTTAATTCTGCCTAGAACTTGAATCTTGTTACTTGGGGGAAAAGGAAGGTCATTCAGCTGATGTGTTACCACCGGACCACCATGGTCCATAGAGTCAGCGTCCCCAGGCAGTGTTCAGAGTCTCAGTCTCTTCAATCCGGCAGCCACTTTGAACTTATAGGAAAACACCCAAGCTATAAAAATTTTTGCACCTCCATCCCTGAGCCACATTTGGTAAGCTTCTTTCTGCTATTGAGGAAAAATTCTTGCTCACTCTCTTTTCCTGAATGTTTTCATCCAAGTCTCCTATATCCTTAGCCAAACACATGACCCTCACTCAGTAAAGTATGGTACTTATGATTTTGTCTAAGTTAGACAGAGTAGAGAATGGAAGGGCATTTAACTTTGCTCTGGGCCTGTTTTTACTGGTCACAACATATTTTTTCTTGTTTTCCTAATGAATTTAATTTGATTAATATTCATATTGGCTTAAATAGCAAAACATAATTGTATAAGGAAACCAAATAATAATTACTTTACCTATAACCAAAAGGAATAACAAACTGTCTAGTTTTTGTTCCAAGTGGACTGTCCTACATCCTGGTCTTCCTCAAACAGAATTGGCAAGATTTCAGGAACAAAAGTTCACAAATGCCTCCCCAGCTATTTAACCCTTCTTTAGTTAAGTCATTAGCTCTGCCTGAAAAACTTAATTTTAGATCAAGGTCCTGAGCCTATCAGGACTACATTTACTAGGAATAAAAAAAAGTAATGTACAAACTCACTTCTGATGAGCAATAGTTGCCCCAGGAATACCTTATAATTGCTTTCTAAGTACAAGCCACATTAAATTGGATATGGACTACATCAGCCAGGCTTGGTGGCTCACACCTGTAATTCCAGCACTTTGGAAGGCCAAGGTGGTTGGATCACCTGAGGTCAGGAATTCAAGACCAGCCTGACCAACATGGTGAAACCCGTCTCTACCAAAGAAAAGAAATATAAAAATTAGCTAGGTGTGGTGGTATGCTCCTGTAGCCTCAGCTATTCCGAAGGTTGAGACAGGAGAATAGCTTGAACCTGGGATTCAGAGGTTGCTATGAGAAGAGATCATGCCATTGCACTCCAGCATAGGCAACAGAGTGAGATTCCATTGTTCATTCATAAATAAATAAATAAAGTTTAGTTATAACTTATAAAAAGAGGGGTTTTAGAAAGTTCATAGTAACCCATCTGAATGGTAGGACTGCAGAAAATCATGTTATGATGCAGAAGTGCTCTTAATTATAATGAGGTAGCTAGAAAAATGAAGCTGATTTATACTTGATATCATAATGCACATTTAAAATAGCCCATGTACATATTTCTGATAATACCTTTAGAAACTAATATAACCAAGTAGATCAGGTGTTGTGAACAACGATGTGGCAGGTATAGTGGATAATGAAGGAATTTTAAAAATAATTCTATGTGAGGAAAGTTTGAAAAAAACTGAGAATATTTAGCCTGATCAAGAAAACATGTATAAGGGATGCAAGAGTTGTTTTTAAACTCCTAAAAGTATGCTATCTGAAAGGGGATTAAATTTATTTTTCAAGACTCCCAGTGAATGAACAAGATTGATTGCATTAAAGTTTCGAATTATTGTGCAGCAAAAGAAAATACATTTACTTATAAGCAGGGATGTTCAAAGTAGGGGCCACCTGTCCTAGTAGAGTTTGAGAAGTGGCTTGACAAGTTAGATGGATTTCAAGATGATCTAGACTTGCCAGTTTATCTCACAAGTTATTCTTCAATCTGATAGAATGGACAAACCTGTTCAAAATGCACAGTGCAAACTACTAAAATGTAAATCTCAAGACTCCTAGTGTTCATGTTGTTATGTTTGTTAATTCTGTACAAAACAGGGATTGAAAAAAAGATGAGTAAATTTCTTTATATGAACAGCTCAACTCAAAAATATGAACTAAACATTGCAAGTGTTGTAAATTAGAATGGATAATAAAAATGTATTTATTTTCACTAGTAGTATATATGCACTTAAAAATAATAACTTTCCATCAAAACAGAGTAACTTTTACATAGCTTTATGATAGAAAGCACTTTGACATTAAAAAAAAATCTGGCTCCAGGAACCTAAAACAATAAATGTGCTTTAATTAGCCACAAAGAATTCTTTTTTATATTTCATGTAGAAAAAATGATACCTCCATCAGATATAGCAACAAAATCTAAGAACAAAATAATTTTAATAGAACAGTTGATTAGAGCAACAAATATCTACTCTGCTCAGGAAGTTACTAAATGAAAGCCAGGGGAGGTTAAGTCCTTTCATTTTGCTCAACATGTGGTACAGACACTTCCTCCCCATCACCTCAGTCCAGTCTACGGCATTACATTAGACCAGTCAGCAAGACTAGAATTATTGAGTGGTTTTGTGTTTGAGATTCTGGTTGTTTCTCTAAATGCCTTTTTAATGAATACCTTGATGTACTTCTTAATCTATAGTTTCTCTATTTTTTTTCCTAGAGATTAATACTTAGGTAAAAAGTAATACAATTATTTTTAACTGCCAGATTTCGTTTTTAGTTCTTTTATTTATGTGTTATTCTTTTAAAATAACTATTCCTGGATTGTTAAAGCAAGATTCTTAGAGTCAACATTCCTGTACAATGATGACTTATTGGAGGAAGTAATAGCATACAAATATACAAGTACATTAAAGCAGGTATGAATTTTGAAATGGGTTTTACTCATGTCAGGAATACAATGCAAATGCAAATATTCCCCTGTGTAAAATAATAGCAAATGAAAGGAAATGAACATAAACTACTGATTCAACTGATTGCAATCAATGCTAGCAAGGATGTAGAAATAGATGGTTTAGAAATTTTCCAGAAGGTTACAGATACTAATCCACTTCTTGAGTTATTTAATATGTCTTCAATAGAATTACATGCTGATGGATCTTTATTTATATGCTATAATTAATGTCTTGCTTACATATTCATCCACTAATTGTGAAAAAGTCAGAACACTAGCAAAGTAATTTTTTAAACCTCTCATTTTTATGTAATCATTGTCTTATGCTTTATTTCTACAGCATTCCTCTGATGTTAAAAACTGGAGTTGACATCTGAAAATTAGTAGAATAAAATACTTTTGACTAATTTAATAGACTATTGTGTTCTTAAAAAAAATCCTTCCATCTATACTACATTTTTTATAATCACACAATTAATAAGAAAAGATAATATATTGGGTGGTATAATTATTATTGATTTACTTTCACTTTTAAAATATACTTTCAATGTAACACAGTGCTCTAGTGCTACTACTTTATCAGGTTTAGTCATTTTTGCAAAATGATTTTGATCTTAGTACTTTTCCAATAAAGTGGATTGATAATCAATAAAAGAAAATTCTATATAAATTGATTTGATCTATATACATTGGTTTAAGTATTTGTCCTAATGGCATATCCTCAAGGAGCATATTCTAAAGCCCATGTTTCATTTTTCAGAACTGTACATTATGAAAGTAAAGGAGACTGTGATATATTTATGTGGTTCATAACTTCATACTGAGTTGTAAATATTGCTTGCATCTGGCTTCGGAATTCCTTACTTAATTATATTAGATACATTCTTAATGATGTATATATCCCAGTTATTAATGCCACAAAGACTAAAAGATAACAAATAAGTTTTCCTTATCTAGTAAGCATTGGCAGATGCGTTTTTGCAAATGTGACCAAAGTAAACAAGAATAATATTTAAACCATTGAAGATGACAGAGGATAGGAAAATGATATTCTTTCCACCACTTAAACATTTGACTGCATTTGTTTTACATATTTGAGTAATTGACAATTTAAGATTTGTGTAAATTTTCCTGTTTCTGAAAGCATTCATTAAAATAAATTGTGACTTCATTTTTCAGTGGGACATGGTTTACTTTTCTAACAACATGTTCCAAATCACAATTGTATACTACTACCTGGGCTATAATAACAACAAATTTGCCGTGCTTTCACCAAATACAGGTAGTGGGATAAATTTGTAAAACATTACTAGAAATTATTTTCCTCTTACATTTTATTTATCTCCAAAAATGCAGTTTACATCTGTGTTACAGAGCTCTGTATAAAGGAACTGAAAAAGAAATCTGAGTGGGCTGAAATCTGGTCCCTACTCTACCCACCAAGCCACTCACCAGTCTTCTGCTGTGGCCACAATGACTAGGAGGAAGGGAATTTTTCTTTGCTAAAAGCTAGAGTCCCATTGCCAAGCATTGCACATAGATGGCCAGTCTACCCAGATGATGTGTGGTTTCTGTTGCATCCACCCAGAGGTGATGCCTTTTTCTGAGTCACACAAGTGTGAAGTACAGATCATGGTTACCACAGACTTCTCCAGTGATTCAGCATAGTGCATAGCCAGAGGAAAAGAAGGAAGGCTCACAGAAATCTGGAGAGAAGTAAGAAGTCAAGTTATTTGATTTTGGATTCCCAAACAATCTTTGAAAGTCAAGAAAGATACTACAGCTTTGAGATGAAATGCTTTGATTTACAAGAACCCAGTTCTTTTGAGTTTCAAAAGGCTAAGACCTGAAAGATATAAAAAGAGATTGAAAACAGTAGATGGAAAGCTAAACTTACCCAGAAAAGTGGCAAATGTTCTCATGTTGGGAGAGAAAGGACTATTTGAAGGGAAGAATAAAACTTAGACAATGGCAGGGTCTTGATAAGAGACCTCCAATATTCTCTTCCCTGCAGGCTCAAGTTTTCAGAGGAGACAGAAAATGGATTCCTCAGATACTTGGGATCCTAAAAAGAAATAAACTTGTTTTTTTTTGACTTCCAGAACAAGTCTAGGGTTCATGACAAGCCCTGCAGAGTTACCAGGACTCAGATAGAGTACAACAGCTACAGAATTGACATGGGGATAACGTGCCTCATCAGAGATGGATTGAAATAAAACATACTGCTTTCCTGTAGGACCCAAACAGGTCTGCAGACTATGAAAAAACATTTTCGTGGCTCTGAGCAAGAAATCAAAAGGGAACAGAGAGATCTGATGACATGAAAAGGTTGGGTAGACTAAGGAAAAAGTTGTAACTTACAAGGACCTAATAACCGGATTCCAGGCAACTGATGCAACTAGCTCGAGCAATGCTAGCTAAGGTAACTCAGCAGGTGCTTTTCTGAACTAGTACCTGGGTATAGGGAACCCATGAGCCCCACATCACCCATGGATATCTTGAGTTTGGTGGTGACAAAGGAATTAAAGAAAGACAGATTAAGGGGAAAAGTGGGACCAGGGGGCCATCATTTTATTACTCTGGAGGAAACAGTGAAGGCCCTGAGCACTCATCATCCACACTATTTATTGATTACAATTACTTTGATATATAGGATAGGGGTGGAGTCATCGTGGGTGAATCAGTGAGTCGGAACTGCTGTGTCATCCTAAGGATTGATAACAGTGGTGGTTTGGGAGTTTCACAAAACAAGAACGTGTGGTTATCTTTAGCCTGTTATCTATGTGCAGTTGATGGAACTCGGGCCTTGCAAGGGGCCTACAAGTCTGGCTACGTGATAGTGCTACGATGGGGTTTTACATCCTTGAGCACAATGTTTATGGTAACAGAGCGGAAGTCACCCTGCACCGGAACACGAGGCATGAAGAAGCCGTTCTCCTCAGAGGCCTCCTGCGGCCTTCCGCAGTTTGTTGTTCCTTGTTTATAGGTTACTTATAACCAATTTATGTGGGCACTCTGCAAGTCCTTTCTCCTTCGCTGCTTTTCCCAACACTTGGGCTCTCTTTTAGTTAAAAAAAATTTAGATGGACATAGACAAACCGCTTTGATGGACAAAACTCTACATTGATAAAAAACATTTCCTTTACTTGGCTTGGATGATCTTAATTTTGTTATGGATTTAAATAAAGAAAGTTGCATTTTCTATATGGCCATGTCTATAGCCCATGAAAATTCATAGTCTACAAAAGGATATAAAAAACATTGCAGAAAAGAATCAGAGACTATTACCCAAAATCATCGCATTATTTTTAAATAGCCATTAAATTATTATTGCATTTTCAAAATTCCACTTATTTACAATTTTGGGGGGACTCAGGCGTCATCACAGTTCATTCATGTTTGTAACTTGGGCCTTATCAATTAGCCAGAGATATCTTTGCATCTAAGGTGAGAAAAATGATTTGAGACAGATGAAGTAACTTGCTCCATTTGTGACTGAGCAGGGCCACAATTTAAACCTGTAGACTTTTCCCCAGTAATGCCTTTTCTAGTTGTTTTTTTTTTTCCACTCTCCCATGTACAGTAGTAGAGACTCATCTTAAGTTTCTATCAAATATTCCTACCTTAAAGTAACTGTCAAGTAAACACATTGATAAAAATACATCATTTGCCTGAAAACTAGAGTCATTGTCTTGTTTATTAATATCAAATAAACACAAAGGAATTAACCTATATGAATTTATATGTGGATATAATTACATGAATATCTATATATTATGGCTGTGTGAGTAGCAAATAGGTTTTGCATGTTCAGAAATATTTATGCCTATTGATCAACTTTAGAAATATTTCTTTAAAGCTAGGTATTAGTTAAAAAGCAAATGATTGTAATCTTCGGCAAATTACACTGTCACAGCAAATAGACCCAGATAAAGGAACCAAATTTAGTTATCACAGAGGCTCAATGTGTGAAATGAAACATGGCCTTAGGTATCATCACCGCATATTTTAGAAAATATAATCTTTTTTCTTGAATGTATTTGCGTAGTAAAATCATTTAATTATAATGTGTGAATGTGTATATAGAGACTTCAGTGAGACACAGAGTCTCTCAGAAATTTCACTTAGAATGAGATTGTAGATAAAATACAAGGCATTTTTATGCTGGGTGTGAAAAAGCTGACTAAAATATTTACGTATTAATATCCCATTGCAAAGATCACTGTTAGCTCATTGGCCTTAAATTATTCACTAAGTTCAATGGTTATTATTTTTGGCTGCTGCAGTCAGACCTTATAAATACATTTCTAAGGTCGCACACTCTACTTTTCATCTAAATCTTTCTCCACCTTTCCTCTTTTAAATGTGAGCATTAAATGAAATTACCTGACATTCAACCTTAGTGAGTCAAACACTTTTTTCAACCACAAATGAAACTAAAAGGGTATTATTTTTTATATTATTTAAGAGTGATGCAGAAGCTAGGAAGTAGGGGATTTTAGTATCAACTTTAATAAAAGTTATTTTTTAAAATGGCAAGCACAACAGTACATCTCTTGTTTAAGAACAAAAATTACCATCTCGAAATAATTTCCAGGTTTATTTTTATTAATAGATTAGCCACAGTTATCTTAAATAGATCATTTATTTTTCTTGTTAGCATCTTTGCAGAATAGATATTTTTAAGAATTTTGCCCATGTGTGTTACTACATATTGACTTAGTTATGGCATGTAGTAGTCTGAAAAGTAGGAATCTCAAATCACTGTGGAGCTGGAAGGACCTTTTAATTTTGTACCACTCAAATTTCACTTTGCTTTGAATTCAAACACAGTAAAGGATACATTTTCTCATAGTGGGGGTGTAAGGACCTGCTGAGAATAGCCTGATTCAGATCAAAGAGTCAATGTAGAATTTAGACACAACTGTCCCTTTTGTCTCAGAATAAGTTTGGGAACCCAAAAGATGAAACTCCACTCTTGACCTGTGGTTGAACTTGTGAAGTCAGTTCCCATTACGCGTCGGTCAGGTTGCCTGTGATGTCAAGTAACCGCACATTACCAGCCGCAAGTACCAGTGAACTATATTTCATTCTATATAATGTACAACATACTTTTCAATTCTTGGTATTTTGGGCATTCTCTCTGAGTCAAATGCTGCGTCATTTTGCTCTGCTCTCCCCTGCCTTTAAATGTTTCTACCTGATTGTGATGCACTTTCTTTCAAGTCTAAGTTTCCAATTCATATTAAAACGTGAATTTACGAGACAGGTATTTGTGAAGGTCAACTAGGGAGTAATCATTGTATTAACAATGCTTCTAAAGTCTCTCCGACCTAGAACTGGGCCCCCAAGCTCCCAGAAATGTCTTTTTGTCTGGTTAAACACCATTTCTCTTCTGAATGCATGGCTCTGCTCTACTGCTTTCAGCCAGACCTCACAGTGACCTCCTCCCCTGTGTTCTCAACTCCCCATGGCCATTCTATCAAACTTTTTTCTTGGCCCATGAATGTCCTTTCCATTTCCTCTTAGTTCTCTAAGGAGCACTATGACTCTGGCTGCCAAATGGGTAGGATGCTTTTTAAGGCACAATTTTGAAGAAATGGACATTTGGTGAATGACAATAACCAAATCTTAAAAGAGAGTTCATTGCTTGGGAAACTTGGAGACAGCTGTGTCTACTTCCATGCAAGGCAATAGTGGCAGAGCACCTGGAAGCAAAACAGGATTTTTATTGTTATTAAAAAAGATTAAAACTGATCATCAAGATATGGTTCCCACTGGAAAAAAAAATGTGTTATTGAAAGAAAGAGCAATAGATGAAGAGATGCAGAGACAAGTCTGCATTAAATCCAAAACTCTAAATACAGGATGACAAAAGAGGAAGAACATGGGTTTATTCATAGTTATGGAGCACCTACTATATGCTAGGCTCTATGCTGTGTCCTACAGATACAGAATGAACAATCAGGGAATGTAAATTTAACCTGAGTATAATCAAATGGTTCTTTGAGTGCTTGACCTTGAAGCTAAAATTCTGTCAATACACAGATACGTTGTAAAGTACTGCAGTGAATGGAGTGATGTTCTCTATCAGTAGATTTTTCACCTATTCATTGATGGCATGGATGGAGTATCCCTCAATAATACCTATTGGTCTTCGCTCTGATTTCATGATCACCAGGCAACCACATGATTACTAATTATCTTCCAAGGTATCATAAAACTGAAAAGCAGACACTTTAGCCACAAAAAAAATCCTAGATATTGAATTCATATATTTATATAGTCAATATTGTCTTACTCGGAGATTTTTGTGACATTAGTTGGCTAAGAACCAAATACCTGTGATGCAGAGAAATATTCCAGGTAGAGACTGAGAAGAACTGTCTAAGCATGCATTATGGCTCACACTCAAACTCTGCATTCTCCAGCTACTCAAAACTTTGGTAGCATAGGGACCAAGCACTCCTTTGAGAGGCAAAAACCGTGGAGGCGAACAGAGTAGACTCTGGAATCCGATCACCTGAGTTCTCATTCTTGTTTTACCACCTAAATGTAGTATGTTCCTAGGAAAGTTACTTGGCTTTTCTTTGCTTCCGTTACCTTATCTGGGAAAGTAAGTAAACTATTACCTGCCTCTTTGGGCTGTTGAAAAGATTAAGTGATGTAAAGTATGAGCTGTATAAAAATATTCCTGTTTATAATAAATTTCAATAATTGTCGGTTTTATTTATTGCAAATATTTGTTTACAAGTGTGGCTCCAACTTTCATTTAACTAACTCTTGCTTATCCTTCAATATCTTAGCTCACAATATAAAATATCCCATAGAAAAAAGAGTGAATGATATACACTTACATAACTTAATAAATAACAGTAATACAAACACAAATATAAATAACATTGAATATATACCTGACAAAGTGGTTGTATAAATTTACATCCCCACTAGCAATGTATGAGAACCCTAATTTATTCATGTCCTTATCAAGAGTTTATAGTGTCCAAATTAAGGTTTTCAAAACAGGTGGGTGTGTAATGCTGATAGATTGCAGTTTTTATTTGCATTTCTGATTTCTAAAAAATTATATTTGCATGGCATTCCTAAAATTATTTATCATTCATAGTTCTTCAAGTTTCCTATTTGTGTCTTTTGGCCAATATACTTTTAGTTTTTTAAAAATTTATTTTCCTGTTGGTTGTTGGGAAATCTTTATATGTTGTAGATACTAATCTCTTGTTGATTACTATCAAGAGTGTCTTCTAAGTGGTGGCTTCTCTTTTATTCTCTTTATGGTGCCTTTCAATTAGTTAACAGCTTAACTAAAATGTACACATTTTATTTAGTCTGTATACAGCACCAACCTTTTCCTTTATGGATTGGCCTTTTTTATACCTTTTAAGAAATCTACTTCCTATCTTAATGTCATGAAGATCCTTTCATATATTCTCTTGTACTGATTTCCATATAGATATACTTAATATTTTGAATATTTTTCTGTGGTACGATGCAAGGATCCAATTTCCTTTTTGTTGATTTATTTTTTCAAGAAGGATAAACAAGAATAACAAGAGGCTGCCAGGCGCAGTGGTTCATGTCTGTAACCGCAACACTTTGGGAAGCTAAGGAGGGCTGACTGCTTGAGCTCAGGAGTTCAAGATCAACCTTCAATGTTGATCTCGGCACATGGGCAACATGGTGAAACCCCATCTCTACCAAAAGTACAAAACATTAGCTGGGAGTGGTGGCATGTGCCTTTTATCCCAGCTACTTGGGAGGCTGAGCGGGGAAGATCTCCTGAGCTCAGGTGGCAGAGGTTGCAGTGAGCTGAGATGGTGCGACTGCACTCCAGCCTAGACAACAGAGGGAGAGCCTGTTTCAAAACAAACAAACAAACAAACAAACAAAACAGCAGTAGTAGCATTTAAGCTCCTTTTACTGAATTCTCATTTAGTACAATTATCATCCTTTCACCTATGATCTGAAATGTCAGTTTTATGTAAGTATGTGTGTATGTATCTATAGAGACAGAGTGTATATATATATATATATATATATATATATATATATATACACACACACACACATATATATGCAGAGAGAGAGAGAGAGAGGCAAGGCAGAGAGTCATTTGTAGTGTCTCATTATTTTGATGGTCTAAATAATTAGGAGTAATTTCCATTGTGATTTCTTCTTTGTTTTTGACTAAGAATTGTATGTTTAAATTTCAAAATATATTTTTACTGATTTATAATTAAAATTTGCTGTAATATAGGAATGTCAGCTTTGAAATTTTCTGGGACTCTTTATGGACTCTTCTGAAATCAGTTTTGCTAAAGTACTCTGTGTTTTAAGAAATATGTTTCCAATATTTAAATCTTTCTTCTTTTGAGTTTAATATATTGACTAGGAAGAGAGTTGCATTAAATTATATGCTCTGATAGTGAATTTTTCAAATTATTTTTGTACATTTGTCACTTTTTTATATAATTTGGACCTATCTTATTAGACACATACGAGTTTAGAGTTGTTATATCTTCTCAATGAATTAAAGCTTTCATTGATATACACTAATACTCTTTCATCTTGCTGTTTTAGCTATAAAGTCTTTGTCTAATTGCTACACCAGTAGTTATTGTGTTAATATTAGCCTGGCTTTTATATTTCACACACTGTTTTCAGCCTGCCTATTTTGCAAATCTGTGTATTATAAACAAAATATAATGTATTTGAGACTAAACTGACAGTCTTAATCTTTAAATATTTTCTTTTAAAAAAATCTTTGTAATTACTTTCTATTTTTCCCCACTTAAATTTTGGTTTACTCATTCACATTTCTTTTCCTCATTACATTTTCCCCTTGTATTAGGTAGGAAGTTCTGCAATCTATTTCTACGTTCTTAGTAATTTCCCTAAGGTGGTTGTTTTAATCAAAAATCTTTACCTCTAAGGACTTTAATGTAATCTAATGGAATTTTCTGCTTTAGACTGTACCATTTCCAGATTTTTAAATTTCATTTTTAATTGAACAAGATAGAGATCTAGTTATTATGTTACAACAAATATTTAAATTTCACAGCAAATTTAACATTTATTTGCTTAGAATGCCCTCTTCCATCTGATACTTTTCTCACCCATTTTGTTCTTGAAATATGTCATTGAGAAATTTCTGTAACTAAGTTGACAGTAAATCCTTTATGTTTGTGTTTTTGCATTTTTCTTAAACATGATTTTACTTTATATGTAATTTTATATTGATACTTTTCTTTAAGGTCTGTGGAGAGACTGTTCCCTTTCCACATGGCTTTCATTGCTGCTATTGAGAAGTACTCTGTAAATGTACTTGCAGCTCCTTTCTGATCATCTCTTTATTCTTTCTTGACAATTCTAAGATTTTTTTTTTCTTTTTGGTCTTAAAGTTTTACTACTAGGTATCCATGAATGAATTCTTTTGTATTCATCATCTTGAATATTTTGCATACTGTATCTGTGACATTATCTTTTGTTAACATCTGGAAAAGTATTGATTATTTCTTCAAATATTCTTCTCTCCTTCCTCCTCCGTTGTCTCTGCTATCTCCTCCAGGATGATGATGATGATGATGTTAGTTCTTCTGGTTCTTAACTGCCCTTTTGTTATGTCCCAACACATTACAACTCTTGATTTTCTTTTCAGATGTCTAATTTGCAGCTGATCTTATTTTAAGAATTTTTTCAGTTATTAAATGGCTGCTATAAAAATTGCATTTTCTTTTCTAAAAGTTTGAAATCATTCCACTTCAAATCTACCTGTTTTTTTAATCTATTGCCATTTTGTTGTTCATTTTTGTGACTCCATCTTATACTTTAAAATCTTTATTAATTAATACATTGTAGAGATAGGGTCTTGCTTTGTTGCCCAGGTTGGTCTCAAAATACTGGACTCAAGGGATCCTCCTACCTCAGCCTCCTGAGTGGTTCGCACTTCAGGCATGTGCCACTATGCTCAGCTTCTATGTAGACATTATTTTTTCTATTATGTGTTAATTTCAGCATATGAAAGCTTTAAGGGTATAATTACTATTTCCTTACTGTGTGTTTACTGATTTTTAAAATAAACTTTATTTTTTAGAGCAGTTTTAGGTTCACAGCAAATTGAGCAGAAGTACAGAGAATTCCCATACTCCCTCTGCCCCGTACAAATGCATAGCCTCCCTCAGAAGTACAGAGAATTCCCATACTCCCTCTGCCCCGTACAAATGCATAGCCTCCCTCATCATCAACATTATCTGGGGGATCCTCCAGAATGGTACCTTTGTTACAACTGATGAACCTACGTTCACACACGATTATCATCCAAAGTTCATAGCTTACATTAGGGTTCAAGCTCAGCATTGTAAATTCTATAGGTTTAGACAAATGTTTAATTACATATTATTAATAGCATCATACAGAGTATTTTGACTGCCCCCAAATCCTCTGTTTTGCCTACTTAATCCTCCCTCCTCACTAATTCCTGGCAACCACTGACCTTTTTGTAAGTTTTCTGATGTTCCAAAATGAGCTTCTTTTATTTATATATGTTTGTATGTTTGTTTAAATCCTCAGCAGAAATTCTCAAGGCAAATTAGAAATGCTTTCCTGAAGAAAGGACTTGCATTTACTTCTGTCAGGAACCAAAAGGATACTGCCAATTTGGGAACACTCTGGCTCTCTTCCAGGACAATGGCTTGCTGTGGGTGTCTCACTTTAGCTCTCCCTTTTAAAAAAAAATTATTATTTTTATTTCAATAGGTTTTTGGTGTACAGTTGGTGTTTGGTTACATGAATAAGTTCTTCAGTGGTTATTTCTGAGATTTTGGTGTACCCATCACCCAAGCAGTGTACACTGTACCCAACGTGTACTCTTTTATCCCATGCCACCCTGCAGCCTTTCTCCCTAAGTCCCCAAAGTCCAACATATCATTCTTTCACCTTTGCATTCTCCTAGCTTAGCTCTCACATGAGCAAAACATGCAATGTTTGGTTTTCCAGCCCTGAGTTACTTCACTTAGAATAATAGTCTCCAATTCCATCCACGTTGCTGTGAATGATGTTAATTCATTTCTTTTTATGGATGACTAGTATTCCATGTTGTGTGTGTATATGCATGTATCACATTTTCTTTATCCACTCAATTGATGGGCATTTGGACTGGTTCCATATTTTGCAAATTCAAATTGTGCTGCTATAAATGTGTATGTGCAAGTATCTTTTTCATATAGTGACTTATTTTCATTTGGGTATTACCTAGTAGTAGCATAGCTGAATCACCTGGTAGATCTTTTATTACTTTAAGGATTCTCCACACTGTTTTCCATAGTGGTTGTACTAGTTGACATTCCCACTAACAATGTAAAAGTGTTCCTTTATCATCACATCCACATCATCTATTTAAAATTTTTTTTTATTACAGCCATTCTTGCAGGAGTGATGTGATATCACATTGTGGTTTTGATTTTTATTTCCTTGATAATTAGTGATGATGAATATTTTTCCATATGCTTGTTGGCGATTTGTATATCTTCTTTTGAGAATTGTCTTTTTGTGACCAATGTCTTCAGGGAATTTTTTTTTTTTTCTGATTTGTTTGAGTTCTTTGTAGATTCTGGATATTAGTTCTTTTTTGATACCTAGATTGTGAAGATTGTCTCCCATTCTGTGGGCTTTCTGTCAACTCTGCTGATAATTTCTTTTGCTGTGCAGAAGCTTTTTAGCTTCATTAAGTCCCAGGTATTTATCTTTGTGTTCCATTTGCTTTTGGATTCTTCATAATAAAGTTTTTGCCTAAGCCAATGTCTGAAAGGGTTTTTCTGGTTTTTCTAGAATCTTCATGGTGTCAGGTCTTAGAGTTAAGTCTTTGATTCATTTTGAGTGGATTTTTGTATAAGGTTAGAGTTGAGAACCCAGTTTCATTCTTTTATATGTAGCTTGCCGATTATCCCAGCACCATTTGTTGAACAGGGTGTCCTTTTCCCACTCTATGTTTTTGTTTGTTTTGTGGAAGATCAGTTGGCTATAAGTATCTGGCTTTAATTCTGCGTTATCTATTCTGTTCCATTGGTCTATATACTGATTTCTATACCAATATTAAGCTGTTTTGGTGACCATGACCTTATAATATAGTTTGACGTTGGGTAATGTGATGTCTCCAGATTTGTTCTTTTTGCTTCGTCTTGCTTTGGCTACGTGGGCTATTTTATGATTCCATATACATTTTAGGATTTTTAAAAGAATGATGGTGGTATTTTGATGGAAATTTTATTAAATTTGTAGACTGCTTTTGGCAGCATGATCATTTTCTCAATATCGAATCTTCCCTTCCATGATCATGAAATGTGTTTCCATTTGTTTGTGTTGTCTATGACTTCTTTCAGCAGTGTTTTACAGTTTTTCTTGTAAGATTTTTCACATCCTTGATTATATTCCTAAGAATTCTGTTTAATTTTTTGCAGCTATTGAGAAAGGGGTTAAGTTTTAATTTGATTCTCAGTTTGGTCACTATTGGTGTACAGCAGAGCTACTGATTTGTGAACATTAATTTTATATCCTGAAACTCTGCTGAATTTATTTACCGGTTCTAGCAGCTTTTTGGAGGAGTCTTCAGGGTTTTCTAGGTCTATGATCATATCATCAGCAAACAGCAACTATTTGACTTTCTGTTTACTGATCTGGATGCTCTTTATTTCTTTCTCTTTTTAATCCTCTGTTTAGGACCTCCAGTACTGTGTTGAATAGAAGTTGTGAAAGTGAGCATCCTTGCCTTCTCCAATTATCAGGGGAAATGCTGTGAACTTTTCCCCATTCAGTATGTTGGCTCTGGGTTTGTCTTACATGGATTTTATTACCTTAAGATATGTCCCTTCTATACTGATTTTGCTGAGGGTTTTAACATAGATGGATGCTGGATTTTGTCAAATGTTTTTTCAGCATCTATTGAGATGATCATGTGATTATTGTTTTTAATTCTGTTTATGCAGTGTATCACATTTATTGACTTGCAGATGTTAAACCATCCCTCATATGAAACCCACTTGATCATGGTGGATTATCTTTTTGATATGCTATTGAATTCAGTTCACTAACACTTTGTTGAGGATTTTTGCATCTATGTGCATCAGGGATATTGGTCTGTAGTTTTCTATTTTTATTATGTCTTTCTCTGGCTTTGGTATTAGGGTGCTACTGGCTTTATAGAACTAATTAGGGAGGATTGCCTCTTTTTCTATCTTTGGGAATTGTGTCAATAGAATTGGCACAATTCTTCTTTAGAGGACTGATACAATTCAGCTGTGAATCCGTCTGATCCTGGACTTTTTTTGCTGGCAATTGTTTCACTACCATTTCAATCTCACTGGTTCTTATTGGTCTGTTCAGAGATTCTATATCTTCCTGGTTTAATCAAGGATGGTTGTATATTTTCCCAAATTTACCCATCTCCTCTAGGTTTTCTATTTATGTGCATAAAGATGTTTGTAGTAGACTTGAATCATCTTTTGTATTTCCATAATATCAGCTGTAATATCTCCCATTTTGTTTATAATTGAGCTTATTTGAATCTTCTTTTGTTGATCTCACTAATGGTCTATCAAATTTATCTTGTCAAAGAATCATCTTTTTGTTTCATTTATCTTTTGTTTTGTTTTTTGTTTGTTTCAATTTGATTTAGCTCTGCTCTGATCTTCATTATTTCTTTACTGCCGCTTCATTTGGGTTTCGATTGTTCTTGTTTTTCCAGTTCCTTGAGGTGTGACCTTAGATTGTCAACTGGTGTTTTTCCAACTTTTTGATGTAGGAATTTAATGTGATAAGCTTTCTTCTTGGCACCACTTTTGCTATATCCCAATGGTTTTGATAGGTTGTATCATTATTGTTCAAATAATTTTTTAAATTCCATCTTGATTTCATTGTTGACCCAGTGATCATTCAGGAGCAGGTTATTTAATATCCATGTATTTCCCTGGTTTTTAGGGTTCGTTTTGGAGTTCATTTCCAATTTAATTCCATTGCGGGCTCAGAGAGTATTTGACATAGTTCCAGTTTTCTTAAATTTACTGATACTTCTTTTGTGGCCTATCATATGGTCTATCTTGGAGAATGTTCCATGCGCTGATGAAAAGAATGTATATTCTGCAATTGGGTAAAATGTTCTGTAAATATCTGTTGAGTCCACTTGTTGTAGGGTATAGTTTAAGTCCATTCTTTGTTGACTCTCTGTCTTGATGACCTGTCTGGTGCTGTCAGTGGAGTATCAAAGCCTCCCACTATTATTCTATTGCTGTGTATCTCATATCTTAGTTCTAATAGTAATTGTTTTATAAATTTGGGCGCTCCAGTGTTAGGTGCATATATATATTAGAATTGTGATATTTTCTTGTTGGACTTGTCCTTTTATCATTATAGGATGTTTCTCCTTGTCTTTTTTAACTGCTGTTGCTTTAAAGTTTGTTATATCCAATAAAATAATAGCAATCCTACTCACTTTAGGTGTCCATTTGCATGGAATATCTTTTTCCACCCATTTACCTTAAGTTTACGTGACTTTTTTTGTCTTAGGCAAGTCTCCTGAAGACTGCAGAAACTTGGTGGGTAAATTCTTATTCATTCTGCCATTCTGTATCTTTTAAGTGTAGTGTTTAGGCCATTGACACTCAGTGTTAGTGTTGAGATGTTAGGTACTATTCTATTCATCATGCTATTTGTTGCCTGAATAACTTGTGTTATTACTATATAGGTCCTGTGAGATTTATCCTTTAAGGTGGTTCTACTTTGGTGTATTTCAAGAATTTGTTTCAATATTTAGGGGTCCTGTTAGCAGTTCTTGTAGTGCTGGCTTGGTAGTGGCAAATTCTCTCAGCATTTGTCTGGAAATGGCTGTATCTTCTTTTTTGCAGCTGAATCACGGCTGACTCTCCATGTTGCAATGCTTGTATGGACTCATCTCCAACAGCCTTGCCTTTCACATCAACTCATAGCGCTAGATCTATATTGAGTGTCAGCCCAGGATTTTGTATTGTTGAGGTATTTGGGGAGATTTTCTTACTAATTTCAAGCCCAGAAATTCATTAAATGTGTGGTTTTTTAAATCAAGACTATTGTAAATTTTGTTTAAGATCCTATTCAGAGAATTTATTCAAAATCTACTAAATCTTTTTTTCAGTAGCGTCTAATATGCTCTTTAACTCATCTGTTGCATTTCAATAATTTGACGTTTTATAAATGGATCTTTTAAAAAATGTGCTTGTATATTTTTAATAATCATTTGCCTTTCATAACACTACCAGTCCCTCCTTTTCTTTACTTACGCATAAAAATGTTTATGCTCTTTTTTTTGTATTTGATAATTCAAACAGTCCACATGATTTGAATGTTTGGATGTACAGCTTGAAGAAGTATGCTAACTCTCATGTGGCTTGGAGCCTTATGCTTTGTTGAATTGTAATCCCCAGTGTTGGAGGTGGGGCCTGGTGGAATGAATGTGAGTGGATCACGGGGGTGGAGTTCTTATGAATGGTTCAGCATCAACCCCCTTTGTTACTGAATAGGGCATTCTCTAGAGATCTGGCTGTTTAAAAGTGTGTGGTATCTCTCCTGTCTCTCTTCCTCCTGCTCCTGCCGTGTAAGGCAGGCCTGCTTCCCCTTTGTCTTCCTCCACGATTATGAGTTTCCTGAGGGCTCTCCAGAAGCTGATGCCACCATGCTTCCTGTACAGCCTACAGAAATGTGAGCCAATTCAGCCTCTTTTCTTTCTAAATTACCCAGTCTCCAGAATCTTTTTATAGCAATGTGAGAATGGACTAATACACTTCGGTACCTTATGAGGTCAAACATACATTTTAAAATTCTGAATGAAGAGATCCCCCCCACAAAAGGCTTTGTGTGAACAACATGGCTGTTTATTCAGCCGGGTACAGCTGGGCTGAGTCTGAAAAGAGAGTCAGCGGAGGGCAGTGGGATAGGAGCTGGTTTGTTAGGTTTGGGGTAGGCAGTGGAAAGTTATAGAAGTAACAGTTTAAGGTGGTTTTTTGCAAGCTGGGAGGGGGTGGTAGGGTCTGGAGTCATGAGGTTGACCAAGTTCAGTTATGAAGTCCAATAGCCTTATCAGTTGAGGCTGGAATGAGAAACAATAGAAGAATATCTCAAGTTAGGTAGGTGCTGCAGGGGTTGACCATTCTTCCTCTTTTCATGCTCTTCCAGTTACTTCAGATTTTCTAATGCTGCGAGGCCCTCCAGAGGTGTACAAGCGGGTCATGAGGATCATCATGGTGTCCATGGCACCGTCAGCCTAGAAGACCTTATGTTCCTGACTCTTTATAGTAGTAATATCAAGGAAAAAGAAAGAGTAGAGGGCAGTAGAGTATTAGGAAGGCCGGCACAAAGCAGTGTAGAGCAATGTGTCTCAGGGCTTCTTTGAGCAGCATTGGGGGTGGGACGGAAACCTAAAAATAGGAAATAATTTAGAGTGCTGGGAGATCTCGGGGCAAGGGGTGATATTGTGGGGTTGTTAGAAGGAGGATTTGTCGTATTGAGTGATTGGCTATCGCTTGTATAAGATTTTGTAGGTATTGAGAGATTAATCGGAAAACACAGGGTCCAAATAAAAGAAGGAGAAAGATAGGTATCAGAGGACTAAGGATTCGAAGAAGCCATGACACCCAATTATAGAGTGTCCAGCCAGTCCAGCCAGGTCCAGAATAACTATTTGCCTGATTAGCGAGCTTTTGGGCTCTGTCTTTTAATTTATTGATGGCGTCATATACGAGGCCAGACTGGTTTACATTCTTCATTTAGGAATAGGCAAAGACCTCCTTTCTCAGCAGTCAGTAAATCAAGACCTCTGCAGTTTTGGAGGACCACTGCAGCTAGGGAATTTACTAGAGCTTGAAGAAGGGATAGTGATTGAGTTAATTCTGCACTGCTAGCAGAGAAATCATTAGGGAGGCTACAGAAGGTGACAATTGAAGTGATAAGGCCTGCTAGGCGTGAGCTGCGTGCAGTAGTAATTCCTAACCCTACAAGTAAGAGGATCCGTGGTATGACCCGTTTATGTTGTATTGGGACCTCAAGGGGAACAGGGAGGCTTTCATCTCCACTGGCAAACTGAATTGTAGGAGTAAGGAAAATGAGGGTACAAGTCTGTGTCCAGTTGATAGGAAGGCAGATGTAAGAAGAACCACCACAGAGGAAACAAAAGTTCTTGGCTTAGACAGAACTGGAAGTGTAAACTGAAAAGGTGAGAAAAGGTTCTGAGGGGCTGGGGCTTTGGACCCAAATGCCACGGGAACCAGCAAGGGCTGAGGCTGTTAAAGGTTGTAGCGCAGTTTGGTAGGGTAACTCTGTGGAGGGAGAGCTTTTGTTTTCATGGTTTCTGAGGAAGCGTGTGGTATCTGTAAGTAACCACTCACTTTCATTAACAAGATTGAGTGTGGGCAGACAGCAAGAGGGGTCTGGAGCAGGGTCTGAGGAGCAAGGGGAGGGCAGCCAAGGATGGAGTGGGAGACAGGGTGGATGCTTACCTAGGCAAAACTTGAAGTTTATTTGCCAATCTTGTGTAGGGGAAAATTCATGGGCCTGATGTGAAGGAAAAAGTGTGTGTGTTGGGGGTGGGGTGGGTCTGAAAAACCCCTAAGTAGTAGGAGAGCGGCAGATAGAACATTGAGATGTGATTGTTTTGAGGATGAACTTCCATGATGGAAAAGAAATAAGTGAGAAAACCTCTTTCTGCCCATATGGCAGCATGGTGGCATAGGATGTAGAGGCGTAAATTTAGTACAGATATTAACATTGTAGTCCTTTGGCAAGAATAAGAGCACAGGTTAAGGCAATCCATTCAGCTTGCTGAGAAGTGTGGAACAGGGGAGCGTGGCAGCCTTGATAATAAATGAGTGGGCTACAACAGCATGGCCAGCTTTGGCCGGTGGCAGCCGACTGGGCTTGGGGGAACTGCCATTAATAAACCATGTGTGGTCTGGGTCTGGAATAGGAAAAAGAGAAATATGGGGAAATGGGGAGGGTGCCTTAGGATTAGGAGCTAAATCATGGATTTATCAGGGATTGCGCTGGGTATTAAGTGAGACGCTGGGTTGAAGTCAGGTACAAGAGCAATGGTTACTGTGGGGGTTTTGATACAGAGTCCATAAAGCTGGAGAAGGCAAAGGGCTGAAAGTAAGCGTGTGAGGGGTGCAGAGGAAAGTAACCTTTGGAGGCTGTGAGAGCTGGAGAGGGTAAGTGGGGCATAGCCTGTGAGTTTGGAGGGATTCTAAGAGTATCAGGATGGCAGCTACTGCCACGCGTAGGCATGAGGGCCAACCCGGGACTGTGAGGTTGTTTGGCTAAAAAGGCTGCAGCCCGTGGGCCTGGCTCCTGTGTAAGAATTCCCACGGCACTGCCTTTTATTTCTGCTGCGTAGAGAGAGAAGGTTGAGAGGAGTTGGGGGCACTCAAGTAGAAGTCTCTAAGGCCTTTTTTAGAGAATGGAGGAAGAATGGGAGGATTTTTGGTCTATGGGGTCAGCTAAGTTTCCTTTTGTAAGTTCATAAAGTGGCTTGCTCACGGGGACAAAACCTGGTATCCAGAAGTGAAAGTATCCTGCAAGGCTCAGGAAGGAGCGACGCTGTTGTTTAGTGGATGGGGTTGGGCTTCAGGAAATTAGCTGGATACGGGTGTCAGAGAGTGTGTGTATGCTGGCGAAGGATTATAACAGACGGGGAAGGAATTGGGTGTTAGAAACAAGCGTTTCTGAGGTCAAGAACAAGATAGTGAGTTGTGGAAGGGGGTATGGAAGATAGGAGGGTGCTGGGGTTTGGTACAAGCAGGTGGGTGGGAGGTACAGTCTGATGAGGCAGGGGTCTTAGACTAGTCTGTAGAATTTGTCAGGTTTGGGGACAGCTAGGATAGGGAATTGTAAGGAGAGTTTGTAGGAATTAAAAAGCCATATTGCAGGAAGCGAGTATAACAGGCTTTAGGCCTTTTACTGCTTGTGCTGGGATGGGGTACCGGTGCCGGGCAGGATAGGTGGTTAGGTTTTAAGGGGATGATGAAGAGTGAGTGATTTGTAGCAAGGGATGGGAGGCGGTGTCCCACACCCTAGGGTTAAGATAGGGGGACATAAGGGGTGCTATTGAAGAAGGTACAGATTTGCGGAGAAGGGTGACAATGAAGTGTGGCTGCAGCCCAGGAACAGTTAAGGGGGCAGAAAATTTAGTGAGGATATCTCGGCCTAACAGGGGAACTGGACACGTGGGGATGATTAGGAAAGATTGTGGAAAGGAGTGCTGGCCTGACTGACACCAGACTGGGGGAGTTCCGAGAGGCCTGGGAGCCTGGCCGTCAGTTCTCACAAGTTATGGAGGCCAAGGAGATAGGTCCTTGAAAAGAAGGCAGCTTGGAGTGAGTGGCCCCTGTATTGATTATGAAGGGAGGGACTTACCCTCCACCGTAAGAGTTACCCAAAGCTTGGTGTCTGTGATGGTCCAGGGGGCTGCCGAGGTGTTCGGGCAGCATCAGTCTTCAGCGGCCAAGCTGAAGCAACGTGAATCGGACAGTCCAACTTTCAGTGGGGTCCCTACACAGATGGGGCAAGGCTTAGGAGGAATCCGCGGCTGCAGGCATTCCTTGGCCCAGTGGCCAGGTTTCCGACACTTGAAGCAAGGTCCAGGAGGGGTGGCCGGACGCTGCAGTCTGGGTACTTCGAAGTCTTTTTGAGCCAGTGGAGTGGCTAAGATTTGTCTTATGGTAGAGGCAAGCATCTGTAGTTCTGAGATGCACTGCTGCTGGGAAGCTTCTTCCCCATTATTAAACACCTTGAAGGTGAGGTTGATTCATTCCTGTTGTGGGTTTTGAGGGCCGCTTTTTAATGTTAGGGGCTGATTGGGTGATAAATGTTCTTCAGGGGTGAGAGGAGAAGGATGACATTTAAGTCACTCCAGGTGAGACTATAGGACTGGGTTAAATATTTGACGATCTGATGAAAAGGAGCCTAACTGTTGACTGATTTGGGAAAGGTCAGATGAAGAGAAAGGAACGTGCGCCCTAACTGCTGCCTTCGGCTCCAGCCACCTCTCGAAGGGTGAACTATTAGGTAGGGGCAGAGGAGTCAGCCGCAGACTTAACTGTTAACTGGACTGGGTATGAGGTGGGGAGGTGGCAGCAGGGGAATAAGGAGGGGGTCGGAGGCAGAGGAAGAGGAGGGAGTCTCAGTGTGTGGGGGGGAGGGTGGTTTAGGGCCTGGATTAGGGTCTGGTTCGGACAGGCAGGAAGGAGAAAGGGCTGATGGTCAAGGAGGACTCTGTGTTGCTGGCAGAGGCAGGAGGGACAGACAGAAGGGACAGAAGACAAATTTGGGACGGGTTGTCTTGAGAGCAGACATTAGGGAGAGATTGGAGTGTTAAAAAAAATGCCTGGACGTCGGGCAACTCAGACCATTTGCCCATTCGTTTACAAAAATTGTTTAGGTCTCACAGAACAGAAAAATTAAAGGTGCTGTTTTCTGGCCATTTGGAACCATTGTTTAATTTGTATGGAGGTCAGGCCATGTCACAGAAGAAAACAAATGAGATGTTTAGGTTTCAGATCAGGTGACAGTTGAAGAGGTTTTAGGTTTTTTAGGACGCAGGCTAGAGGTGAAGACTGAGGAATAGAGGGCAGAATATTGCCCATAGCAAAGGAGATAATTTTTAAGAAAAGGAGTAAAGACAAGGAGAAGGAGCGAGCAGCTGCCAGGGTTTTCGGTAGGCGTCCCTGACTGAGTCCTGGGCTGTAACCTAGGTGAGTGGTCAAGGCAGGCGTCCCTGCAGTAGAACGGACACCGAGGGAAGACCGTCTTCCTGAGTCCGTGACTAACAATGGAATTTTTTAAAGAGACGGAGAGACTTGTCTCCTCTTCTGATAGAGAAAAGAGGAGATACTGCTTACCCAATCTGAAGGTGCTGGGAGCTGTTCAGCATGCTAAGCTCGAGCTGCTGAGCTGGTCTGATGGGTTGAGGTCTTCTTGGGGTTTAGGGGAGCCCTTAGCTTTTTTGCGAGGCCATTTCTCCTGGTTTTTGGCTCACTACTTTTTTAAGAATGAGAGAGGAGACCATCGCGCAGTGAGCTTGTGAAATAAATACCAGACCCCAAAAGTGTTGCAGAAAAGTGATTTATTTAGGCAGAGAGAGAAAAAGGAGGAGAGAGAAAGAAACAGCTAGCTTTTACACTGAATGAGAGAAAGAAAAGCCGCTCTCACACTGAGTTAGAAGGATTTTTAGAGGGAGAAAACCAGAGAAGGAAAACTTCCCTTACACTGAGTGAGAGAAACCAGAAAGATGGAATCCAGGAAAGGGAAGAGCTTCCACGGAGGGTGGAAGGGGACCCCAAAGGGGAAAGAGAGCTCCCACTATGTGGGAAGGAGTTCCGGAGGGCTGGAAATCCGGCCTGGGTGAAGGAGCTGGGGAATGTATCCTGGGAGAAATTCTCACCTCCCCAAGTTCCTCTGGCCAATGAAAGGAGTTCCATTAAACTTCCACTGGGGTGATTCACTCTTAGTTTTTTCCCGTGCCTGTGAAATTTAAACATAAACCGTCAAATATCCGAGATGGAGAGAGATGGGAGGGGGCATGGCACTGGGAAGTTCTTGCCCTTAAAACTGCGCCCCCTTGTGGACCCTGGAAAGAGAACACATTCCCCTCATTTCCCCCTTTGAACAGGTAAGCCCAATGTTGGAATACAGGTGTTGATAGCTTTTTAACTACTTTTTGCTGAAATGGGGCATAGAAGGGGCCCTGCAGTTGAGGGTTTTTTTAGAGGGTAGCCTTTTAGGGGTGCAGGTTGATTTAGAGATTTATGATAGAGCTTACAAGCCAAGGACATTTGGGGTTTTAGCGGCAGGATTATTTGTGACTTTATGGTTTTAGAAGAAATGAATGTGACAAGGTGGTTAAAGATGAAAAGCCCAGAGGCTAACAAATATAAAATGATTATAAACGAATCTAGCAGAGAATAGAGCCAGGACAGTTAGTCGTTAACCTTTACAATACTGTTTTTGGAAGATTTTTAGCCTTGTGTTTGATTGTTTTGTGTTTGATTGTTTTTTGAGTTTTATTTTTAAAACAATAGTTAACTGGTTTGGAAAATAACAGCATTTGGTTTTTTTTTCTTTTTTTTTTTT
>NW_016107752.1:683956-750691 GCF_001604975.1 Cebus imitator
TTGGGCCAACTTTTTTTTTTTTTTTTTTTACTACGTGTATGGGACAGAGTTGGACATTCTGGTAGCCTGAGATGCCCTGGCCGTTTTGGACTAAGAGATCACGTGATCTATCCCTTCATCACATTTGAGTGTATCACTCAATTATGGTCACATAGCATGAGCCCAGCAATCAGATTATATTTCTGAGAAAATAGAAATTTGGATGCAGAGAAATTCTGAAAAGTGCTGAGAAGGGAATTGTAATTATTCAAAAATAAACTATCCTGTTTTTAAATTAAATTAACATCAATTTATTCACCATCATTTTCAAAAAAAGAGATTAATCTTTGTTAAAAGAAAATCCTTAGTGAAATTAAATTTAACATAGTTTTAGCTGAGCAAAGAATGAGTCACAGATCTGGTCTTCCCAGCCAGAGAAGTCTCAAAAAGACTCCAGAACAGCCAGGTAGTTGAAGAAGATTTACAGACAGAAAAAGGCATGTGATATATAGAAAACAGAAGTGAAGACAGAAACAGCCTGAGGGGTTACAGCTCAGCATTTGCCTTATTTGAACATGGTTTTAACAGTTGGCCCCCTTTGATTGGCCAAAGCTCGGTGATTGGCTAAAGGGTAGGTTACAGTCTGTTTACAGTTCCATTTAGGTTGTAGTTCACTATGTCCAGAGAAACATAAAATACGTAAGGAGGCAACTTAGGCTAAACGTGATTTAACATCATGTAGGTCATGACAAGAACTTGCATCTAATCCCAGCTATACCATACACTGGATTTTTGACAAGTTATTTCACCCCTTACCTCTGGTTTACTCATAGGCTGAAGGGATGATAAATAGCATTTTAACCACTGAATGGTGAGAACTAATTGCTTAAAACATAAAATGCCTGAAACAAGAACCAACCTAGTAAGCATTCAATAAATATAAGGCATTTTGTTATTATTGTTATATGTGTCTAGTGACTAGCAGAAAGTGTGGTCCATAATTCATGGCCTCTAAGTTACTTTCTCTTCCCCTCTCAGAGCTAATTACCATTGTTGGTAAATGTTTATTAATCTATACATATATGCTTTTTAAATATCAATGTTTGATTCCCTATATCTTCATTTATCCACTGTTTTTATTTAAAACCTTCCTATGAAAACCAGATATAGCAGATTAACCAGACTAAAGAAAACATTTGACCATATGAATTTCATATGGATTCTACACATTCAACATTCTGCTCATGTAATTTCTAACATTTGTCTACATTAATTTAAACAATAATTTTTAAGATATTATAACTCTATATAACAGGCTTATGCAAGTTAAATGACTATAATTCTTCTTAGATTATAAACTTGAATATTTCTTTGAGAATTTTATGTGGCTTTTTTCACATTGGCAAACTGATTGGAACTTTTCTTCTTAATATACACCAGAGAACCATGGGATGAATATGGACAAAGTGGAAACAATGCATTTAGTAGTAATTTAAACCAGTTAAGCATGTATTTTCTAACTGCGGTACAGTTTTCTGCAATTAGGTTATGCTAAAGTTCATATTAACAACTTCGTGGATCTATGTAGCTAAGATTTAAATTTTTTAATGTTCATAAAAATGGAGGCTGAGATGGAAACTCATCAATCCTAGATGATTTTCCTGTTGATAGGTTTTACTATACCTCCTAGCTATATATTTACATTTTATTTCACTGCTCTTACATATATTTTAATGCATATGTATTTTCAACACCATAAAATTACTTACCATTCCTTTTGTTTTAAATAAACTCCAGCTGAATTACAGGAAAGCAGAGAAAGACCGATTGTTGTATCTTTCTTTATACTAGATAGAGTGTATACCTCAGCCACATTCTCCATCAGTCATGCCAGATTTGGACTCAGAATTTCACAGTAACAAGCTATAAAAGGAAAATTAAGATCACCACAGAAATAATATCATACAAAATTATGCAACTGCTATTATGTTTTAATTCTTCAAAAAGTAAAATAGGTAAACAAAAAAATGAATAGAGTTTTCTGGGTTTGTTTTTGAGAAATCTAAAAGAATAATACCTAGCCTATGTTAAATATCTACTGTAAAACTTTGGTGGATCTTTATTCACTTACAGATAATAGGCCACCAAACCCTAAGTTACTTTTGAATTGTTGAATCTAACTTACTTTTGAATTGTGGTTGATACAAGAAACAAGAAAATAGAGACTGAAACTTACATTTATATTGTTCAGATAATTTGAATAAGGTTGTTTTTCTTTTCCTAGAACAAAGACAGGATTTCTACTAATCAAAACGTATTATCTACTCAGATTTGAAAGGTATGATTTCAGAATATGAATTCAAAAGCATAACTGGGAGAATTCTATGACTCAGCTCTAAGACACTGTTGCACAGAAGCCATGGAGTGTCATTTTAAATGTGCAAGTGATGTGACAACCCTCCCACTCTTCTAAGAATAAAGCCATGGCTGGACCCTGTTATCTCACAACCCCAAGGTACAATATGATAATGATCTCACTTACCATCAGTGCTGAAAAAGGAAAACCAAAAGGGAAAAGCTGCAAGCATTTTAACTAGAAAGAAGTCAAATTAAAATATTAATTTACTGATTAATATAACATTAGCTGACCTATTTTCTCTAGCTTGTTAAACAACAAAGACTTGTGAAGCTAAATAACTGCTTAAGAGATAAATGTTTTTAAGAATTCCCAGGGAGATGTTTAGCTCCTTTTTAAACATCATTAAAGATATGCCTTGCATATATCAGGCAATTTTATGCTTTCTGTACTGAAACATCCTGTTTACATTTATTAATGCATTCTAAAGAATTGGGATTTGCTTATGGGATCCCCTTTTTCCTAAACTATGACCAATAGATGTCAGGGTTTTTTATGCTTAGTGACTCATTGCAGAATTTATGAAAATTCAGACTTGAAATTTATGAAAATTCAAGAGTGTGAATCGGTTCACACTTGGAAATTTATTTTCTTAAACCCTTCATAATTTGAGATAATATTGATTTTAAAAATCAAAAACCAGCAAGCTGCTGTCCGCATCCTCACAGCCCCATGACCTCAGAAGTTCAAGCTGGCCTTCAAAGATTTATATTGAAAGCAAATTCAGGGCTGGCTTTTGGGTTAAGAAAGTTGAGTTTGTACTACAATTCTGTTACTAATACCATACATCGCTAAACCATATTTTCTTTAAAAAGTAAAAGTTTTTGAACGAAATTTCTGTCTTTCTTGAGATGTAAACTGCTAGCACTGTGGCCAGCCATGACAAAGTAAAACTCATTTTAGTCTGGTGCATTCTGATACATGGGCTGAAGAAAGCTGAATGGTTTTCTTAGGAGAATCCAGTGGAGATCCACTGAAGTAATGTAAATAGTTAAGTCGGTATAGTTAGTAAAGGAGAAATCCTAAAGGTTTTGGGAAGGAGCTGAAATAGGGTTACACAAATGATAGACTGTTGGGAGTAGTGAAAAGAAAAATTTAAACAACCTTCTTAGCTCTTCAGAATAGTTTGTTGGTTACTCATTCTTAACCTAATTCAGAGGATGATGCTGCCTTTTTGCTTAACATTGGTATTGATCCTGTATTTTTTAGCATAAGAATAACGTGATTTGTTAAAATCTAGTTTCTACTATTAGGGACTCTTCCAAAAATATCTTCAAGGGTTAATAGGAGCCTCAGGGTCTTCCTCTGTTAGTGACAGTATTAAACCATAAGACCTACAGAGTTGTCCGTTTTCTTTCTTTCTTTCTTAAATTTGGTCTTTCTAAATTTTAGTTCTACAATGTAAGTCTTGAAAATAATATTTTTGTTTTTCTCAGCTTCCAAAACAGTTCATTGGTTTCTATGAAACTATTCCTTCCAAAGTCTTTGTTCTTTTGGTTCAGCCTAAGGAGTATTCTTTGACACCCTCCGAGATGCAGTTTTGTGTCAGTTGTTAAGCTGTTTGACTGGAACTTCCCCTCCTTATTCTTTCTCTGGCTGTCTTTCTCTCACACATACTCAGACAGATTCTTTGAAAATTGGTTAGAATTGGTACCTATTATTAAGCACATCGTCCCCTAAACTATTGTCTTAAAAAACCAGTAACACATAGTGGTACAGTGGTATGCTGTTAAGTTTTTAACAACCAGTTCTCTGGGAATAATAATTTAAAAAAGCCCTGAAATTTAATGTTAATGGTTTCCCTGGTGTCAGTACTGTCACCAGGGCTCATCTCAAGCCACTGAGGTAATCTCACTGAATGTGGATTTGGGACTCGTTTGCACATTTGGCTCTTGTGAACTGGTAGAAGTAGAATGACTGCTTTTTAACCTAGGGCTCTTCCGAAAGGGTCCATGTAGCTGGTAGCCTTAAAAAATATGTCACCATCTCCTTGCACCATTCTGAAGGACTTCTCTTCCCGGGACCGCGAGGGGCATGGTTTCAAAGGCAGGAGTTTTCTGGCTCCAGGCCTCCATCCAGGAACCAGAGGGCTTTCAAATGTAAAGTTCTTTGTTGCGGTTTCCCACGCTAGTTAGGGAAAGCCAAGTGGGACTCCTTTGTTCCAAAAATCCCGACAAAACCTCTGGGAGGAGGGGGCTCTGTAACTCAGGGCTGTGGACCAAGTAGCCAATCTGATATAGAAGATCAATCATTCCAGAGGAAGTTTAAAAGAACTCCTCTCATTGGATGAGAACATGAATGGGGAGGGAATAATTGAAGGGTTAAAATTGAGCTGCTCCTTACCTGAACTGAACACCAGCTCTGGGATTCCCCTCCCACAACACCGTGGGAGCTCTCTCTCTCTCTCTCTCTGTCTGTCTTACAAAGCGCTCTCCCACAAAACTCTTTGGGTCCACAATATTTATTTGAATGGTAAGCTCACCACACCTCGGGGACCCCTTTCCCCATTCTTTGTAGTAAGAGAAGCCAAGAACCTCTTCCAAACTGGGAACTGGGACACTCCCCTGGTTACAATCCCTCCCCACAAACAAAGATCAGGCTTTCTTATTGCATAATAAAAGGGATAAATTTTCCCATTTAGTTTGCCTGAGCTATGATAGAAATCCACTGTGTATATAGTATTCTTCCGGGCTACATCATGTCACCCATGTGGAACTTGAGGCAAGAAGAACCAATGCAAATATGTTGATAGTCATGCTGACTTCAGTGCCATGAATCATAAAATATTTATCTCTTAGCTTGAAGTTTCATGTCTCTATCAGCATACAGTTAAAGGCTAACTTACTTGTCTATCAATAAGATAAAATCACATTTCATACCCAACAAATATCCTGTATTGAAACTGATAGAAACACCTATCTTCACAGATATGCAAAACTAGCCTTTATATATTGGCAATATATAGGAATTTATTTTCATTGATCAGAAATATTGGAATAGCATCAAAGAATTCAGATTTTAAAAAATCACTGTTAGGAAATTTCAACTTCTAATACTATACAGTGAATTTTGTACTATGAAGCATTCATTGACTATTTATATATCAAATTATTCCATTGGACATTTTACCTGCTGTTTTGCAATGTCATGATTTTGTTTTATAAAATGTAACATCTGCCAATACTGATTCAGAGAATATTTTAGAATATTCAATTTTATGTCACAGTCTTAAGTCAAAATGAAAGTTTTAGCAAAGTTTTGAGTACCCACTCTGTTAATATATATGGACATATTTCTACTAGGTTTTGTGTGCCTATATGTAATTTTGAGAGTCATATTTGTAATACTGATAATCACTTATAGATATTTACTAATTATAATAAATTCTGGATTTTCTTGATTAGAATGTACACTTAAATGCAATAGAAAAAAAAGATTAAATCAATATCAGAAATGTAAACTTGTTTCTACTGTACTCCTAGGCTTCATGTGAATGCAGACTCCTAGGGACCACCAAAAAAAAAAAAAAAAAAATACCATCTTCCTGTTTGCTTTTCCTCATCTTCTCTTTTTTCAGCTTTCCTTTCTCAGCAAATATTATGTATCATATATGTTGTATACCATAAGTATATGCAATTTTATCAATTAAAATAAAGAAATAACAAAACTATTAAGGGTCAAAAATTAAAATTACTGTTTAACAGATTTAAGGTTTGAGGTTTGGTTATCATTGTTTATCATGTCTTACTCTAGAGTGAATGAATAAATATTTGTTACATTTTCAATTTTACAATTCTGAGGATGTCCCTAAAGACATTAATATAATGTAATGTGCAATACTAGGTTAAATTTTAATACCATTTTAAACATCAAGATCTCGATAAAACAGTTCAAAGCAGACATTTGATATGCAATAAAACTGTGCACATATTAAATTCTAAATGCCACTCGATTAAGACTAACAAAAATGACTGTTAATCAAGTAATGTGAGTTGATCACTGTGAAAATTCTTCATTTATCTTACATTACCAGAAGTAAATATAACTAATTATGTCAAAATAATTTAAAACATATTAACTATAGCATATTAGAATTTTATCTAGTTTTCTTAATATTGTATATTATCCTGATCAAAAGTAGTAACGTCATTTTAAATGACATTATCCTAAACAAGGAACGTGAAAAGAACCCCAAAATATTTAACCGAGAATTTTAAAGATATATGTCGATCTATTTTTGACTCCTTGATGAAGGCACTTAAAATAAATTTTTCATTTTATTTCTTGGCTGACAACAACCTTCTCACTCACATTCAATTCCCACTTGAGTTCCATCCCAGTCCAATGAAAACATCTTATGGTATTCTAATAGGGCCATGCCCTGTACCCATTAGAGATAGCAAATGGAGAAATAGTGCCAAAAATGTGCCACATAAAACTCTAATATTTATTTCAGTTACTTACACTGCATATGAAAAATGCTAGCTTTTAGTGTCTTCTTTATCGGGATCTTTGTCCTAATACTCACTCTAAGGCTAATTCACTCTCTCTCTTTTACGCTTTCCAGCTCTATTAGAATCACACTCCCACATATTTTAATAGCAGTTAGCCTGATGGTTATCAAGTGCCGTCATAATCCACAGGCAGGCTGGGATCTGCCATGGAAGGAATTTTTGTACCAAGACTTTAGGAATAAGCTATAGTTAGGATATGTCAGAAGCCAATTTTGAGGAATTACTCAAAAAGTAATTCAGAAATCTAAGTCTTTCTATCATTTGACCATTTACATACTTAACGCATTGTCATGATACCTCTTTTACTATGTAAAACAACTTGCAAGTTTGATACTGTTAAATTTACTTTAGAGATGAAAGACTCTGGGCTCAGGTGCATACAGTTCAAAGTCATAAAGTAAGAATTTACAAATACTATATGCTTTTTCTATATGTATGTATTTTTTTCATTATAATTTAACAAGGTTACAAAGAGCGGTTATCAAGTTCCCAATAGTGCTTGTTTCTTTTTAGAAACAGATTAGTACCACTACAGGAGAGTCATACTTAATTTTAACGCAAGCATATATTGGGTACTTAACATAAATGTTTGGTGGAATAGTGCGCTGCTGAATGACATTGCACCTTACTTTCAAAAAGCTCATTACAATTTAGGAAGAAATATACAATTAAAATACTGTATATAAAGTTTTCCTGTACACCAGTAACTTACTTTAAACCTATCCATTTTTTAAATACTGCATAGACATGGTGAATCATACTACAGAGGAGAACATTTAAAGTAAGGTACAAACTAAGAGAAATTCACCATTAAGCAAGAAAATCTTTTACATTTTTACTTGCTTTTTAAATTTTCTGGATAATAACATTTATCTTTTTTTACTTCATCTAGTTGTGATTTTATCCATGTATTCTTAGCTAAAATTACAATATGTTCTTATTTAGTATTTTGCAATGTAATGAAGAGAATTCCTGTGTTTCATTACTATTCTACTATTTAAAGATGTAATCTGTATATGCAGCTTTATGTTGTTTTTCTACAAGAAGATATGAAACATGTAAATCCAAGTTTATTTTAGCTGCTAAAAAGTGATCTTCTCTTTTTTTATTCTTTATTTTGAAAACATCCTTTCAGTTTCAAAAGTAGAGACTTACTAAATCTAGTTTTATCAAACAGAATTCTTAAGGGCACTCTATTTGAGACTATATGCCCTTATATCAAATTTATCAAATATTACAAAACTGAAGAGTTGAATTGACCTACTGCATACGGGTTTGTGAAGTTCACATTTTCTCACCAAACATTTGATCTAAAAATAAAATATAATCCATCTATCTCAGTGGATTTTTTCACCTTTACAATAAAGACTGAACCTGGAGGAATAGCAACAGATATGATGAGTTTTCATGGCAACTTTATTACAAAACCAAAGCAGGACAAAGTTCAGGGACATCAAGACATATACATAATAACTCAGGTGAAGAGTCCTAAGAGCAGCAGCATATATTTAGAGAAATCTTCCTGGCTTATCAATGAAACAATTTTTCATCAAGTTTTGTATAGAAATCAAATGGAGTTAATACACTTGGCTTATCAACAGAAAAGAAAGAGCTTGTGAAAAGGATAGTGAGCAAAAATCAGGATTTTCAGCATTTCTTTCTGTTACACAAGCTGGGATGCTCCCTTGAACATCGTAACTTTCATTGTTACTTCTCCTCCTTCTCCTACTCCTTTTTCTTATTTTCCCTTTTGTAATGCCTACAGCTTTTTGTCAAAAAAATTAGCTTTACACTGATAAAGTACTGTTTTGTTAGGTTCTACTCATCGCCTACCTACGTCGCCCCTAACAGCGTAGCAATTTCATATCATTTTCCTGTTAGATAGGTTAAAGGATGGACTAAAATCCTCAATGTATTTTGAGATACATTTTAAAATCATCTTACAAATGAATTTTGTGACATGAGAAGGAACATTTGTGCATGTATTTTAAATATTACATTCTGGATATTTTAACGTGGTGTTAGCACAAAGAATTTTCCCTTCAAATCACCTTAGTTAAAAAAACAACCTGTTGTGCTCCTGGAATAATAATTCTTTTTGTTACTATTCCCACATCCCCTTCTTTTCTTTCTTTCTCTCTCCTATGCCTCCTTCCATCTTCAGAAGTTCTAAGCATTTATTAAGTGACTATTATGTTTTTTGAGACCAGGTCTCTCTCTGCTGCCCAGGCTGGAGTGCAGAGGCACAATCTGGGCTCACTGCCATCTCCACCTCTCAGGTTCAACCGATTCTCATACCTCTGCATGCTGAGTAGATAGGATTACAGGCATGCGCCACCATGCCTGGTTAGTATTTGTATTTTTAATAGAGATGGAGTTTCACCATGTTGGCCAGGCTGGTCTGGAACTCTTGACCTCAAGTGATCCACCTGCCTTGACCTCCCTAAATGCTGGGATTATAGGCATCAGCCATCACTCCTGACCTAAGTGACTATTATTTGCGAGTTATTATTATCATTATTACCTTGAGACATAGTCTCACTCTCTCACCCAGGCTGGAGTGCAGTGGCACAATCTTGGCTCACTGCAACCTCCACCTCCTGAGTTCAAGCAATTCTCCTGCTTCAGCCTCTCAAGTAGCTGGGACTACAGGTGTGTTGCACCACACCTTGCTATTTTTTTATATTTTTAGTAGAGACGGGTTTTCACCATGTTGGCCAGGATGGTCTCGATCTCCTGACCTTGTGATCCACCCACCTTGGCCTCCCAAAGTGCTGGGATTATAGGCGTGAGCCACCACACCCAGTTTGCCAGTTATTTTATTGGGTACTTTATATGTGACTATATATAGGCCATGCAATAATCCTGTGAAATTGATGTTGTAATCCTGATTTTAAAGTTGAGTCATATAAAGCTATAAGAGGTCGAGCCTCTAAGAAATGGAGCTAGAATCTATCAAATGAAGAACAGATAAAATGGAGACGGGCAAAGGAGATAAAACAGTCAAAGTGTTATCATCAGTATCAAAGGCTGTCATGGACTTAAAGATCGGGACAACCAGATTTCTCTTGTGCTCAGCCCTAACGAAGCGTGTTTTAATGTTGAATATGTCCATGGTTAAGCTCAGAGACACATAGGGAAAGGTGCTCAGTATATCGTCTTGACATCCCTGAGAGCTATCTGAAACCTAATGCAACAAAATGAACAGCGATAAAGAGGAAAAGCATTTCTCCATAGCCTTGGGATTAACATCCATTACTTAACGAGCACAGGAATAAATTCATCACTAAAGAATTCTCAAAACAGTGGAATAACATCAATCAGATATACTTTCACACTTTTCAGCTAGAAAGCAGCTTACTTTTGTCTCATTTAATTTCTAATTTCTTTGGTCAAGAAAACTTCAGATTATATAAATGAAATGAACTGCCTGTTGTATAAATAACAATGTTGAGACTGATCTCCAATGCAATATTCTGAACATTATAACCCATCAATACCACCACCTTCAAGGCCACCCCCATAGTATGACCCACTCTTCAAGACATTAAAATGCAAATAACAGATTAAAGCAGGATAGGAAACCCAGTATACTCAGACGTTTCCAATAACAAGAAAAATTTTAAAAATCTAGAATTGTTTTCTGAACTGTAGCTCAGATTAAAAAACAGAATTGAAGTGAGTAATTTGTGTGTAAAAATCCAAATTAAAAATTATTTTTCTAAAAATAGCAAAATTGAGTCTGACCCTTGGAATCTAACCCACCAGGATCTAATCTAACGAAAATTTTACATTATTAATTGCTAACAAAGGAAAAGAGAGCTAACCAATGATAATACTTTAGAATAACATCTAAATTCTCAGAAAAATGCATGAGATATTCAACTATATAGGTTGACCAGTGATGCTCCAGAACACATCCCTCAGAAGAAAGAATTATCATGATACTTTGTCTATATTATTTAGTAGTTATTGGAATTTTGCTTCAAGACATTGCTGTATTAAATAATTGATTATTTACAATTGTTTACTGAACATTATTCCACAATAATCTTTTTCACAAACTCAATTCTATATCAAAAAAGTTTGTTAGTCAGTTTGATTCACGAAGGTTACATAAATTTCACGTAACCTTGAACATGTATTTTTCAGCTATGCTTACTGAAAAATGTGTCAATTTAGAAAAACAGATCTTCTTTATCTTTTCAACTTTCTAGAGGTTTGTAGAATTGAGAATAAAATGACAGGAAAGCAAAAAAAAAAAAAAAAAGGTGTTATGTAGTTGTTTATAAACAAATAATGAATGCCAATAATAAGACTGTTATTTAGACATTATAGTGATCATGAAAAACCAAGGCCCATAATCTTTACTGTATAATAGATTTTAGGTTTATAAGAAGATGCTTGGCTTGTAACTCAGACAAGTTATTCCCAAGTGGAGAGCAAAAATTATGTGAAGAATGTCAGTGGTAGTTTAATGAGAACAGCATTGAAGCTATAAATTACTTTGGGCAGTATGGCCTTTTTCACAATATTGATTCTTCCTATCCATGAGCATGGAATATTTTTCCATTTGTTTGTGTCCTCTCTGAATTCCTTGAGCAGTGCTTTGTCTTCTGCTTGAAGAAGTCCTTCACTTCCTTTGTTAGCTGTATTCCTAGGTATTTTCTTTGTAGCAATTGGGAATGGGGGTTCATTTATGAATTTTTAATAATTGCTGTTCTAACTGTCATGAGATAGTATCTCATTGTGGTTTTGATTTGCATTTCTCTAATAATCAGTGATATTGAGGTTTTTTTTGTTTTTTTTTTTTAAGACAGAGTTTCGCTCTTGTTACCCCGGCTGGAGTGCAATGGCGCGATCTCGGCTTACCACAACCTCTGCCTCCTGGGTTCAGGCAATTCTCCTGCCTCAACCTCCTGAGTAGCTGGGATTACAGGCACGCACCACCATGCCCAGCTCATTTTTTGTATTTTTAGTAGAGACAGGGTTTCACCGTGTTTACCAGGATGGTCTGGATCTCTTGACCTCGTGATCCACCCGCCTCGGCCTCCCAAAGTGCTGGGATTATAGGCGTAAGCCACCACGCCCGGCCTGAGCTTTCTTTCATATATTTATTGGCCTCATGTATATCTTCTTTTGAGAAGTTTGTTTATGTCCTTTGTCTGCTTTTTAATTGGATTGTTTGGTTTCTTTCTTGTAAATTTGCTTTAGGTCCTTGTAGATCCTGGATCTTTTAGTGCCATGTTCACATATTTATATTGAGTGAAATTGCTTTGACACTATCAATCCTTTCAACAAAGCAGAATTTACAAAAAGTTTTTAAATATTTACTGGTCATTTGGTGCTTCTTGAATTTCTCTAAGTAATTTGTGTCTGCAACAGTTGAGTCAAAGGAAACATGAAGGATTATTTTGAAGCTTGACTCTCACTGCTTTTTAAAGAAGTTCAGAAAATAAAATTTATTCCCCTCTCAGAATCAGATAAGACAATTGGAAATTGGTTGGCAAGAGGGGTGAATGATAAAGACTAACTCCCTTCAGCCAGGTGGGGCTAACACTGAGGTCCATGCCACAGTTTTGGAGATTCTGATATTGCATGTCACACAGTCCTTGGGGTTCCATAGCTGTCTCTCTTAAAAAACAGATTTATTGAAATATAGTAAATAAATAAGGAACAGCATATATGATAAGACTTATGTGTCTGCACCTGTGAAACAATTACCAAAACCAAGATAATGAATATATTCATCACCTCCAAAAGTTTCCCCGTTCCCATTTGCAATCTATTCCTCCAAGCTCTTCTCAAACCCCCACAGCCCCTCTCCCAACTTTTCCCATGAAACCAGTAATATGCATTCTGCCACTATACATAAGTTTGCATTTTCCATACGTTTGGTAAATAAAATCACAAAGGCTATATGATCTTTTAGGAAGATTTAACTCAGCATGTTTATTTTAATACTCATGTATGAAATAGGAGTTATTTCATTTTATTTGGGAGCAGTATTTCATTTTATGGCTATAACAGGGCATTTAGGCATTTACAATTTTTTGAAGAGAACTTTTTAAATCATTTGTTGATATTGTGAATCACACTGATTTTTGAATGACAAACCCAATCTGCATTCCTGACAGAAAACTCACCTAGCCACAATGTATTATTTCTTTCATATAATGTTGGATTAGAGGTGCCTAAAATTTGTGCACAATTAGTACATCTATATTGTGAGTTATTGGTCTGTCTTTGTCTTTTCTTGTAAAGTCTTCTTCTGATTTTGGTATCAGGATACTACTGTTTCATAGAATAGGAAATGATTTTTTCACAGTTTTCTGGAAGATTTTACATGTTATTATTTTTAACATTAGCTAGAATTGGTCAGTTAAGCCACCTGGGAATAGAGTTGCCATTGTAGAATTTCTAACCATAAATGTAATCTCTTTAGCAGTTATAAGGCTACTCCGGTAATCCATTTTATCTTGGGTAGGCTATAGTAGTATGTGTATTTCAAGGAATTTGTATATTTCAGCTAAACTGGAGATTTTGTTTACTTGAAAATTATTTGTGATTTTTTTTATTTCTTCTAATATCTATGGAATCTGTAGGGACATCATAACCTCTCTCATATCTGATATTGGTACATTATGTCTTCTTTCAATTTTCTTCTCAACAGTCTGGCTAGAGGTGTATGAATTTTGTTAATTTCCCTAAGAACGAGTTTTTGGTTTATTTTTTCTATTGTCTTTCTGCTTTCTATTTTATTAATGTTGCTCTGGTAATTTTATTCCTTGTTTGCTTTATTTTGAGTTCATTTGTTCTTTCTCTAGTTTTTCAAGGTAGAAGCTGGAAATCTTGATTTGAGACCTTCTTCTTTTCTAATATTGACATTTTGTGTTTTAAATTTTACTATAAGTACTGCTTTTGCTGCAGTCCACAAATTTGTATGTGTAGTGATTTCATTTTCACTTACTTATGAAAACCTTTTTAATTTTCCTGTTTAACTTATAGATTTATCTATATTTGTTTTCCAGTATTTAGAAATTTTTAGATGTCATTCTATTTTTGATTTCCAATTTAATTTCATTTTAACTACAGAGCATTCTTTATGTAACTTGATTGTTCTGAAATATGACACTAATTTTATTCTTACAGTACCGCTTATCTTAGTAAATTGTCCATGTGCTGTTTTCAAAAATGAGTGTTCTGCTGTTGTTGAATCAACTCTTCTAAAAATGTCCAGTAGGTCAAATTGATCAACAGTGATGTTCACATTCTTTATATCATTACTGATTTTTTGTCTATTTGTATCATTTATGAAACAGGGATATTAATTCTTCCGCTATAATTGTGATTTTTGTCTATTCCTTCTTGCAGTTTTATCTGTTTGTTTCATGTATCTTGAAAGCACTTTTGTTTGATGCATACATAAATGCTTCAAATTTGTATATTTCTTTGATTGGGTGACCCCTTTATAATCATAAGATGACTGTCCTGTTTCTAGTAATAATCTTTGCTCTGAACTCTACTTTGTGTGATATTAGAATTTTTCTACCTTTCTTCTACTAGTATTAGCTCAGTATTTATTTTCCCTTCCTTTTACTTTTAACCTCTTTGTGCCTTTATATTTCATTTTCTTCTTTTTATTCAGCCTATTGTTGGGTGTTGCTTCTTTATTCCATCTAACAATCTGTGTTTTAATTTTGAAAATTTAGACCATTTACATCTAATGTGATTACTGATATGATTACGGTTAAATCTGTCAACTTGCTATTTGTTTTTTATTTGTTTGGCCTGTTCTTTCTTTTTTTTCCTCTCTTTCTGCTTAGTTGGAATGTATTAGATTATTTTCTCCCTATGTTTGCTTGTTAGCTAAAGCTTCTTACTTTGTTATCTTAGTGATTATTTTAGGTTTTGTAGCATATATCTTTAACTTATTACAGTCTACTTTCAAGTGATATTGTTTTATGTATTATATAAGCCCCTTAAAATGACATCCTTTTTTCTCCTCTCCTGCTTTTTGTATTTTCATATATTTTACTTCTACATGTTGTAAAACCCATACTACATTGTCTCGATTTTTTTTATAAACAGCCAATTATCTACTAAGAGACTTACATTATTTTAAGTATCATAATTTTTCTTCTGTGACTACCCTTTTCATGTTCTTCATTCCTTTTATTGATCTATGTGTCAATTTTCTTCCTGCTTGAAGGACTTCCATTTATAACTTATATGATGCATTTCTTCTATTTATGAATTCTTTCAGCTTTTATGTGTCTGATAAATACTTTATCTTTGTTTTTAAAGATATTATTGTTGGTTAACAAATGGTAGGTTCACATGCTCTTCTTTTTCTTTTAGTACTTTGAAAATGTTGCTCCACTGTCTTCTCACTTACATTGCTCTGATAAGAAATGTGTTCCTCTCTATACATTGTGTCTTATTACACCCATCACTCTGGCTGCTTTTATGATTTTCTCTTTCATGCTTGTTTTATATAATTTGATTATGACATCTTTTCCTCTACTTTTCTTCATGTTTCTTATGATTGAGATTCATTGAGTTGTTCAATTTGTGTTTGTAGGTTTTATAAAAATTGGAAAATTTTCAGCAATTAGCATTTCAATTGCTTTACTATTGCCTTTCGATTTTGTGTCTTCCAAGGACTCCAAATAATGTATCAGGCCACATAAAACTTACCAACAGCTTACTGATGCTCTCTTAATGTGTTTCATTTTGGATAGTCATAACATCTTTTCATTGTGGAACATATTTTCTTATTTTCATGGCCCTTATTTTTATATTGTAACAGCCATGGCAAATTTTACCTTATTATTAATAGCTGCTGGATAGTTTGGAACTTCTAAAAAAATTATTGATCCATTTTGTAAAAGATAGTTAATTTACTTAGAAATAATTGGATCTTTTATTTCCTTGTTTTTAAGTTTTTTTAAAGATCAAATCAAAACATTAATCCATGGCTACTTTATCCCACTACTGAGGGACTCTTTTAGTTCCTTACCCAGTGTTTCACGAATTATGAGTTTTAGTGTGGCTAACAAGAAAAGCCATTGTTTTCAGCCCTATACAAAATCCTTGTATTGTTCTCTCTACTCCTTTAAGTAATTTTTTACCCATCCTTTGATATTTTTCATACATATATGCCCTGATCAATAATCTGCTGAACAATCAAGGGGCCTTTTCCAAACCCTTGGAATTCTTTCTACATGCATTTCTCTCCTGTCTGGTACTCTGTCCTGTGAACGTTACCTATTTTTGCCAAACTTTCAGCATCATCAGTTCAGCTCAGAGAGTCCACCAGACTCTGCCTGGATCCCTCTTCTCTGAGGACATTAAACTGGGACACCCCATTTGTGTCCTTTATTTCAGGGATCATTTTCTTAATCATCTGATGTGTAATTCCTTGAAAACCACTTTTAAAATATATTTTGTCCTATATTACAGTTGCTTCAGACAGGAGGATAACTCCAGGTCCTGTTACTCTGTCTTTGCCATAAGTATATATCCCACACATTTACAGTTTATATTTTCCATGAGTGTCTTATCGGGTAGCCAGGGTTGAAACACAGTTTCAGACATCCAACGGTGAGTTTTTATGGACTGCGATACTTTATATAGTTAATTGAATGAACCTGGCCTTTATGAGATTAAATAAAAGAGGCTATATAAAGTTCCTGATGTACACATAAAACTCAATAGCTAGTATTAACCTTTCATCTTCTTCAATATATCCTTGAATAATAAAAGATACTGTTTTATAATGGAATTAGGCATAACCAGGACTTGAATAACCTGAATTCTGGTTACTGTTTCCTACCTATCCATATTGGCAAGCCATTTAAACTCCTGAATTCTTGTTCTTCCAATCAGTTAAATGATGGCAGAAACATTTTTCCTTTATATCTTATGGGACTGTTGGCAAGATTAAGATATTTAAGTTGGAAGTCCTTTTGTATATTGGAAAGTATGATATATATGTGTATTACTCTCAAATGTTGCCTGGTAGTTGTTTTGTTCTATTTTACATTCCACTTTACCATGTGTTCTACTTTTCCCAAATGGGCCATTTGTATATAGAAAGCCTTTGAAGAAAGGCCATTAAAGATAGATATTTTGACAGCTTTTTAAAACCTCACAAAGATGCTTGAACAGTTTTCTGTGTTAATAAAGTAGTGTATTTTAAAAAATAACCTAGAGCAAAGTGCAAAAACACAAAACAAATTTTAAAATAATGCCCTTATGGTAATTTATAAAATAAATGGACATTGTCACCCTATTACTATAAAAACAAAAAAACAGGTTTCCATATTATGCATTTGGATTCAAGATATGTTGGGGCACTTAAATTCATTATTCCAATGAGACTCAATAATGTTTATGTAAGGTAGAAGTACTCTGTGTTTTGTGGTGATCCAGACAGTTAGAGTTCAAGAGACTTAATTCTGGTTCTAGAATTATAATCACCCAACCACCACAAGAGCACATGCTTTTTTTTTTTTTTTTTTTTTTTTTTTTGAGACGGAGTTTCGCTCTTGTTACCCAGGCTGGAGTGCAATGGCGCGATCTCAGCTCACCGCAACCTNCAGCCTCCTGAGTCGCTGGGATTACAGGCAGGCGCCACCATGCCCAGCTCATTTTTTGTATTTTTAGTAGAGACGGGGTTTCACCATGTTGACCAGCATGGTCTCGATCTCTTGACCTCGTGATCCACCCGCCTCAGCCTCCCACAGTGCTGGGATTACAGGCTTGAGCCACCGCGCCCGGCCAAGCACATGCTTATTTAAGGTATAGTCCCACTTGTATTCACAATGCTTCAGGGATAACTATAGCCAGACTAAATTGCTGTGTAAATACCAGATGTAAATCTGCAGGTACAGCACTCCTTAAGATCATCTATCAGAAATGTTAAATGTCATAGTGCATAATTCATCAATGCTAATAGCCCTCAGCACAGATCTGAGGGAATTAACCTATACAGCCAAACTATTTATCACATCACAATATATAAAATGTACTTTTAATTAATAAATGGACAATCTATTGTCTTCATGGATGCAGCTGATCAATCCTTTTTTATCTTCTGTCTACAGTTTGGGTCCTTTTAATGGGTTTTAATGGGTTTTTCCGTACACTTGCAGAGCCACGTTTATGCACTTACTTCCTGGAATAGTTTTTGTACTTTGTGGCATAATCTCACAGCCTCTTTGTTATTTTTCCACGGCAATATCAGTATGAAAATCATCATGCTTCTTGGTAGTTTAAAATGGCATTCATTACTCTTGAGCTGACCTCCCTGGCACTAACCTATCTGAAAGTCATAAAATTAGTATAATGCAGTTCCCATCAATACACTAAGTCTTTAAGGACCTGAGCTAATAGTTTACATGAGCAAAGATTGTTAAAAGTACAGTGATTCACTATACTCATGAAAAGTGAAACAAATAGTTACAATTGGAAAACAGCTTTATACAGACGTTAACAAAGCCTCTAAGTTATTACTTAATCTATTAAGGCAACTACCGAATTTAATTGTCTAGTTACATTTGGCATCAGATCAACTTTTAAAAATTTGATGATACAGATTGATTGCTTCTTCCAGATTTACAAACAGGATGTATTTTATAGGAGTTTGATTGAAAAAGTTAAAGATTATAAAATAAACTATTTTGAAGTTATTGATGGTTTCAGCACTTTATACTTAAGCAAAAATATTTCTACCTTAAATTTTAAAAAGAATTAGGATTAATGAGAGCAATGAGTTAAAATGAATGAGGACACTATGAGTGTTCTATTTGTATTGTTCTGTATTCCTACTATTTCTAAAACGTCGTTTTGATTCAGGATTTATACACTTCTGGAAAAATTATTGTAAACTTTTTATGTATAACATAGGTTTTAGTACAAGACTGAATAATTTAAAAGCAAAAATATTTTATTCATAATTATATTATTATAATCACTTGGTTTCATAAAGATATTATCCCTTCTTATGGTGCCCTATCATGTCCTTAAACCTTAATACTCCAATTTTCAAATCCAAATATCAAGGAAGACAGAACATCTTACAATGAGCTCCATTTTCCAGATTAATGCACCTGAGAAACATTTTTCCTTATTTAATATCCCTTACTCATTTCCTCTCCTGTTATAGAGATAGCACAGCTGTTTATCTGGCAATTATCTTTGAATCTATTAGTGAAAATGCCTAAATTAATCATAAAAAGACAAGTGCATCACAGAGTAACTATGCTATGAATACAGGACCTCTTTGTATTTTTTCTGTCATTTTCTCTTGTTCCATATGGCAGCATTTGTTTCTTGTACTCTTGATACTGATAAAGAACTTAGTTCTAGCAGGAATATCAGTTATCCCCAGAAATTCAAATTTTGTTAGTTAGTTATAGCTAGAGAATAGTTCCATGCAGTCAACAAAAAGATATTTCAGAATTATGGGGGATGTGCATGTATGACATAAATAACTCATCCGGAAGTTTGACAGATTCAATATTGGGATCAATAATCAGAAAATGGCCTTCATTTAATTTAATGAACATTAAATATATATGTTATGGAAAATCTAAAGATAGGATTGTGACATATGAACTGTCATTTATAGAACTGAAATAAAAAGTAGACTGTGGAGCGTCAGAGAATATAGCTATACACCAGGTTGTGGCACTACCTTATTTATTTAATCAAAGAATATTAGAATCTACAAAATGAAATTTATGTTTTTCAACTTGTGCAAATATGGGCAAGACATGTTTTTGCAAATATGGGCAAGACATGTTTATTAATTTTTGCCCTCAGGAAGTTCATTGTCTACTAGGGGCAAGAGACATATAAAGATATAAATTATAGGAGAAGATTAAGTAATATCATCATGACAAGATCAAAGTCTTATTTTGTGAGGGCACAAAAGGAGAAACTGTTACTAATGCCAGAGCAAACTTCATAGATAATAACAGTAAATTTTCTAATGTAACTGATAAGGTCACACATGGATCAATGTAAAGGGAAAAACAAACAAGAACCAAAAAATCGAACATGAGAATTATTCTCCTCAAAGGAAAAGCCTATTGCTTTTCCCAGCAATCAGAGAAAGGGAATAAAATAACATCTTCAGACAGGGGGATGTGTTTAGTCACAACTCACTAACAAAAACTGTTTAAGACAAAATGTCCTTCATGGTTGAGAATTCTTACCTAGATGTGAGCTGAGAAATGGTTATTACATATCCTGTGTATTCAGGGATTCCTAATGATACAAAGAAAGTGGAAGATGTCCAGTCACTTATGTTTTTGCACACGTTATTTTGATTAACTATCTTTGTTTCTCACATTTACTTTATAATTGTGTTGTATCTATGCAGCTCTGACTGACAAAAGCAGTTGTGCCTGTATTTTTAGAGGTTAAGGGTGATGTAGAATAACATACAGATGGCAAAATGGTTTTACTCACAATACAAGAGGTATTGCCTACCTAGAGCCCTATGTTGAGGACTCTGAGGACATGTGGCATAACCACTTTGCAATGAGTGAAAGAGGAGAGTAGCACTTCAAGGATCCCCCATTTACTTTCTCTAGAGAAGAAACTGTCAGTGAAGATTAAAGAGTCGGGCATACTCTGATTCCAACCTGGACTCTGTCTATTATTAGTTGTGCTTCTTTAAATAAATTGCTTAATCTCACAAAACCACTGTTTCCTTTCCCATAAAGCAGAAAAAAAAAATTATGGGATCTACTCCATATATGCTTACAATAGTAATTAAATAAGATAATACAGAGAAAGTATTTACCACCGTACCTAGCACATGTAATCACTCTATTAACATTAACTAGATTAAATGAGATATTGTTCCTAAAGTGTTAGCCTACTATAAAGAAAAATGATTAACGGTCTTAGTATTATGTGCAGACATAAAACAACAAACATCCTTCTCCCAAGGAAAAACTTTTAGGTATCGGTATACTGGTGTAAGGGGAATTCACTTTCATTCATTCATTCAGGCTATAAATATTTATTAAAAATCTACTGTATTATCTTTCTTTTTTGAGTACCAAGAAGTCTTTATTTATTCATTGTATTTTCCTAGGGAAAGGAGAAGGAAAGGGAAGAGTCAGCATGTGTTAATAAATGATTAGAAAATGGGAAAGGAAATACCCAGTACAGCAAAATCAACCATCATCCAATAAACACACCCCAGTGATGGGGTCACGAAAGCCCAAAGGGGCTCAGTCTCCAGCAGTTCAGGAATGAAGGAAAGGAATCAGGAAAAGAACAGAAAGGTACAGGCTTTCCTACCCTCCCTCCCCATAAATTCAAGATTTTACACAAAGCTTTGGTTTCTAGCAGTAAACATGGAGTTGTATTTGTCCGTCTCCTATTAAACAATCTTGTGGCCGCTTTGATGTAAGTTTCTAGCACCTGCATACAAGTTCCTGAGTGACTTGGATATACATTCATATTCCCTTTCTTGGCCTCCTGACCCCACTTTCTACATGGCAGTCCCCCAATTGCATCTCTCTACTTTAGGATTTAAAATTAAGTAGGTTTGATCACCCAAAATACAGTAGTGTCTTTTTGTTATTGTTTTTTTGAGATGGAGTCTCGCTCTGTTGCCCAGGCTGGAGTGGCATGATCTCAGCTCACTGCAACCTCTGCCTCCCAAGTTCAAGTAATTCCCCTGCCTCAGCCTCCCAAGGAGCTGCGACTACAGGTACACCCCACCAGACCAGGGTAATGTTTTGTATTTTAGTAGAGACGGGGTTTCACCGTGTTGGCCAGGATGGTCTCGAATGCCTGATCTTGTGATCTGCCCACCTCAGCCTCCCAAAGTACTGGGATTACAAGCATGACACACCATGCACAGCCTATAGCAGTGTCTTAAGTGTTTGGTATGAATACATCAAAAAATGGTCGGCAGGGCACAGTGGCTCACCAAAAGATGTGGCAATGGTCTTGACTCAGGAGGTTGGCAACAATGGATTGGGGGGTTCCTAGCTTCTTCTGGGTTTTTGTATACATCGTTTAAGAGTTGTGGAGACATTCTAAGCATTAAATGTGTACATGTGTGGGTGTGTAGGTTTTCTTTTGGGGGTGAACAGAAAAGAGGGCAGGGTAGAAGCCATATTTTTAGGACAGAAGATCTGGTCTGATAGGTAAGAGGGGAAGAGGAATACCAAAGGATGGTTCAAGATTCCCACTTTAAGAAGAGGGTCCCCCCAAACTAATGTTTCACATCTCTTTGCCTGGTGCAGAACCTTCTGTCAAAGATGCTTTGGCTATTTTTCTCAAAATATAAAAAGAAGTTTGTAAACAAAACCCCCAAGAACACAGAGAAAGACCAATACATTGTATTATACAAACTAGGCCACCTAGCAATCAGTGAAGTCCTACAAACCCCAAATACAATAACTAGAGGGGTGCAGCACTTAGGGGAGACAAGAACCCAGGATCAGACACACACCACCCAATGTGTTCTATTGCATTTGTCTCATTTCGACACAGTGAGGTAGGTTTGCGGCGATCTCACATCATGTAAACTAAAGCCCCTTTTCTCCTTTAGCTGCCATGACACTGTCAATCACTGCTGCAGCAGGGCAGGACACAGGCCCCAGGCACCACAAAGCCTTCGCTCATGTGTCTTCCTAGAACCCAAGAATTTTGAAAGGTTAAAGATTTTACACCTTACTTCATATAGCCATTCCTCAACAGCAGAGAATTAAGTACAGGGGCACTGGTCTTAAAACTTACCCTTACCAACTCCGGTTTTATGAACACACACACTCTGCTGTGCACGGTAGGCCTAGCCTGATCTGGTGATGAATGTATCTGGGATGTAAAGCACGTCCTGTGCCCTAGGATTAGACAACCCTCACCTAATCTTGGCTTCCTCTCTGGGCCTTTCACCTGGCCCAGCCTCTCCTTGCCTCTCTGTACCACCATTTCCTGTTTAGGCTAATTTCCAATCTTGCAGTAGGAGGCAGTCAAGTCATGGGGCAACTCAGTTAAAACCTAGTCTCCCATAAAACACTTTCAAGGCAGAGAAGGTTTCAAAAGGACACTATGGCAGAAAAGCCAGCTCTCACTGGCAAAAATGGGGTAGTTCAATGGGCTGTGAACTCCAGATACTTGCTCCCCATGGTGGCAAAAACAACACAAAGTATTCCTGCTGTGCAGACCTGGAGCTGCTGCTGACTTATCCCTGAGATTGCTCATGTACCTGAGAACACAGAGCAGGAAATGAGGGCCTTAGATTAAAATATACAAAACCAGAATATTTACATTACGGGAAAAAAGTTAAAATGCACAAGATACATCATTTGCATGCAGCTAGTGCAGTTGGCATCCCGGACAAAGTGGGACCCAAGGTGCAGTATCCAAGGGAGCAAATGAATGAACTCACACTGCCCCAGAATGGGGCAGGCGAGTGTAGGAGCAGCAGGTCTGCAGCTGTTTCCCCCCTCCCAGACACCCTTTTTGCCATCATCACTACCCACTGCTTGGGACAGTTGCCAGCACCCTATCCTAAAAGTGGGTATGAGGATACAAGATGTGGGGAAAAACACAAAACTGCTTTACTCCTGAGAGATTCCCTTCCACAGAATGTAGTGACTTGGCTCCATGAATCTGTTCTTATACTTAATCTTTTCACTCTGGCATGGGAATTGTTAGTACATCCTTCTTTTAAAAGTAAACAACTTCCCTATCCAGGCCACTTTCAAAAGCTGGAAATTCTGGGGATGGACCCTCAGATAAAGCATGTAGGTTGCAGGGTGATTCCCCGCTCCTGGTCGCCCCCAGAACCCTCACTTGCATTTGGACAGAGCATGGTTGGAGTGAGTTCCTTTGACTTACCCTATCCCCCAACCTAGAAAGAAGAAAGGTTGATGGTGTGAACCCCAGTCTTTCTGAAGACTGTGGATGAAATCGTGGCTAAATTTTTCCCCTTGTGGTGCTTCTATGCTCAAAGAACCTTAGTCCCACAATTCTAACCAATTGACATATAATGATTTCCAGTGCACAAAAGAATAATTATATATTATTCTGATACTATATCTGATCCTATTAATTCCGTTGCACCAACGAGCCTATCAAGCCCATTGCACCAAATATATTTGAAAGCAGTAATAAATGTCTTCGACGTTTTGAAATTCACCTCCACAGTCATCACCTCTATGCCAGAATGCCTGGACAAAGAGTTCTAGTATCTTCTAAGCTTTCTAATTCCCTAGAAGGATCTGACAAACCACACTGAACTATTTCTGCAATTTAAGTAGCAATCTGAGAGATTTGCTGAAGGAGGTCTTCAGGAGCTTCAAAATGGAATCAAACTAGATCCAACATGTGTGCATGCCTCTCCTTTGGGGATGTATTCTGAAGGCTGCTAGAGTTATAATTTCTAATGGCTTCAAAGTGTATTAATTCATCTAAACTGGAAGATGATTGAAACTTTATTTTTCTCTCAACCCTATATGCAGCTGATTTAGATAACCACCAGATGCATGAGTTTCTAAGAAACAGGCTAATGACATAGAATGTTATTTTGAAATCAGCTTTAGGCCTAGTTTCTGAAGGAAATACAATGGATCGCTAGATAGTTTTAAACCTTCACTGTAAATACACATTATTAAAAATTATGTTCACTTAATAGAAGATAGAATAGTTAAACCCACACAACTTTGCTCCTAGCAACATAGCTGTTTTGATTTTTCTCTATTTCAGAAACAGTCTCGAAAGATATTGTTTCCCCACAACTGATGATATCCAGGTATTGATATTAACTTTGTAAATTCTATTTATTAAGGAGTACTATTTGAATTCTATCAAGAGAAAATATAGATTTCAAAATTTGTTATGCACTGTTTATAAAAGAATAAATTCAATTATTACAGAAGAAAATCATGTACAAAGCAGAAAAGATTCATTTGAGTATGTTTCTAATAAAATTATAAATGCTTACATTATTAACTTGAAAGTGTGGATTAAGGCTACTATACATGAACCCTCCCTTGTAAATCAATATCAGTTAAAAATAATCACCATCCGACAACTAAACCAAAGTCTGCATTGCTGTAAAAAAGGTTTGCCCTAGTGACAGATCACTGCTACAACCTCTCACGCTATTGGGTGATGTTTACCATATGTCCCATGATTGATAGTCAAATTTAATGAGTTCTTACAAGCAATTAAATAATCAAGAGTTCCTGCTGTTACATGGCATAGCTTGATAGAACAGTGACAAATGAGAGAATATCTACAACCTAATCAAAGGGACATATTTCCTTGGGAACAAAATAATATTATCTGCCAGTGCAATCAAAGGACAAAAGAACATAGAAAGGACACCAACAGAATGAGATAAATTATGTCCTCTTTTCATTATTCTGACTGCACAGTTTCCATTTATTGTGTCCTATTAAGTCAGAAAGAAAATTAGGCTTGTTAAATATGTTCAACTTATCATATGTTGGTGGATGGTTCATATATATATATATATATATATATATATATATATATATACACACACACACTTAATCCTTCAAGAAAAGGCGATTGTTGAAAATCACTAACAGTTCAATGTATTACTCTTCACCCTCCTAAGAAAAATATATCAAGATTAAAGACTAACTCGCATGCCAAAAAGTGCAAGGCTGCCTTAGGTGGTTTTCCTCAGGCCTTCCATGTTAAATGTTATTTTACTGCCCCCCCTTGGTGTTCAACCCAGGTAAATGTATCACAACTTTGTTTTTGTGAGTTCATCTGTAAGTGTAGAGTTACAATAAAAAGATCCACTGTCTTTGAAAATTCTCCACCTCAGTATTATTTTTCCACAGTAATTTCCTATAAATTTCAAATAAAATGTCTCTAATGCATATAGTATTTCATGATACAATTGTATTCATTTCCCTCATTGTTAGGAAAGTAGAGGATCATTATTCTGTTAAATCCTGATGAAATATGAATTTTTATGTCTATTCATGATATCCCAGGTGGTCTACATTTTATGATGTTTGCTTTCTAATACTTAAGTAAATAAGTAAAATAATAAGAATAATGACAAATGTTTAAGAAAAACTACAAGCTGAAAGGATACGTTTGCATATTTTTTCTTAAAAAAGTCATCTCAAATGCACTGTATTGCCATCCATTTTAGCAGATTGAGACACAGCTTTTAAGAGAAGTCAAAGCCTTATTTTGGCAAGAGACAGAGTTGGAATTTGAATTCTTACACTTTTAATATAGCTCTATAGTAAAGACAAATATTCTGGAAGTAGATTTGCGTGATGCTGAACCTGGCTCTGTCACCTACTAGCTGTTTGACTTTGGACAATTTATTTATACTCTCTGAGGCTCAGTTTCTTCAGCCAAAAAAGGAGATAATATGCAATAACTCATCCAATGTATGCAGCAAATTAGTTGGTCAGTGAATGTGATTATTATTTATTAGTGTATTCAAACACATAGTGGCCACTTATGGGCCTGAATATACGTACATGGCTGCTCCAGCCATTGAGGAATGTATAACTTAAATGAGAACAACATGTAATAAACAGCAGATTAGAATACACACTACCTGTCTCCTTTGATTATTGTAGGCACAGTGCAATATAGGCAAACCGATTAAAACACCACAAAAGTGCAAGAATGAATGAATGACAAATCTGAGTTGGATGTAGTACACTTAAGGTGGGACATGTTAAAAAACAACAAAAAAACTGAATCTTAAAGAATCAATCACGTGTCTGGTAAAGAGTGAAGTTCATGTGGGTTCACGCAAAAGGAATCACAAAGGCCTGAAGGTGAGTAACAGTGTGGTAGATTCAGAGAACTGAGTATCATTTAATTTGACTGCAGCTCACAACAACTCTCTGGGAATACTGAATGATATGAATGAGATAAACAATTAAGCAAAAAGCAAATCATGTAAAAACAGGACAAAAGGTTTGCAGGTTTGCTTTTCTTTCTTAAGGCCATGGAGAACAATTGAAGAACGTTTAGAATTGGAGTAAAAAGGGATCCCAGGCGAGATGAAGAGGCTCATACCTATATAATCCCAGCACTTGGGGAGACCAAGGGAGGAGGAGAGGTTGAGGCCATGAGTTTGAGACAAACATAGCATGACCCCATCATTAAAGAATAAATAAATACACACCAACACACACACACACACATATTAAATAATTAGCTGGGCATGGTAGCCCACACCTGTAGTTCCAGCTACTCAGGAGTCTGGGGCAGGAGGATCGATATTGAGTTCAATATTTTGTGAGCTATGATCATGTCACTGCATTTCAGCCCGGGCAAGAGAATGAGTCCCTCAAAAATGGAAAAGAAAGGACGCTTTAAAAAGTCATTCAATTAGAAGTCCCTGGCAGTAATCCCAGCTGGGCGTGATGGTAATTCACATAGGCTTGTGTTAATGAGGGTGGAAGGAACTAAACAGATGCAAGAAATTTTAAAAAATTATCATCTCAACCACATAAAGACTGGAAGGAGATGGTGAAGACTGATGAATAGTTAAGAAATACAAGACAAACAGATCTTCAGAGAAGGGATCTTCAGACAGTATGTTAAACCTAAAAAATGCTGAATTCCTAGTAAATATCCATGCAAAAATAGACACTGGGCAATTAGATTTATAGGTCTGCAGCTCCATAAAGAGATCTCAACAGTAGATACATGTTGTAAGCATGAGCATATAGATTTCAACTGAGCATATTGAGTAGATGAGATCAGAAAGTAGATGTGAGAAGAAAAGATGGCTACAGGTAGGAGTCCAAGCAATATTTGATGGATATATAAAGGAAAAGTGGTACGAAGAAGGCCACGGAGAAAAGGGCAGAGTCAGTAAAGATTATTTTCTTGGAAGTCAGGGCAATAAATTTAAAAGCAAAATGTTCAACATTATTATAGAGCAGCAGAAGTGACAGGGAAGATAATATTCTACGATGAACAGTATTATAGCCCTGTTATGAACTACTTTGGATTCTTTTGGCTTAAACTGTCTCTTGGGCATTTGGCCATTTGTATTCTTATTGGCCATTAATAATCTATTTCTCCATGAGCTTTCTGTGGCACAGAGAACAGTTCTGGAGCCTTGGGTTTCCTTACTGACAGTAGCACTTGGGCACCGAAAACTTTGGCCCTCCCACGTGCACAATTAGAGAGTGCAGAGGAATTTAATTCCCTGTGGGCTCACTTTGACCAGTGGCAGAAAGGGGCCAATGATTCTATTTTTTTTCCTTCCCCTGCTTTTTCCTTGGCTTCTCTGAAAATTAGTCATTTATGAAACCCCTCACAAGATGGTGCCAGGAGACTGAGAATTTGTGCTGGATACCCAAGTGGTAGTCAGGATGAAAACACATTCTCCTATTGGCTCTCCCCATTTTCTACCACATTTACTTTTTCCCCTTTTTCTGCTCCTGAGACAGCATTCTGGCCTTCCCTAATGAAGGAGTAACACTTTCTCTTGCTTCAGTCTCTGCTTTCTAAGGAAACAAGGCTAAGACAAGTACATATTACAGTTATCATAAAAAAGTGTAGGCATTCCTTTGATATAAAAAAAAAACTGCTCTTTCTTCCTAGCTTAGCTTCTAGGAGCCTCTAGTTAAAAACATAGATTGACATGATACAAGTAATACAACTGTCATTAGAAAAAAAATAACAAAAAAAAATGTGAGAAAATTGAAAAACAAAAAACAGAAGAGGACTAATGTCACAATTCAAGAGAATTCAAAGTAAAGACTCAGTTATCTGAATATGATGAGAGAAAAATAAAAATAAATTTGGAGACCATTTGAGGATATTAAGCCTAATTATTCCTCAGAAATTAAAATTAAATAATATAGTCCAATTGACTTCATTGTCTACCTTTATGCTAATGGTACTCAAAGTGTGGCACCAGATGTTTAGTATCAGTATCATTTGGAAAACTAGTAAGGAAATTCTTAGATTTTTAATCCACACTTACTGAATAACAAATTCTGAGAGTATAGCCCAGAATTTGTGTTTTCACAAGTCATCTAGAGGATTCTGATGCATGAAGATTAGAACCACTGCTTTTTATATCATGATCTGTTTCATTTGGGGTAAGACAAACTAAATTAAACATTAATGAGCTATCTCCTCCATGAAGCATTCTCTGGTTTCCCAAAATTGAAATAAGCTTTCCCGTCTCTGAATTCCCAGAGATCTTATGTATTCATCTTTTTTGCATCATTAAAACTAAACAACTTTTGGAACAATTTTGATACACTATACATGACACAATTGAGTACTCATTGTGAATTCTAATCTATCAGTTTCCCAAAGGAATCTAGGTGACTAAAGACATCTGATATGGTTTGGCTGGGCCTCTACCGAAATCTCATCTTGGATTGTATCTCCCACAGCCCCAAGTGTTGTGGAAGGGACCTAGTCAGAGGTAACTGAATCATGGGGACAGGTTTTTCCTGTGCTGTTCTAGTGATACTGATGAAATTTCATGAGATCTGATGGTTTTATAAAAAACAATTGCCATGCACATGCTCTCATCTGCCACCATGTGAGATAATGCATTTCCTTCTCCTTCCCCTTGTGCCATGACTGTAAGACCTTCCTAGCTATGTGGAACTGTATGTTAAACCTATTTTTCCTCGTAAATTACCCACTCCCAAGTATGTCTTTATTAGCAGGTAAAGAACAGATATATACATTAAATTGATACCAGTAGGCTGGGGTGCTGCTGTAAGTATACCTTAAAATGTGGAAGCAACTTTGGAACTGGGTAACAGGCAGAGTTTGGAACAGGGTGGAGGGCTCAGAAGGAGCTAGGAAAGGAGAAATAAAATCCTTTGCAGACAAGCAACTGCTGAGAGATTTTGTCACCATTAGTCCTGCCTTAGAAGAGCTCCTGAAGCAAGCACTAAACATGGAAAGGAACAACCAGTACCAGCCACTGCAAAAACATACCAAATTGTAAAGATCATCGACACAATGAAGAAACTGCATCAACTGATGGGCAAAACAACCAGCTAGCATCAAAATGGCAGGATCAAATTCACACATAAAAATATTTAACTTAAATGTAAATGGGGTAAATGCTCCAATCAAAAAAAACAGATGGGCAAACTGGATAAAGAGTCAAGACCATTGGTGTGCTATATTCAGGAAACTCATCTCATGTACAAAGACACACATAGGCTCAAAATAAAGGGATGGAGGAAGATTTACCAAGCAAATAGAAAACAAAAAAAGCAGGGGTTGCAATCCTAATCTCTGATAAAACAGACTTTAAACCAACAAAGATGAAAAGAGACAAGGAGGGCATTACATAATGGTAAAAGGATCAATGCAACAAGAAGAGTTAACTATCCTAAATATATATGCACCCAATACAGGAGCACCCAGATAAATAAAGCAAGTTCTTAAGGACCTACAAAGAGACTTAGACTCTCACACAATAATAGTGGGAGACTTTAACACCCCACTGTCAATATTAGATCAACGAGACAGAAAATTAACAAGGATATCCAGGATGTGAACTCAGATCTGCACCAAGTGGACCTAATAGACATCTACAGAAGCCTATATCCCCAATCCAGAGAATATACATTCTTCTCAGCACCACATTATACTTATTCTAAAATTGAATACATAACTGGAAGTAAAATTCTCCTCAGCAAATGCAAAATAATAGAAATCATAACAAATAGTCTCTCACACCACAGTGCAATCAAATTAGAACTCAGGATTAAGAAACTCAAAACCACACAACTACATGGAAACTGAACAACCTGCTCCTGAATGACTGCTGGATTAATAACGAAATGAGGGTAGAAATAAAGATGTTCTTCAAAACCAATGAGAATGAAGACACAACATACCAGCATCTCTGGGACACATTTAAAGCAGCGTCTAGAGAGAAATATACAGCACTAAATGCCCACAAGAGAAATGAGGAAAGATCTAAAATAATAGACACCTTAAAATCATGATTAAAATAACTAGAGGAGGAAGATCAAACACATTCGAAAGCTAGAAGAAGACAAGAAATAGCTAACATTAGAGCAGAATTGAAGGTGATAGAGACACAAAAAACCCTTCAAAAAATCAATGAATCCAGGAGCTGGTTTCTGAAAAGATCAACCAATTGGATAAACCACTAGTCAGACTAATAAACAGGAAAAAGGAGAAGGATCAAATAGATACAATAAAAAAATGATAAAGAGTACATCACCACCAATACCACAGAAATACAAACTACCATTAGAGAATACTACAAACACCTCTATGCAAATAAACCAGTAAACCTGGAAGAAATGGATAAATTCCTGGACACTTACACCCTCCGAAGACTGAACCAGGAAGAAGTTGGTCCCTGAATAGACCAGTAACAAGGTCTGAAATTGAGGCAGCAGTTAATACCCTTCCAACAAAAAAAGTCCAAGACCAGACGGGTCCACAGCAGAATTCTACCAGAGGTACAAGGAGGAGCTGTGCCATTCCTTCTGAAACTATTCCAAACAAGACAAAAAGGGGGAATCATCCGTAACTCATTTTATGAGATCAACATTATCCTGATACCAAAACTTGACAGCGACGTAACTAAAAAAGAAAATTTCAGGCCCATATCCATGATGAACATTGATGCAAAAATCCTCAATAAAATGCTGGCAAACAGAATCCAACAGCACATTAAAAAGCTTATCCATCACAAGCAAGTCGGCTTCATCCCTGGGATGCAAGGCTGGTTCAACATATGCAAATCTATAAACGTAATCCATCACACATAAACAGAACCAAAGACAAAAACCATATGATTATCTCAATAAATGTAGAGATGATCTTTGACAAAATTCAACAGCCTTTTATGCTAAAAACGTTCAAACTAGGTATTGATGGAATGTATCGCAAAATAATAAAAGCTATTTATGACAAACCCACAGCCAATATCATACTGAAGGGGCAAAACCTGTGAACATGCCTTTGAAAACTGTCGCAAGACAAGGAATCCATCTCTCATCACTCCTATTCAACACAGGATTGAAAGTTCTGACCAGGGCAATGAGGCAAGAACAAGAAATAAAGGGTATTCAACTAGGAAAACAGGAAGTCATATGGTCTCTATTTGGAGATGACATGATTGTATATTTAGAACACCCCATTGTCTTAGCCCCAAATCTCCTCAAGCTGATTAGCAACTTCAGGAAAGTCTCAGGATACAAAAATCAATGTGCAAAAATCACAAGCATTCCTATTCACCAGTAACAGATAAACTGAGAGTCAAATCAAGAATCAACTCCCATTAATAACTGCTACAAAGGAATAAAATACCTAGGAATACAACTAACACATGATGTGAAGGACCTCTTCAAGAAGAACTACAAACTACTGCTCAAGGAAATAATAGAGGATACAAACAGATGGAAAAACACTGCATGCATGCTCATGGTTAGGAAGAATCACTATCGTGAAAATGGCCATACTGCCCAAAGTAATTTATGGATTCAATGCTCTATCAAGCTACCATTGACTTTCTTCACAAAAAACACTCTAAATTTCAAGAAAAAAAACAACTCCATCAAAAAGTGGGAAAAGGGTATGAACAGACACTTTTCAAAATAGGACATTTATGTGGCCAACAAGCATGTGAAAAAAATCTCATCACTGGCCACTAGAGAAATTCAAATCAAAACCACATTGAAATACCATCTTACATCAGTTGGAATGGTGATCATTAAAATATCTGGAGAGAACAGATGCTGGAGAGGATGTGGAGAAACTGGAACACTTTTACACTGGTGGTAGGAGTAAAAATTAGTTCAACCACTGTGGAAGGCAGTGTAGTGATTCCTCAAGGATCTAGAAATAGAAATACCATTTGACCCAGCACTGTTCATGATAGCAAAGACTTGGAACTAACCCAAATGCCCATCAATGACAGACTGGATAAAGAAAATGTGGCACATAAACACCATGGAATACTATGCAGCCATAAAAAAGGATGAATTTATTTCCTTTGCAGGGACATGGATGAAGCTGGAAACCATCATTCTCAGCAAACTGACAAACACTACGTGTTCTCACTCATAAGTGGGAGTTGAACAATGAGAACACATGGACACTAGGAAGGGAACATCATACACCAAGGCCTGCGGGGGTGTGGGGACATAGGGGAGGGACAGCAGGAGAATGGGGGGCTAGGAAGGGATAGCATTAGGAGAAGTACCTAATGTAAACGACAACGTAATGGATGCAGCAAACTACAGTGGCATGTGTATATGTATGTAAAAAACCCCTGCATGTTTTGCACATATACCCCAGAACTTAAAAAGAGAGAGAGAGAGAGAGAGAGAGAGAGAGAAACATGGGAACATTCTGGAAATTCCTAGAGACTTATTGAATGACTTTGACCAAAATGCTGGTAATTATATGGACAATAAAGTCCAGGCTGAGGTGGTCTCAGAGATGAGGAACTTATGAAGAACTGCAGCAAAGGTGATTCTTGCAATGTTTAGCAAAGAGATTGGCAGCATTTTGCTCCTGCACTAGCAATCTGGAACTTTGAACTTGAGACAGGTGATTTAGGGTATCTGGCAGAAGAAATTTCTAAGCAACAGAGCATGACTTGGGTGCTTTTGGAAGCATTCGGTTTTATTCATTCATAAATATATGGTTTGGAGTTGAAATTTATGTTCAAAAGGCAAGAAGAGCCTAAAAGTTAGAAAAATTTATAGCCTGACAATGTGTTTGAAAAGAAAAATCCATTTTCTGAGGAGTTAAAGCCAGCTGTAGAAATTGAATAAGTAATGAGAAGCCCAATGTTAATCACCAAGACAATGGGAAAAATGTCTCAGAGCATGTCAGAGGTCTTCATGTCAGCTGTGAAGGCTCTGAGGAAAAAAAAATGGTTTCCTTGGCCAGCCCCATGGTCTTGATGCTTGGTGCAGTCTTAGGACTTGGTGCCCTACATCCCAGCTATGGCTAAAATGGACCAAGGTACAGCTCAGGCCTTGGCTTCAGAGAGTGCAAGCCCAAAGTCTTGGCAGCTTCCACATGGTGTTGAGCATGCAGATGCAGAGAAGTCAAGAATACAGGTTTGGCAACCTCTGCCCAGCTTTCAGAGGATGAATGGAAATACCTGGATGTCCAGGCAGAAGTTCACTGCAGGGTTTAAGCCCTCACAAAGAAACTCTGCTAGGGCAATGCTAAAGGGGAATGTGAGGTGTAAGCCCTCATACAAAGTCCTCAGTAGGGCCCTGCCTAGTAAAGCTGTGAGAAGAGGTTCACCGTCCTCCAGACCCCAGAATGGTAGATCCACTGACAGCATGCACAATGCACCTGCAAAATCCTCAGATACTCAATGCCAGCCTGTGAAGGAAGATGGGATTGCCCCGCTGGAGTTTGGACTTGCATAAGGCCTGTGACTCCTGTGTTTTGGCCAATTTCTCCCATTTAGAATGCCTGTATTTACCCAAAACCTGTACCCACATTTTATCTAAGAAGTAACTAACTTGCTTTTAATTTTACAGGCTCATAGGCAAAAGGAACTTGCCTTGTCTCAAATGAGACTTTGGACTATGGATTTTTGAGTTAATTCTGAAATGAGTTAAGGCTTTGGGGGACTGGTGGGGAGTCATGATTGGTTTTGAGATGTAAGGACATGAGATTTGATAGGAGCCAGAGGTGAAACGAGATCGTTTGGCTGTGTCCTCACCCAAATCTCATCTTAAACTGTAGCTCCTATAATCCCCACATGCTGTGGGAGGGATCTGGTGGGAGGTAATTGAATCATGGGGGTGGTTTTTCCTCTTCTTGTGATAGTAAGTCTCATGAGATCTGATGGTTTTATAAAGGGTAGTTTCCCTGCACATACTCTATTGCCTATCACCTTAAGATGTGCCTCTGGTCCTTCATCTTCTGCTATGAATTTCAGGCCTCCCCAGCCATGTTGAGCTATGATGATTAAGAGTACATAACACTTGCTAAAAAAATACAATCTAATTTATGTAAAAAATGCTTAAAGAATATTGAAAATTTTTACAATTGGACACACAAAGCATGAAAAGTAGCTGCAATTTTCTCTGACTTTTAAAATGCCTTAGACAAGATCCTATGCTAACGGTTATTGATCATATTGAGTCAATATGAAATAGACAGCAATGTTTGGTTTTAAGTAGGAAACAAACATAAAAACCATCAACTTTCCATTAGGCACATGTGGGTTTTTCAGTTTGCTGGCCATCTGTATCTAAGTATGCATTCTCGACTACTAATTCTAGCTTTAATTTATGGATCCCCAAGGAATCAAAATAGGTATCAATATTTGCAAATCCAAAGGTTTTCAAACGTTTTAAGAAAGAAAACAGCCTTTCCTTTATCCTTAAAATGAAAATTTACCCCATGGATGCATTCTGTTAAATAAATACAATCAACATTATTCTGGTTTCTGCCTTTCTTTCAGCAAACCCCGTTCCCATTAGGGACTTTTAAGGTTATCATATGAGTGGGTGTTGTGCAGCCACTAAGTTGAATTTTGGACAGCCTGTGAATGAGAATTTGTGCAGCCTTTCTTCTAATAATTTAAGTATATCTATTAATGGGTGTTATAGATATGATAATATCATACATAGTATCTTCCTACGTTCAAATATCTACTATAAAACAAAGCAAATGCTACCAAAATAATATAGTTTGCACTGGATAAGTTACCATTAAATACTGTGCTGTGGCCAATTACAATTTACAATATACAGTGTTCTATAACTGTTTTGTGATTACATGAGATATTTATTTTTAATATAATTTATTGACATATTCCACTGTATCAGACCTCAGATTACCAAAAATCACAATATAATGGTTTGTTCTGTTTAGCTGGGTGCATCTTAAATGGCTCAGAACCTTCCTTAACATTCCACAGCACAAAAATACTGTCAAGAGACTAGATATTTGGTTCTTGCACAGCTAGAATAAGACATAATGATCTAAATGCAAATCCAGGAGTACTCAAAGATGTAACTCTAAAGAAGAAATTAATTGGAACTATGAAATATCTGAAAATAGAAGTGTAAGGAAGAGTTTTAATAGGGAGAGCAGCAAACTCACTTGTATAATCTTCCAAAGGTATTTTCTATGTACATTAGAGAAAAGTACTTCATGTATAATAAGAGCAGTGCAAAGGGATCAACAGCTGGCACTAAAATATAATTCTCTTTATCTAAGATAAATGAAAGGTGAAAATACCAAAGTTCAGTAGCATTAAAATTTTGAATCTCTCAGAATCAATAAGTTCACAAAAATTACACACCTCATTAAATTCTACACAGATTGCAAAGCTAGCTATAATGTAAAAACAGGCAGACAGTCTGTCTCAATATTATTACAGGAAGGGTTGGTTAAATTAATAGCTTCTCATTGATTAAAAAATCTTGCATTTTACATGTTCTTAAGTTGGTTCCCACCATTACCTTTCAATAATAGAATGAGTCTTTGGAGAAATGTGGTCATATTGAACTATTAAAATACAAAGGTAGGCAAAAGATGTTTACAATATGCTATCATTGTTTCCTGTCATAAAATGCTAACTACCTGAAAAGAACATATGTTTTCTTCCTATATTCTTAATTATTTTTTATGCTTAAAATTTCCAACTATTAAAAGTATAATTAGTCTACAATGTTAAGTAAGCATAAAATAGTATTACTCCATCATGATTTTCCTAGGCAAGATACCATTTTGTCCAGGTAATACAATATCTGACATTGCATGCGACAATGCCACTGAGACCTTGTCCATTTGTACTCACTGTGAATTAGGGACTACTCTCTGATTAGACTACCCTTCATCTGCATTTTGCATACATTCATTTTTCTCATTTCCACTTTTGTTCATTTAATAAAACATGGTAATCACATGATGTACCCAGAAGGATTTTATTATGAATGTGGATTCTTACTGAACTATTCAGTAGAGGTCTATGTTTTTTTTTTTTGTTTGAGACAGGGTCTCGCTCTGTCATCCTGGCCGACTGCAACCTCCTCCTCCCAGGTTCAAGCAGATCTCCTGCCTCAGCCTCCCGAGTAGCTGAGATTACAATTGCCCACCACCACACCAGGCTAATTTTTATATTTTTAGTTGAGACACAGGCTTTCACCATGTTGACTAGGATGGTCTCAATCTTTTGACTTCGTGATCCACCTGCCTTGGCCTCCTGAAGTGCTGGGATTATAGGCATCAGCCACTGCATCTGGTCAAGTCTACATTTTTAAATGTACATAATCCTTTATTACTTCAGTCTACGTCTTCTCTTAAAGGTTACTCATAGGTAATTAATCTTTGCTATTGTCAAGGCTACTCAAACACATATATTTATAATGTATTCCTAAGTTCATATAAGTTTCAGATGATTTGTTCAATCAAAATTTAGTTGATGATACAATTACTGATAGTATTGGTCTCATTAGTTAGTCCCTTTCACTGCTATCTTTAGTTAAATATGTGCCCTGTCAAAATTCATTTACTGACACTCAAGCAGCATTAAATTGTACTTTTATTTGATCATACTGTATATACATATTAAATGCCTTTTAAATATATTTTTAAATTAATATACTATACAACTAATATAATTATGTTAATGTAACATATTGATATAACCTTATGTGTTATATTGTTATATATTTTATATATGTGTATAGACATATATTAGAACCCTTATTTAGGGTAACTGAAAACACAGCCTTTTATGTTGAGATATCTTTCAGCTAAAAACAATCCATTCCTTTGTCAATAATAAAATTCAGTTCTGAAAGATAACTATATGAAATATATATGCACAAAGTTATGAAATGATACACTATATTCCACGATAATTAGAAACATTTACATAAAGTCATTAGATGAAGATTTAGATAAAGATTAGCTTTCATATTACTACTTATAATTATGCTATGCATTTGAAAAATGCATTTTACAAACTAATCTTAAAAACTATAGAGCTATAAAAACTGTAATTAGATCTCAAAAAATGATATCTTTAATGTCTGCCTATTTATCTATAACCAGATATTAATATCTTAAGTTTTCACATTTCTTGAATTAGCAAAAAATCTGTATCATCCCCGTTTTTAAACTAAAGGAGAAAATAACGTGTTGTTTGTATAGATGATCTATAATCTGTGATATCACTGCTTTACTGAGGTTGTTTCTCATTTAATGTGGTGTTGAGTTTCATGTTTTGGAATGAATAATGTCCATTCAAATTTATATAATATTTGAGGATTATATAAGAAAATTCATTATTGCAACCCAATAAGATTTGCGTTTAGTGACAATTGTTACAGCTAATGTGATTAGAGCACATGTCAAACACTTAGAAATAGCTAAAGGCCATCAAATTCATGGTGATACTGAGAACACATGGACACAGAGAAGGGAACACCACACACCACAACCTGTTGGAGACTGGGGGGTGAAGGGAAAGGACAGGTCGAAAGGTGCAGCAAACCACCATGGCACACGTATACCTATGTAACAAACTTGCACATTCTGCAAGAAATAAAAAAATTAAAAATTTTTAAAAATAAAAAGTAATGACCTTCAAACAAAAAAAGAATTCACATGTATGACCTAAGTGTCTATCAATGTTTGATTGAATAAAGATAATGTGGTATATACATACACAGTGAAATACTATTCAGCCATAAAAAAGACTGAGATTGACCAGGCGCAGTGGTTCACACTGTAATCCCAGCACTCAAAATATTGAAACTAACAAGGCACAGTGGCTCACACTGTAATCCCAGGACTCTGGAAGCTTGAGGTGGGAGGATCACTTGAACCCAGGAGTTCAAGACCAGCTAGAACAACACACTCATCTCTACAAAAAGTAAACAAAATTAGCTGAGTGTGGTGGTACGCACCCGTAGTCCCAGCTACTCGAGAGGCTGAGGTAGGAGGATTGCTTGAACCCAGGAGGTTTAGGCTGCAGTGAGACAAGTTTGCAACACTATGCTCCAGCCTGAGTGACAGAGCAAGACCCTGCTTCAAAAAACAAACAAACAAACAAATTATCTTTTAAAGCAACATATATGAAACTGGATGTCATCATCTTAAGTAAAACAAGCCAGACCCAGAAAGTCACATATCACCTGTACTGACTCGGAAGTGGGTGCTAAAAAAGAAATGTTTATGCATGGACATACAAATTGGAATGATAGAAAATGGAGACTCAGAATGGTGAGGATATGAAGAAAAAGATGATCATAAATTAAATGGTGTTATTCAGGCGATGGATACCCTAAGAACCCTGACTTGAGCACTATGCAATCTATGCCTGTAACAAAAATGCACTGTACCATCATAAAATTGTAAGAATTTTAAAAAATTAAAAAACAAATTTATGGTGACTGTGTCTTTTCAAATTACAAATAGCTCTATGCATACTTGACATTGCCATTACAGCAAATAAAAATAAAGACCTGACAAGTCCATCATGAAATGTGAGACTGTCTTATTTTTGTTCATTCTTTTATATCCAAATCTAATTTCTAAGGCCATTATTATAGCTGTGGAAATTATGACATGACATTTGTCACATCATGGTGGAATCAGACAACTGAAATTTTAAATATCAGAATCAAAAAAAGAGATGAATCTGCAAATTTAACATTTATAAACTTAGTTCACCTCAATGGAAAGTTTTTATAGTCGCTGTTTTAAACAGACTAGAGAGTAGGAAGTGAACCACAGATACAAAAAACATAATTTAGGAATTATTTAATTTTTCAGATTCCACTCAGGTAACCACTGTAATAACTAAAAATATCCACAAAAAAGTGAAGATTTAATAGGTTAAAGAGAGAAAAAACTAATACCAACTACTCGTATCTGTCAGTAGTTTTTTGTCATAATATTGAATGTAGGTTATGCAGAAAAGCTTTACCAAATAGAAAAAAAAATGGCAAATTAACAAAAAGTGAGATAATTATAAAATTGTCATTATTTGAAGCTAGTTTCAATTTCTTAGTATTGAATAATCCTTTTTTGTGCTCTAGTGTTCAAGACAACTTGTATGTCTATATTTTTATACAGGAAATAATTTTTCTAATTTGCAGTGAAAATTAATGAGTAAGAAAATAATGAGAACAATACCTGTCAAAGACTGTTATGTATATATTACTGAAGCAATGGAAATATTACCATGGCATATTATTTCTGTTCAAATAATAATAAGATAACTGTCATACACTGTGTTCAGTATAAATCAGACACTAGATAAACATTTCTATATTATCAGAATTGAGCCCAACAAATTCATTTAACATGACATGATGACACCAAGACTACATATAAAGGAATTGAGAAAGAGAGGCAAAACAACTTTCCTCCACATCACACAGCTAGTAAGTATAGGAATGGAATTTGAATGTGTTCTCATTCCAAGTAACTGCACTTAATTACTACCTGGTAAAAAGGAGATTCTAAAAGGATGGAACAATCAAACAAAAAGCCTCTACACAGCAAAGGATACATTAATAGTGTAAAGAAACCACCTACAGATTGGGAGAAAATATTTGCAAGCCATACATATGATAAGGGGTTAATATCTAAAATATATAAGGAACTCAAAGAACAGCAAGAAAATACATCACCCAATTTAAAAATGAAGGGGCTTGAATAGATATTTCTCAAAAGAAGACATACAAATGGCCAAAAGAGAGATGAAAAACGTCACTCTGACATCACTCAATGGACATCACTAATCATTAGAAAAATGCATATTAAAATCACAGTAGGATATCATCTCACATATCTCAGAAAGGTTATTATCAAAAGAGGAAACAGAGGGGTTGGCATGAATGTAGAGAAAACACTGTATCCAAGTTCCTCAAAAAACTGAAAAATAGCGTTATCATCTGATCTAGGTATCCCACCTCTCAATATTTACCAAAATATTTTAAACTTAATTTGTTGAAGAGATATTTAGATTCCCATATTCATTGCAGCACGATTTACAATAGCCTAGTTATAGAATCAACTTGAGTGTCTGGTCAACCTAAGTGTCCATCCAGATGAATGGTTAAAGGAAACAATGTATATCTATGTGTATTTACACAATGAAACACTATCCAGCCTTAAAAAAGAAGGAAATGCTGTCTTTTACGGATAACATGGATGGAGCTGAATAGCTTTGTTCTAAAAGAAAACCAGCCATGGAAACACAAATATAGCATATTCCCACTTACATATATAACCTAAAACAACCTCATAGAAGTAGAGAGTAGAATGGTATTTGCAGAAGTTGAGGGTTGGGGAAAATGGGGACATGACGGTCAAAGGTAACAATATCTCAGGAGAAGCAAGGTTTTTTTTTTCTTTCTTTTTTAGTTCTATTCCACAGAATAGTGAATATAATTAATAATATTGTAATAAAAATTTCAAAGTTGCTGAGACAGCAAATTTCCAGTATTTTCACCACTCAAAAAATAAGCATTTGAGGTGATTAATATATTGACTGGCTTCATTTATTTATTCCACATTGCATTCATAACTATCACTTTGTACCCAATACATATATATCAATATTAATTTGCTGTAAGATAAAATTTAAACAGGAAAAGGTACGGTATGAGGTCAGGTTGCAGCCTCCTAATGTCCTGCAAACTTTTTTTTAACAGAACTTTATTTTCTTGAAGCTTAATGACACAAAATGCTATAGCTTTTTACGCTTCACTTACTCAAAAAGTCCATCTACTACTAACATCCTAAAATCAGTTAATAATGTGGGTTACTAGTATTAAATATTCATAAATGGAGATTTGTAATCTACTAAATTTAACTGAGAAGTCTTTTTCTACCTGAGTAGGGTTATCACAAAAGGGTTGCCAGAGATTTTTTTTTTAATATTTCTGTTATTTTGGCTAGCATCCCTACACAGCGCTAACATATCCTCATCTGCATGTTAAGTGAAATCCCTCAATTTTCAAGAAATATGCATTATTTATGTTCTATCAATTATGTTCTGAATTGTCATTTTCAATTGATGTTTTCTTTGCTTTCAGAGAACTTTATTGAGGTATAATTGAAAAGGTGAAGGCATATACTTAAAGTGTACAATTTGATATGTTTTGACATAAATACAAGCCCATGTAATCATTAACACAATCAAGCCAATGAACATCACTCCCAAAAGAAGTTTCTTAATTCATACTGGTAAATTCATTATCCCCATCCCCCTAACTCCTGATGGGATACAGAAAATGACTGATCTACTTTCTGTTGTTATAGATTAGTTTACACTTTCTAAAATTAATGGGCCCAAGCCAAACATACCTTTTGTGTGGTTCTTTCCCTGAGTTTTTCTTTGTGTATAAATAGTTGATTCATTTTTATTGCTGCACTGTGTTCCATATTTACCTATTGATGGAAATTTAAATTATCTATTCTAGGCAATACCCTGGACAATACTGCAGCGCTGAAACTCATCTCTGCTAGCAAAGGACAAATGGAGAGCCTAGTCTTCCTGTCTCTGCTAGTTGTAATGGGACACACTTTCTGCTTGCAGAAGAGGTGCCAGAGAAGGCTAGTGGAGAGATAGTTCTTCTGTCCCTGCCTTAAAGTAATGAGTCCTCCTTAGTAATGGAGGCCATATAAAAACTAGTGATGAGTTATCTCCTCCTTCACAGAGTATCAATGGAGAGTACCAGGGAAAACTGAATTTTTACTATCATTGAGCATTAATGAGGCAATAACATCCTTCTTCCATTGAGTGATGTCAGAGGCATCCTGCTTAAACAGAGGATCCAGAATCTCCTAAAAGAATGCCCCAAACATTCCCAAGATAAAATATCACTCATCACACCAAAAATTAGAAAAATCACAACTTCTGTAAGAAACAACAATAATATACAGCACCAGTAAGATGGCATAGATTTTGAAATTATCTGACAAAGATTTTAGAGCAGCCATCATAAAAATTCTTTAATTAGCAATCAAATATTAAAACAAAAGAATAGGAAGTCTCAGCAAAAAAAAAAAAAAAAAAAAAAAAAAAAAAAAAAAAAAAAAAAAAAAAAAAAAAAAAAAAAAAAAAAAATGCAACATGCAAAGAAGAACCAACTAGAACTTTTAGAATTGAAAAATACAATAACCAAAATTAAAAACTAAATGGAAAATCTAAATAGCAGAATGAAGACAATGAAAGAACTGGTGAATTTGAAGGGACAACAATAGAAATTACTCAACCTAAACAATAAAGATAAAATACAGTGGAGTAATGCTAACTTTTCTCTTCTTTCTCTCTTCAATAGTTCTTCAGCAAACTTAGATTTTGAAAATAAATAGGAAGAGTAGGTTCCCTGATGGTGAATTTTTTTTGTAGGTTGCTGGAAAATCACTCTCCTCCCATCCATATATATATATATATACACACACACACATGGATGTGTATGTGTGTATATATATATATATGTATGTGTATATATATATGTGTGTATATATATATATGTATACTTACATATGCACACACAAACATAGACACACCAAGCCCCATTCCACCATAACAACCTCAGTCAGAAAAATAAAATGTTGATAGTTGCATAAAAGGAGCTGAAACTGAGGAGGTTATTAAGCAAAAATAATACCAAGACCTAAACATGTGGAGGAAAAGGAAACTTTGCACACTTTTGGTGGTATTGTAAATCAGTATATCCATTTTGGAAAACATATAAAGTTTCCTTGAAAATCTAAAAATGGAAATACTGTATGAACCAGCAATTCCACTTCTGCGTATATATCCAAAGAAATTGAAATCATTATATCAAAAAGATATCAGCACTTCTTCATTCATTGCAGCATTGTTCACAATAGCCAAGATATGAAAATTACCAAAAAGCCCATGAATGGATAAATGTATTTTTTAAATGTCATGCATATACATTTTCAGCTTTTAAAAAGCAGGATATTCTGTCAGTTGCAACAACATAGGTCAACCTAGAGGACATTATGCTAATGAAATAAGCCAGACACAAAGAGAAAACTACTGCATGATCTTGCTTCTATGTGGAATCTAAAGAAGTCAAGCTCATTGAAGCAGATAGTAGAATGGTGGTTACCAGGGACTGGAGGATGATTGGCAAAAAAAGGTGAAATGTTGGTCCAAGAGTACAAAGTTTCCCTTAGATGAGAGGAATATAAGTCTAAGTGATCTATTGGATAGCATGGTTACCATAGTTAATAATAATAATGTATATCTCAAAATAGCTAAAATAATTGATTTTTAATATTCAAATGATTGGTATTTGAGGTGACAGATATGCTAATTAGCCTGATTTGATCATTTCGCACTGTATGCATGTATGGAAACATCACATTCTATCCCCTAAATATATACAATTATTATTTGTCAACTAAAAATTTTTAAGGCAAGGACAATTATGATATGGCATGAGATAGGTGTTTGGAGAAGAAAGAAGGCATTATGCAGGGAACAGAGTGCTAAGAAGTAAAAAGGGAGGTAAAGAAAAAGGAGAAGACCATAAATAGGAGAGGACTTAGGCAAAGTGTGAAACTGACCGTCCTTGCTATTCTTATTCTAGAATGTTGTACTCACAGCTCTTTGTATCCCTAGATGGTTTCTTGTCTCCCCACAACAGGAAAATAATAACAATAAACATGTTCTCTTTCTCAAGACCCAAGAAACATAAACTTAAAAACATAATCAAAAGAATATCAGTCCAGAGATAATAGTGACCTGGATTTATGACATCTGTTTCCTAGTCATACAACATCAGCTCTAACTAGTTGTATCACTTAACCAAGCACGTTTTTCCTGTAGGGCTGACATCCCTCAAGTGGGATTTAGGTGTTTCTTATAAATAGGAATGTTGACAAATCTATGTATATATTGTGGTCTTTCAGAAATCAATTTTATGATTTGAAGATAACAAATTTGTATGAGATTTCTAATAATTTTGTATGAGAATTAAGGGTTCACTTGAAATTACACCATTATTGTGATTAGTCCATTCTCCAAAAATAGCTGAGCACAAATTTAGGTGTTATCTATAAATATGGAACCATCAGCATCATGATATGAAGAAAAAATACAAAGGGCGAAAATTTATCTTCAATTATTCACAGTGATGGGGGTTAATCAAAGCCTACTCAGTGTTAGTTGGAGACTTGGGAGTTTATTTTTCAATGAAAAAAAATACTATTAATATGTGAACTAGAGAGAATAGCAATAATTATCTTTTGTCAAGCATTTGTTATAAAGTATTTTGCTAACTGTTTCACATAAATTATCTTATTCTCAAATAACTCTATGGGACATCTCCAATAATTTGTCCATTTTTGGGTGTGGAAAATGCAGGTTAGGAAAGTTAAACAGCATGCCAAAGAATATGCATCTGGAAAAGAGCAAAGCCATAGCAAAAATTCAAATCAGCTGATTTTAGAACCTGTGATCTTAACGATAGCATATATCCTTCCTAGAAAGTTTTCTCACTAGAATTTTGATATTGTCACTTTGAATAGAAAAATTCCTGTGGAACAAACAGAAGATATCATCTCAGGTTTTTTAGACAAAGCATGTCACTGAAATACTTAGAATCAAGCTGAACACTGCTATAGAAATGATGTTATTTATTAGGGTATTCAGAAGCCTTACATTTGGTCCACCTTTTCAAACACTGGTTCCACTTTACCACAACTGCTATGGCCTGGAACAAAGCCACTCATCGTACCACTAGAGGCAATCATTGCTTAAATGCAACAGCCCCCATTATATATAATGGATTCAACTAAACATACTTTTTAAAAAATAAATAGAACTGTTTTCCAGAAAGCAGATTATGAGCAATAATGAGGAGAAAGAAGTAAACACAGAGAGGGTTGCACTCCACAGTCAGGGAGGCAGAATAAGAAAAGGGGAAGCTAGATGTTCCCAAGCTAAACTAAATGCACATTTTGATTGAGCTCAGGGTCAATCCAATAAGGAACAAATCTATTAGGAGAATCGAATACAAAGGCAAATTCAGTAAAAACTGCATGTGTGTTTTTGGAACTATGATTTAAAAGAGCTTGGGAATTGATGTGTTGGATGGTTGCTAAGACATAAGCAACAAAAGAACATTATGTGCACGTTAGATATGCAGCCACTTCTGATTTATTTCAAAAAAGTTGCCAGAGAATATTGTGATGTTCCACGACTGCCTTTGCAGTTATACCAGTCAGCAGGCCAAGAATAAAGACCACTTAAGTGTTATTTAGAAATGAAATCACTACTAAAAAGGATATAGTTGTATGTTAAAGAGATACCAAACCATTATGAGTCAACTAAGTTAGTTCTAAGGTCAAGAAAAATGAATACAAATGTGAGACAATATTGTGGTAGATACAGTACTTTCACAGAGTCTTGTGTCTGAGAGTATGGAAAGGCCAATGAGGAGACAGTGAGCTATCAAATATCTGTCATAAATATATATCTGAGTAACATTTAAGTTGTCTGATACTTGAATACATCAAGGGAAAGACAACATTGTAGGGTCAATTAAACAAACTCATGTGCTGTAATAGTTCAACACAAAGGAGAATGGACAGAGAAAGAAAAACAGTCAAAGTGGTACGCTTTATCAAAGTAGAGTTTTTAAACTTGTAGAGATAAAGAATGAGAGTTTAGAAATATGAATTGGCTTACCCATGCAAGTTAAAAAAGTAGAGAGACAGAAAGGGTAGAAGAGGAAAAATGAATACAGACATCTCTAAATTTTGTACATGAAAAGTAGCATGTACAGTGAAAGAAATAGAAAGAAAGGTAGAATTGATTCCCTAAATTTTCTTTACAAGAACAATAAGATTTAAGGGATATTTTACTAAACATACTCTAAACTTAATTTCCAATTCTTGAAGTCATATGTTTAAAGTTTAAGGAATCTTCCTGCATTAGTAATTCTTCTCCAGAGAGAAACAACCAGCAGCAGATAATAGATAAATGAATGGATATACAGAGAGGGTGAGAGAGCGAGAGAGAGAGAGAGAGAGAGAGAGAGATTTATTAAGGATGTTGGCTCACATGATATATGGAGGCTGAGAGTCTTCAAGCTAGAGAACCAAGGAAGCTGTTACCATGGCTCAGTCCAAGTCGAAAAGCCTCAGAAATACCAGTAAATTTTATGAGCATGAATTCACTGCTTTACTTCTCTGACTTGGAAGTAAGTTTCTTAATCAAAAGTAATGCTTTGTGGAATACCATGACGGTGGATAAATCATCTGTAACTTCACAGATGGTAGTGTAGACAGAAGCATTGAATGTAGGGAAAGCAAATCTATATCCAGAGAAAGTGTATATTGCAATAAGGATAAAATGTGACTCTTTCCAGGATGAAAGTGGTCCAATGTAATCAACCTGACCCCAAGAAGTTCCTGCATTCCTCAGAATTCTTCCTTTGAGACCACAGAGCAACCAGCATGCAACACCAGGCTGACAGAGCCCCAAACGTAAAACTCCAATCAGAGAAAGCTACTGTGTGGGTTGTGACAAACAAAACCTTTGGAATGGGTCCAGCTGAGGTCTGGGAAAGCAAGACATAGAGTCAAAGACTGTTCTCAAGTCCCAATATTTAAAGTTTGCTTTCTTGTGTTCTGGACTTATGAGACATTGATTACCACCTGCAGAGGTCTGTTCTGTGCCCTGATTTAATGACAGATGAATAAATACACTCACATACACTAATCTGAGTGGGCTAGGGATGGCTGTTTGCTGCTTTTAGGGGATGACTGCAGCTAACCAACCGTAACTCCCTGTAACTGTCCACATTTATTCAGGATAGATTTAATAACAGAGGTTTTAAGTCAACATGCTTTTTGATAATCATCATGGTTAAAAGAGTGGTTTTATGAATGAAAAAAGCTTTAGGTTCCAGGGCCCAGAGAAAACCCCATTAACGGATAATTCCCCTTTGAACTCCCCCTGAGAGGACCATGCAGCACAACATTTACATGAGCAAACAAATTAGAGACAAAGGATTGTGGGGTAAACAGACTTAACTGGGGAAGCCTTTATTGTCCCTATCTTTTTCCCTATGCTAACATAATGAACTGGCTGCCTTCAGCCTGTCCCAATAAAACATTTTGGCCTTCCAAAATATTTGATACTATAATCTATAACTTTCCTTAATATTTCACTAATATTTTTCTAGCCACCCTGCGTCAATCTCAACAGAATTACTTGGGACCTGTTAGCCACTTACTTTTTTCCTGTTCATCTCTTTCAAAATAGGAATGTCTATTGTGCCTATTATACCATTTTATTTTAGAACCACATAAGTTGCTTGATTTCATAGCCTCACAGCTGGAGGGAATTTGTCTCATGATGTCACACTTTAAGTCTCACTTCTGATTTAGATGATATGTAGATAAGATAGTGGGCTTTCTAGACTTTTGAGTTGATGCTGGAATGAGTTAAGACTGTTCAGGCTGTTAAGATAAAATAAATATATTTCGCATGTGAAAAGAACATAAATTTTCAGGGGTCAGGGATTGCATTCTATGGTTTCAATGTTTGTGTCCCCTCTGAAATTCATAGCCTAGAAGTGAAATTCTGTTTTGACTTTTAAGAAATTACTTCCTCAAAAGAATAGATTAATTAGACTGTCTTTTCTCTGCTTTCCTACTTACCATTATTTAAACATCCTAATTATTATTATGTGATTAGATGTTTCACAATGGGGAATTTGACCAAGTAAATTTGGGAGCCCCTGGGTTAAACCAGACTTAAAAGTTTAATAGTAAATGACACCCCAAAGTAAAGTTACAGAATACATTATATTCACACCTATTTAGCAAGACAACATTATCTATATAATGGGACATCTCATAGTATTTGTATTTACTAGACACAATACACATGACACTTGGCATTATACCCCATTGCATGAAAGTCAAAGATGAGGTGTGCTGCTATTTAAGAGCCAAATAATGAGTAATTAATAAACAATAACAAATTATTTCTCTGAATTCTAGAGGCTAGGTGCCTGATGAGAGGATTCTTGCTTTGTCCTCACATGGAGGAAGTACAGAAGGGGAGAAAAAACTTAGCTGGTTCCCTCCAGCCCTTTTGTAAGCTCACTAATCCCCTTGATGAGGGTTCTAGCCTCACATTTAAGCACTCCTAAAGGTCCCACCTATTAATACTATATATTGGAGTTTAAGTTCCAACATTAATTTTCCTAAAATAAATTTATTTTCTATATAAATGTATAGAAAACTAGACCATTTTTCATCCTGGCTTTCTGTCTAGGACATTTCTGACCTCTTTCATATAAACTAGAGTCCAAACAGAACATAGCACTCTTATGTAATTCAGGAGACATATACTACAGTTTAGACAGGATAAGTTGGCTATAATTTTTAGGTTATTTTTTTTATCTGCATTAAAAACCTGTTCTGGCAGATATTCTTTCTCCTCAATGCTTTTCTTAATGGCATCTGGGAAATTGTTTGTTGCCTCTTGGTTGGCAGAAGCTGCCTCTCCTGTTATCTTGACATTTTTTAAACCAAACATTTTTCTAAAATCATCAAACCATCCTTTGCTGGTGTTCAATGTTTCATCTTTAGATCCTTTACCTTCCTTTGGTTTTAAGTTGTCATTTAATGACTTTGTTTTTTCTTGAATCATATTTAAGTCTATAGGTATGCCCTTCTTACAGCAATCCTGCATTCATATACAAACTGCGTTTTCAATATGATTAAAAATATTCCTCAAAGAGTGCAAGGTTTGCATACCAGCTGGAGTAACTGCATTAATTTTCTTTTTTTCTTTTTTTTTTCACAATTGTCCTTTTTTAACCATTGTTGTCTTGAAATAGCAGGCCACCACAGCTGCAGACTTTAATCTACAGTACATATGAAGAAATTCATTTTTTATTATATTACAACTTTTATCTGCTTCTTGGAGGTACTTTCAACATCACTACTATAACTTAGTGTGTATCTCTTGGTGTTATTCAGAGTTTATGGTGTTGCACTAAATATGATAAAAGTGTATGAGAACCATGAGACATTACTTTGTACTGCTATATTTTATTTACTACATGAATTGCTCACGTGGAGATACTTAGCAACATATAGTTTTAAGCGGATACTCCCAACACTTAAGTTCGCTACAATACCAATGGCAGGTGGCAACAAAATTATAACAGTAGTACAGTATATACTACTGTTAATTAATGCAGTTATGATTTAATATTGTACCTTTACATTTGCTTATACTACAAATGATGCCATATTTGGTCTATAATTGTACTGTGTAAGTTGGATAAATTTTACCTTTTTATAATAGATTTGTATGCATTTTATGATAGTAAATGATAAAGACTACAGTCTACATATAGTTTATTCCTTCATGTCATACCTTTTTCATATCTACATTTTTCCTAATTTTATTGATATTTCTAGGCTATATGGTTTATCTGCAAATTTTTTTAAAATTGTTATAAAACTCCCCCAAAATTCCAATATATTTATTAAAACAATCCATGTAAAAGGGGACCCATGCAGTTTAAACTTTTGTTGTTCAAGGGCCAATTGTATGTCTGTATCTCCTTTCATTTCTCTTTCTCTGGAGAACCCTGGCAAATACAAATACTTAAGTAGAAATGTTGATAACTCGCTGGAAAGTGGGTGTGGACTAGAGTGAGTTTGAGAAACTCCTGGGGGCTGAAGTTTGTAGTAGAATTTACATACAGTAACCTCATCAGGTTCTCACATTGGAGAGCCAGGAAAGATCCTTTCATGACTCTGACAGAAAGAGAGGAAGAATAATCGTTGTAAAATATGCACAGAGACTTCTCCATCAAAAAAATGCCTACTCTCCAGCAGGAAAGGCCATACCACATCCTTGTCCCAGAACCGTGAGGGAAGTTTATTTTCTCACTCCAGCCACCTCTACCGTTCCTGTTTAACCTAAAGAATGGAGAAAGCTATACAAGAAAGGAATACTAGGACAGGTCACAAGCCACAAACACAGATTCATTACAAGAACAAGATTTTATCATAAGATGACACATTCTTTTCCCATTTCATATTTGCAACTAAAAACGGGGTGGGGAATCAGTCTCTGATGGTTTCACAAGTGAATTTTACCAAAGCACTTAAGAAAGAAACTGATACCAGATCTCCACAATCTCTTTCAGAAAATAGAAGCAAAGATAACTCTTCCAATCTCATTCTATGAAGCCTGAAATATCCTAATATCCAAACCAAATAAAGACATTACATGAAGAAAAACTCTGTAGACCATTATTGCTCTTGAAAATAGATGTAAAAATTCTTAACAAATTTTAGCAAATTGAATCCAACCTTGCGTAAATACACACACACACACACACACACTCACACGCGCGCACATGCACACACACACACACACACACACACACACTTTATTCCATGTCTTCAGGGCTTGTTCAACATTTGAAAACAGATCAATGCACTCACCCCCTCAATACCAAACCAAAGAAACATCAAATGATCATGTCTTTTGATGAGTGACACTCATTTAATGTAACTCAATCTCAAGGAATAGAGAGGAAACATTTTCAAATGGATAAGTAACAACAACAAAACCCTACAGCTAATTGTGAAAAACTGGATGATTTCCCCCTAAAATCAGAGTAAGGCAAAGATGTCCCCTCTCACAATGCCTACTCAATACTGTACTGAAAGTTCTAGATAGAACAGTAAGAAACAAAGGAATTTTTAAAAAGAAAAAACAATCAAGCCATGAAAAGACATAGATGAAAATGCTATGTGTAATTTGAATCAGTAACCTGAAAATGGAAAGTCTACAGAGATATAAAATATCAGTAGTTGCTAGAGCTCAGGGAAGGAAAGGAGGTTTTAGTAGTTGAAATACAAAGGATTATTTTTGGACAATGAAATTTTTCTGTATGATATTGTAATAGTATATACCTGATACCATTCATTTGTCAAAATCCATAGACCACCACAGAACAAAGGTTAAATCTTAATGAATGTAATTATTTCCTAAGAATTAAAGAGGTCCAGAGATCCTAGACAAAATGTAGATTTGACAAAAGAATCTAAATACATTACAACTATATGAAACATCCTCAGAAAAGGATTAGGGTACAGGTTTAAGTTAGCTCAGAAATTAAGTGTAGCTTGCAGCACCCTAGACAAAAGGATTTTTACACTGTAACTGATAACATTGTTTCCCTTTCAGATACAGTTTAATAATTGTAGAACCACTATGCATGTATACCAGAATTAAGCAAGAAAGTAAATGGTTGTCAGATGGCATGAGTCAGGTTTCTCACTGTTGGAGTGGGAAATTATAGATAAGCAAGGAGAGGAGACCAGGAAGAACCATGCGATAATGGATCAGAGTTGGAGACATAGTATGCACTAATTTGTAGTTCAATATAGACACACAGATGGTTACATCTAGAAATATTTTTTGATATTTGCATACCTGTGGGTTAGCATATATACATATATTTAATATATACATCTGAAATGTCAGCTGAAAGGACCTAGAAGGAAGGACATCCAGTAGTAATAAGCATATCTAGTATCCAGGCCTTGCCTTCTATTATGCTCATCCAACAAAAGAAACCAGGATTCATTGGAGAAATAATTGATGGTAGAACTAGAGCACAAAATATACTAGGTGAGCCTAGAAAACCTTGCAGTGCCAGAAAGGGTACAAACAAACAAAGCACCACATGATGGAGATATAATGAAGGGATACAGGAGTAGACTGAAAGAGCTATCAGTGATCAACAAGGAGCAGTAGGCAATTTATCAACAAAATAAGTAGAAATCAGCAACAACATGATATGTGGAATATCTTCAGACCAATCAATGTATTTCATTATATTAACAGATTGAAAAAGAAAAGCATATGAATACCACATGTGACTATTCCTTATCCATTAATGAAAACCTTTTTCAGCAATATGGGAATAAAGGAACATATTCAACCTGATTATGGAGATCTATAAATAACCTACATATCACATGATGCATCGTGGTGAAAGTCCTAAGATTAAAGTAAGACAAGGATGCCCATTCTTGCCAATTCTATTCAGTATCACATTGAAGATCCTTATTCCAATAAGGCAAAAAATAAAACAAAAGAAAGTAACTAATGGTACTCAACAACATACAAATTAATTAAATTTAAATAGGCCATATGCATAAATGTACAAGCTGAACTACAAAACTTCTAGAAGAAAAAAAATTTTTAGAAATTAAAACTGTCTTTTCTCCTCAATGAAACCATACATAAAAAATGTTAGGGGATCTACATTAACAATACCAGAATTAGTAAATGAGTTAAGTAGACTGAAGTACAAAAAGACAATATGTAAAAATAAATTGTATTCCTATATAATAGCAATGAATTATGGAAAATTGAACTTAAATAATTTATAGTAATTATGTAATTTACAAAAAGAAATGTCAAACATGAAATATTTAGGAATACACTTAACAACATTAGAGCAACATCTGCAAGAACACCTATAAATCATTGCTGGTAAAAAGTGACGTCCTAAATTAATGGAAATATATGCTATGTTCATTGACTGAACACTCATCTTTATGTTAATTTTCCCAAGCTAATCTATAAATTCAATATTCTCCCAGTCAAAATCTTTAAAGGCAATTTTGCAGAAAATGGCAAACTATTTCTGCAATTTAAATGATAGGAGGTTAATCTAAAATAGTCAGAAGACTTTTTTTTAAATAGTAAAGTTGAAAAACACTACTTTATGCCATAACTTTACATAAAGTTATAATTAACACAGTGTACCGTTTACATATAGATATATAGATTAGTGCAACAAAATAAAGAAATTCACATAAAGACCCACACATATATCATCAATTCATTTTTAACAGAGTTGCCATGACAGTTAAATGAAGGAATAATATTGTTTTCAAGAAATGGTGCCAGAACAAGTGAATATTCACTTGAAAATGCATCTAAAATTGATACCACAACCTATACATCAGTTCACTTGAGATAGGCCATAGATTTAACCTTGAAAGCTAAAACTTTAATAAAACTTGTAAAAAAAAATAGGGGTAAATATTTGCAATCTTGGGATAGGCAAAGATTTATTAAACAGATCAAAAACCTTTAAAGATAAAAAATATTTTTATAAATTAGACTTCATAATAAATAAAAGCTGCCTTTCTTAGAGAATTCATTACGTGACTCAAGAGCAAGACACACACTAGGGGAAAATACTTGAAATGTATAAAGTTGAAAAAGGACTTTAGAATACTTCAAACATTCTTATAGCTCAGTAATAAAAAGGCAAACTACTCAATCAAAAATTGGACAAAAAAATACAGAGATAACACAAAGGAAATATATGAATGCCTAATAACTACATGAGATGGTGTTCACTATTTTTTTTATCATCAGGGAAATGTAAATTAAAATCACAATAGGCTAACACTACACAATGATTAGAAATGGATACAAGTAAAAAGGTTGATAATGTCAAGCTTTGGTGAGACTACGGAGCAAATGAAACTGTCATACACTGTTGGTGGTAATGTAACTATAATGTTACTGTGGAATGCAGTTTGGCAATGTCGTAAAAACTTTAACATATACTTACCATATAACCAAATAATTCCATTTCTAGGTTTGTACATGAATCTTTAACGATTTATTCATAATACCCTCAACCTAGACACAACCCACTTGTCCAACAGTAGCTCAGTGCCTGGTATAGTTTGGCTCTGTGTCCCCACCCAAATCTCATGTTGAATTGTAATCCCCAATGTTGGGGAAAGGATATAGTGGGAGGTGATTAGACCATGGGGGTGGATTTCCTTCTTGCTCTTCTCATGATAGTGAGTGAGTTCTCACAAGATCTGGTTGTTGAAAGTGTGTTCTCTCTTCACTCTCTGTTTCCTGCTGCCATGTGAAGATGTGCTTGCTTCCCCTTTGCCTTCTGCCATGATTTTATGTTTCCTGAGGCCTCCTATGCCATGCCTCCTGTATAGCCTGAAGAACTGTAAGTCAATTAAGCCTCTTTTCTTTACAAACTATCTAGTTTCAGATACTTCTTTATATTAATGCAATAACCGACTAATATAGTGCCTAAGTAAATTCTGATACATTAATACATTCAGATACTGCTAAGTATTAAAAGGGAACAAATGATATATACATACAACATGTATTCTTGTCAAAAATACTATAGCAGGCAAAAGAAACAAGACATGAAATAATACTATATGATTTCATTCTTATGAGATAATAGAAAAGCCAAGTCTAATCCAGAGTACCAGAAAGTAGATCCATGCATTTCAAGAAACCATGGTTTGGCAAGAGTAATGGAAATGTAGTGTTTATCACGAGTTGACAATGATCCCTTGTGTAAATATGTCAAAAGTTATCAAACAGTACAATTAAATGGGTTCATTTTATTGCACGTAAATATAAAATGCAACTCATCTTTAATCAAATTGATTTAAAGAAGTCAAGGATAGCAAGCTTTCACTAAGGCACATATTCCTTGATGACCGTGCTGTGGGTTTTTAAAATACCATTAACCACTCATGCCCCATCAACTATTGCTATTAAATTGTATCATACAGCTCAGCAATCCACAAGAAACAAATGAACACAAAAAACCTATCAAGGAATGATAATGCTGCCTAGAAAACATAAGAAATGTAAGAAAATACACTCACCAGCTCCTACTTTACACTCCCCATCCTGTCCCACACATAGCAAACAACTGCTTAGCTATAAAGTCTCTTAGGGGCCTAACAATGTTTCAAATGTCACACGCCTTTACCTGGGATATTAAAGCATCTATAAAAGTGATCAACAGATGACAGTCCCTGGACCAATACAGACCATTGCCTGGTTTTGTAAATAAAGTTTTATTGGAACACAACTACATCTATTTGTTTACATATTATCCATCTCTACTATTGCAATGACAGTGACTGCAAGGTCCGCAAAGCTAAAAGTATTTTCTAACTGGAAATTAACAAAGAGCTTGCCCACCTCTGTTCTATAAGGAACATAAAGGCATTATTAGGGTACATGGATAATAATTATCAAACAATGTAAGCAGGATATTAACATGTATAAATTGTCAATTATGTACTAAGCATTGCATTTGGCATTTCCACAAAATCGTAACATTTAAATGGAGTATTTTAAATGCCATTTGACATAATTAAAATGGCACAGAGGTGCATATTTCTAGTAAATACTTATGTTGGGATTTGAAATAACTTCCTTCAACAAATAATACACAGTTTGCCAAAAAAGCAGAGTCTAACCAAGGGCAAAGAAAGAAGAGCCCTTGGAAACCAGAATAATGTTATTCTGAGTAACTTTCTAGGGCAGCTTCATGCAGTTGAAAGAACACTATCTTCCAGAGACAGGAAAGTCTTGATGCCTCAGTAGACAGTCTTAACTGTGTGGTCTTCACGGTGGTGATGTTACATTTGGTTTGTCAATAGCAGGTAATGAATTGGCCTTGGAGCAGGTCAACAAGAGACTACTGATCATCAGATAGGTGGGGGAAAATGAGGTGGTAACACAACATAATTGCTTTTCTTATAATAACATAATTCATCCCAAATATTGGAAACAAAGGAGGTATTCAGATTGGGTCATTGAAAATAGCAGGCCAAGGAAATTGTTAACCTCTCTCCTTTCTCCACCCTTACCAAAAATATCTCAGATTCCCTCCTGATTCTGCTTTGCTCTTTAATTGCCACATCCAGTCACTTACCAGATATGACTTTCCTACTGCTACATTTCTTCTCCCTATTACTGTTGGCTTTTCCTGTCTTCTTAATTTCCTTCCTATATGGGTGTATTTTTTAATTTATTCACTCAATATTAATTAACCATCTACTTCTTGCTAAAACCCATGCTTATTATGGGAGAAACACTGGTGAAAAAGGTGGACACTGTCTCTTCCCCATGTTTATGTGTTGTGGTTATTAATGTCAAGTGTTTAAGCAATGGTGAGTACAATAGCAAGGAAGAGTCAAGTTTTAAAAGGCCCCAAAAGGTAAACTTATTCTTAATTTGGGATATTGGACTTCCTGAAAGAAGAGTCTTAAACTACAAACAGTAGAGTAGGAATCAGCCAGAAAGAATGAAAAACACTTGGATGTAAAAACATAGAAAAGACCAACAAACTGAAAATTCTTTTATAATATATGTCAGAATTAAACACTTAAAAATAAAGCCTTATAAGAAAAAACAAAATGATAATTATTGTACTAAGGTTGTATGTGTGCGATTTTATTTATATGACATATTAGTATGTGTATATATATATATATATATATGATTAAAGTCATTTACTTCTTTAGAAATACATTTATTTAGAATGTAAAGTTCTAAATATGCAGAAACATATTTATAAAATATTGATAGAAAATACTATATACACATGTATTTCCCAAGAATCAGATAACCATCTGCTCTTTTATATATATGGGATATTTCCTTATATTTAGAAAGAATGCAAATTAACCCCTTTTGGGGACAATTCAGAACCTTATATAAAATAAACAATGTAACTATGACAAAGTCCTTCCTGTGTTTGCTGAGGAGTAAGAGAGCAGCACCATATGCTTTCATGTACATTACCCCAGGAGGGCAGTGCCATATGTTCACACGTATGTCACCCGTCTTGGCCTTCTGTTTAAGGCAGTGTCCCAAGGGGTATGCCAAATAGGAAAAGAGAAGGCAGCCACAACATGAGTATGAGGATGTGGCATGTTTTCCTTGTTGACAGATTTTGCTAGACCATCACTTCAGTTGGCAAGCACCCAGAACAGCTGCTTTACCCTGGAGCAAAGGTCTTTGTGATCCCACAAACTCTCCCCAGCCAGTGAGACAGTGGAGGGAAGGTGATGTGCCCTTTGGGAGTGGACTTTTCCTCCCTACTGTGAGAGGTGATAAAATAATTACCATGAAAGACTTTTCATGGATTTTGTACTAACTCTCAACTTTGCCACTAAGTTCCAATAAAATGATGGACATCTAATTACATATAATTTAAATCCTTCATATTAAAAACAGAGAGAACAAGATAAAAAATTAAAAGACATTGTTGATCAAAATTTGTTTCATTATGATTTAATGATTTCATTCACGTTAAAGATCAGTGTTGATTTCTGACCTCTTAGGTATCTTTCAAGGCTGTACATACATGATACTTTGGGCCATAATTCCATTCTATGATGGAAGTGGCAAAATTAGAAAAAGTTTTCACAAATTCATTCACAAAGTCAGTCAAATATATATAAAGTAATAAAATACTATCTATGTTTATATTTACCAATCCATGTACATGTCAAAAATACTAAAAGGTTCATAAACTCAGTTTGTACCATGGTGTTTAAATGTAATTATTATTTAACACCATTTTTCAATGCTTTCCTTTGCATTCCTGCTTCTATCAAAGGGATATAAGATAAACTAGTAAAACAGTTAGTAGCTGTGTTCAACAATTGGATTTCATTTATGTCTTTCAAGAAAAAACTTTGAGTCTCAAAGTAAAAGTTCTCTTTGCTATTTTAGACAAAAATAATTTGAGCTAAAGGTTTGGAATAATTATTGAAAACTTCCGAGGTAATTTATCAGGATTTTTATCAGAAAAATAGGCAATATTACTCCCATTTTACAGATATAAGATAAAATTTTCAGGAAGGTTTTACAACTGTCCCACGTAGCTAGTAAGTAGGCAGTACCAAGATACAAAAGCAGGTCCATTTGACCCTAAAGCTGAGCTATACTTTCCCCACACACTGTGTTGTGTCCTAGGTTAATGAATCAACATTTAACCATTTGGTTCTCTGCAGAGATGGACAGTTCTGAGATGCGTTCCAGAAGGGTCCTCAGAAGGTACTGAGGAATTGAGTCCTAGCCATTGTAACCATGGCCACCTTAACCAGTGGCTGTACTGGACTCTTTCCGTCTTTCTCTTTCACACGCAATGTCCTTCACTCTTGTTACCTAAGATCACTTGTCCAATAAAATACGTGCAAGCAAGTCTTAGTCTCACTTTGCTGCCTTAAATCGCTCTTCTCCCCTTTCTCCCATCACACTTCCTTCCAGTGCCTCCCAAATTATTGCTTATAAAATCAACTACTTGCACTTCAATTGTTATCTCAGATTCTGTTTCTGTGGAAACACTAACTAAAATAAGTAGGTTTTTTTTCTTTCTTTTTTTTTTTTTTTTTTTGAAGAAGCATCCTCTCTTCCATTTCTCTCCTCCTCCTTCAATCTTCCTGGCCCACTGATCCCACTCCAAATTTTCTTGACATCCTTTCACTTCTTAATAGACACTCTGGGTTCTCACAGTCTGTGCATTACCTTTCTGTCAGAACCTTCACTCATAAAGTATAGATTAATCTGATTGGTAAATTATCAGTAACAATCTGGATTTTGTGCTTTTCTGGGATATTTGCACTTTAGCAGAGGGCTAGACTATACACAATGTCATAAAACTTTCATCATAAAATTTTAGTTATTTTTAATACTGGAGATAGACATTTTTCAATTTTGGCAATGCAACCAGGAGCTTATCTAAAATCTTGGCTAGTAAATGATCATCTAGTCTGCCTTCTTGAAACATCTATGAGGTAATAGAAAATACTTATATCCAAACAGCTTTCATCAACACACATTTAAATATACGATTATTTTGAGTACTCAAAAAATTCAGGAATTCAAAATTTTATAAACTACATTTTTTCTTAAGGTTCTAGTACCATAGTTTCACAGCTAATGTAGAAAATTTTGTTCCGAGTGGTTGCAATTTTCATTAGGTAAAGTGAGTTCCTTTGTGGCACATGGCCAAACATGTACTATAATATAATTTTTTAAATGATATTAACGACAATGACAAGTGCTGAGTGCAATTCACTCAGGTGGACAAAAAACAGATTTTTGAATATACTCAATATGATTAAATAGTGATAAAAAGATTATTGCAATTCACATGAGAAAACTCAGATGGCCAATGAGATGCCACAATTTGTACACTGTGTCACAGCTCAAACGCTGAGCAGTAAACATGGCATCAGCTTCACTGTTGGCAAGAGTATGAGAACAGGGAAGAAGCTGTTAAGTCACACAGCCTGCAATGTTTCCCCACTGAAGTCTGAATTGCTCAGGTATCACTGTGCCAGCGAAAACAGAAAATCACTCCAGACACATATCATCAGAGCACTCACTTTCCAAAATGCCTACTGAAGATTAGTACATAAAAACAATGCTTTCATAGGTTGTAACCATTAAAAGTCAAAAGGTTATAACAATTCCTCTCATTTTTATCTAGTCTTTCATTAAATTAAATGGAAATCAATTTTCAAAGTTATAATTTGCTCTGAGAGTTCAAAGAGATATATCTTACAGATGTTTAGAAACCAAGTGCAAAAGAGGAAAAGAGTATTTAAAGTAAGTTAAAGATCAATTGGTTCAAATCCTTAATTTACTGTGGCAAATTAAGTTTTAATAAAATTAAACACGCACATAGCAAAATTGAGAACATCTTCTGTAAACTCACTTTGACTCTGACCAAGAACAGAAATGCTAGAGGGCCAAAATTTCTTCTGAATTGTTGTTCCAGCCCTCCTGTCTCTTTTTATTTCTTCTTTCTCTTTGTTCCTTTTTTCTTTCTTTCCTTCTTTTTTTTCTCTCTTTCTTCATTTCTTTTTGCCAATTCTCAGTTGTTTCTCTATGACTCTCAAGATAAAAAACAACTAAGCAATGCTGACGTAGGAAGATCATTTGGGTCTAAGAGTTTAAGATTACATCTCTGATAATAATAATATTAACTAATCAGTATACAAGGAAATGATAAAAGTAAATACTTGAAATTCCACCAACTCAGAATCCCACTCCTCAGAATTTATTCATCTGTGAGTGTTCCAACATCTAGAACACTTACTTTCTATACACAAATGGTTACATATATATTTCTACAGGTATTATATAATATCTAATATTCTATAACTTTTCTGCACTCAGCAATAATATACCGTGGACATTATTCTATGATATAGGATCAATTTTTATTCTACTTTAATTGGTCTATTTACTCAGTTTCTATTATCGTACTGTTTTATTTACTTTAGCTTTATGTATTATTTTTAATATATCCAAAAAAACAAGCTGTTTCTTTTTACTTCTGTTTTGAAGAATTTTAATAAGGATCACTTTTGACATAATTAAAAGCATTGTGATTACTAGCTTAAAATAACAATTTGAATGCCTAGTATAACTATCTGCAGCTTATGGATTCTTATACAGTAACTGTTCTTAAAAATAAATTCTTGATAAAAAGGTGAGAAAAATGATGTAATTTTTATTTTATACTATCTTTTAGATTTACCAAAATTCCTGGTTTTAAACAAGTAAACCATTGATTAACACTTCTTTGAGAGATGAATAAAGAAGTTATTTTTGCCCAAATTATTGACAATAATATAATTCTATCATACTGTTGAGAGAAAATTCTGATGTGTGTAATATCATACTGTTTGCTGAGAGCGGCAGTAAGGAATTCCTAGTCAGCCCCCCAAAGGGAAAAACTGCTCAAAGCATTATAACAGAAAACAATATGAATGTTTCACACAAGATGAAATAGTTCTTCGAACACAGGATATGTGACTCTGCCTCCATTCTTCCCTCGTAAAGAATGCTTTCTAGTTTATCTTTAACCTATAGTGAATATACACTAGCTGCCTGGTTAGTTTATTTTTAACCTATGAAAGAACAAAGAGCACCCACTTGTTAAACCTGTCACTGGAATATAAAGGATAAATACGTGGGTCAGAGTCTGCTCTAGGCTCTCAGCTGGGAATGCTGTCAGGCCCCTGATGTCCCACTCTGAACCCACCTTTGCTTTCTATCTCTGTGTATTTATCTTAATTCCTTCAGTGCCACCTGGGTTGGGGTCTCCATGGCCAGCTGGTCTTGGCATCATATAAATGCATTTTGTAGAATCCCTTTTCTAGCTTTTTCTCTAAAAATGGTAGCACACTGGAAATCAGTGGGGCAAATATATATTCCTTCAAACTGTATTATAATGTGAAACCAGATTAAGCTATCTCTGGAAAGAACATGGGGCTTCATTGAAATTCAACTAATGGGGAATGGATGGGGTAATGTGTAGTATGCCCAAGAAAATTTTATGTAAAAGAGATCATTCTTGCAGAATATTTCATATGCTTCTTGAAATAACTTTATGATGAAAATTTCAAAATTAATGTTAATAATATGTTCAAAAAAGAAAGCTAAAGCCCACATTCCCACACACAAAAAAATTCGTTTCAGAGGGATGACTCCATTCACTCAACCCAAGAGACAAATGTGAACCCAAATTCTTGTGAGTAAATTAGACAAAGAAGCAAAACAACAATGTCTGGGGTTAAAAATCAGGTCAGAAAAGGCCAGGCATGGTGGCTCATGCCTGTAATCCTAGTACTTTGGGACACCAAGGTGGGCAGACTGCCCGAGCTCAGCAATTCAAAACTAGCCTGGGCAACACAGTGAAACTCCACCTCTACTAAAATACAAAAGAAATTTGCCACAGATGGTATCATGCACCTGTAGTCCCAGCTACTTGGGAGGCTGAGGCAGAAGAACTGCTTTAACCCATAAGGCAGAAGTTGCAGTGAGCTAAGATTGTGCCACTGCACTCTCTGCCTGGGTGACACAGCAAGAACCCCTCTCTACATTAAAAAAAAAAAATAGGTTAGCAAAAAGTAAATTGGTTGTCTTCAGAAGTAAATCTTATTTTAAGAAAAAAAAAAAAGCCAGAAAGGTATTTTCATAAATGTTTAAAGCAAATACTATACCATCAAAATTAATATCTTGCCTCCTTGGGAGGCTTCTTATATTGAGCATATATATTCTAATAACTAAATTGAACGTTTATTTTAAAAAGTAGTCTCATTTTTTACATTCATACTCAGTAAATCCTCAAAGCCTCCTATAATGTTACAATCACTAAAACATTGCCATATTTTGGTTAACTAGTCATAAACATCTGTATTTGCACTTATGGAAAGTGAAAATAAAAAATCGTCGCTTGTAAGTATTTACAAAGTATTGTATAGGAAGAATTGTTTTGGCAATATCAAAATCCCAGTTAAGGAGCTAAAGAGGGAATTCATTAATTGAGCAACACAGTATCATGAAACTCAAGTTCAGCAAAGCAATTTATCCTCAACTTTGAAACCGGAAGCTCAGGAACTCCAGCATGCTCGATATCCCAGCCCTGCTCCTGCGTGTGTGTCTCCTTTCTCTATCTCCAGGTGAGTTTCCTGTACTATCCCACCACATGGTGAGAAAACGTGGCTACCATGAGTGCCTGGGTTCACTTGCGACCATTTCTTCCCCACAGAGAACTTCATCTTTTGTCTGTCTCAGCCATCATCTTACAGAGAAATGCTGATGAGTCCAGTCTGGGTTATATGTCCTCCCACTACCTGGGACCAACTCATCCATCATACCCAGGGGAAATTGTGCCAAGGAAGGAAAAAGGAGGCCAAGAAGTGACCATTTTTAAAAAGGCAGGTTGTTTTTAGAGAAAAAGTGATAGGCAATTAGATTACTGTCCAGGACAGTCAGCTACTTTATTCCTGGCCTTAAACATGTTACCAGAGGAAATAATGAGTAGCGGCCAGGTGTGGTGACTGAAGCCTGTAAAACCAGCACTGCAGGAGGCTGAGGCCCATGTATTACAAGGTCAGGAGATCTAGACCATCCTGGCCAACATGGTGAAACTGCATCTCTACTAAAAATACAAAAATTAGCTGGGTTGCACATGCCTGTAATCCCAGCTACTTAGCAGGCTGAGGCAGGAGAATTGCTCGTAACTCAGGAGGCAGAGGTTGCAGCGAGCTAAGATCGAGCCACTGCATTCCAGCCTGGCAGCAGAGCAAGACTCTGTCTCAAAAACAAACAAATAAATAAATAAAACAGAAGAGTAGCATACATTCTTTTCACTTAAGGTTGTAATCTGATGGGGAAAGAATAACATTTGTTTAATACGATCGGAATTCATAGCTAAATAATTAGAATTTTATAAAGAGCTCTAAAAATAAACTTTTATGCAATAATTACCTGGTCTTTTGTTATATGTAACAACCTCATTACAATATTAAAATGGTAGATATTGCACTGTCCTTTATCAATAGCATTCAAGGAAATATGCAAAGATTTTCTAAGCATAACTGTCTAATTTTAATGGAAATTTCACAAAATATTAGCTGTCTAATAAAATTAAATGGTTACGATATTTGTAGCTATAAAGCTGTAGATATGTGAACGGATATTTCGTTGATGGCCCTCATATTAAATGTGCTAAAGACTGAAGCAGTATGATCACTTATTAATCAATTTCTTAGCCAGTGACATGAAAGTTTAACATTATACAGTCTTTATTATTTTCTTGGGGTTTGAGTAACTCTTATACAAGCTTACTTTGTAAATAACCTCAACTCCAACACAGATCACAATACCTGTCCTGACAAAAAAAGGGAGCTGAAAATAAATTATAAAATTTCTGTCCTGAAGCTGAACCATCATCTTATAGAATGCAAGTATCTGAAGCAGTCTGGACTAAACTCATATATATTCTCCATATACAGAACTGGTCTTCTCTTACCACAATGAGCTGTAGCCAGTATCAACATAAAAAGAAAGCTAGCACTGTTATATCATACTACACTGGAAATATCTTCATGGTTGGATCTTTTTCTTCTGTTAATCTCAGTGTCTGTCACAAGGGTTGCTCATTATTTGTTCCATAAAAGGTTTTTGAATTTCTAATAAATTTGCAAGCATACTGTTAATGAACATCAATTGTCTCAACTGATTTTGGGAAATATCACCTTTTTTATCAATGCCTTCCATATTTGCTTTTCTTCTTTTTTAGTGTAAAAGTATCCAGAAGGTGGTATCAGGTATTAGGCAAAAAGATAAGGATTAACCTAGATTTTCTTAGTAAATTTGCAACTCTGCAGATCAGAAATGTAAACTAAGGAATGGAAACATGATACAAACACTTTAAAATCATTGACTGAAGATGGCCGTTTAGGAACAGCTCAGGATTGCAGCTCCCAGTGAATGCGCAGAGGGTGAGTGGATGTCGCATTTTTATTGCCCACAGACTAGGAAATTCCCAGGCGGAGGAGCCCCACGGGTCGTCAGCACAGCTGTTTCGGCCAGCGCCCGGCGCAGCGGTTCTCCACACAAAATACACTGCCCCGCGTGCCCATTTGACTGGGGATTGGAGCCACGGGAAGTTGCCCATTCCTCTGTTTAAAAAGGGGACTGAGCAGGGAACCAGGACAGTAGATTCTGGGGCAAAAAAAGCGCCACAAATATCAGTGCCGCTGTTTAAGCCAGCACAGTGAGTCACCGCACGGGAAAAAACACAGACCCAGGCGCCTCTTCAACAGGCGACTGTAACACCAACTTAAAAAAAAAAAAAAAAAACGCTCTGAGGCAGGGAGCCAGGCAACCAGGCTCGGCTGGTCCCACCCCAACAAAAGAACAGCAATCAGAAACTCTCTGGATTGAGAGTTTCACAGCAAACACAGCTGAACCAGGAGGGTCCAGCTCTGTGGGGAGGGGCGTCCGCCATCATGGAGGCAGCCCGCCACTACGGAGGTAGTCAGCCAATGCTGAGGCAGCCTGCCGTTGCCAAGACAACCCGCCATTGCTGAGGCAGCCCGCCATTGCCAAGGCAACCTGCCACTGCAGAGAGGCTATGCCTTAACAGAGGCAGGCCACCACTGCAGAGGCAGTTCTAACTACACCCATATAATCAGGACTATAGGGAAGTTCACTCGGCAGCTGGGCGCAGCCCACAGCAGCTCAGCAAAGCCTCTACAGGCAGACAGTGACTAGGCTGCCTCCTTGCTGGGCAGGGCAGCTCTGAAGGAAAAAAAAAGAAGGCAGCAGCATAATGGAAACTCATAAAGCCCTAAATCCCTGGGACAGAGCACATGGGAACAAAAAGCAGTTTATGAGTTCTGCTGCAGCAGACTTAAACGTACCTGCCCAGCAGCTCTGAATGAACAACGGAGCTAACAGCTCACCATTTGAGCTCCTATAAAGAAGAGACCGTCTCCTCAAGCAGCTCCCTGACCCCTGTATATCCAAAGAGCCACCTCATAAAGGAGAGATCAGATTGACACTTGGCGGGTATCCCTCTGGGACAAAGATAACAGAAGAAGAAAACTGGTAACAACCCTTACTGTTCAGCAGCTGCTGCAGGTGATCCCCAGGCAAGTAGGGCCTGGTGTGGACCTCAGCAGACCTACAGCAGAGGGGCCAGACTGTCAGAAGGAAAACCAAGAAACAGAAATAACATCATCATCAACAAACAGATCGTCCACTCAGAGTCCCAATCTAAAAGCCAGCAACTGAAAGACGACAGGTGGATAAATCCTTAAAGATGGGAAGAAACCAGCGCAAAAAGGATGAAAACACCCAAAACCAGAACACCTCTCCTCCTACAAGGGATCACAACTCCTCACCAGCAAGGGAACAAGGTTGGATGGAGAACGAGCGTGATGAAATGACAGAATCAGACTTCAGAAGGTGGGTAGTAAGAAACATCTGTGAACTACAAGAACATGTTCTAAACCAATGCAAAGAAACTAAGAACCTTGAAAAAAGATTTGACAAAATGCTAACGAGAGTGGACAAAATAGAAAGGAATATAAATGAATTGATGGAACTGAAAAACACAACATGAGAACTTC
>NW_016107752.1:754478-828876 GCF_001604975.1 Cebus imitator
GTTTACAATAGCAAAGACCTGGAACCAACCCAAATGCCCAATGATGATAGACTGGACAGGTAAAATGTGGCATATACACACCATGGAATATTATGCAGCCATCAAAAATGATGAGTTTGTGTCCTTTGTAGGGACATGGATGAACCCGGAAACCATCATTCTCAGCCAACTGACAGAAGAGCAGAAGATCAAACACTGCATGTTCTCACTCATAGGCGGGTGTTGAACAATGAGAACACAGGGACACAGGGAGGGGAGCACTACACACTGGGGTCAGTTGGGGGGAAATAGGGGAGGGACATTGGGGGGTGGGGAGTTGGGGAGAGATAGCAAGGGGAGAGATGCCAGATGTAGGTGATGGGGAGGAAGGCAGCAAATCACACTGCCACCTGTGTACCTATGCAACAATCTTGCATGTTCTTCACATGTACCTCAAAACCTAAAATGCAATAAAGTAAATAAATGGGAAAAAAAAAAAGCATTGACTATGGACAGTCAAAAACTTTCAGAAGCGGGGAAAAGCTAGTAGGTTTACATGGCTGGCAAACTGGATGGTAAAGTAACACTCAAAATATAATTTGTATATACTTTATTAAAAATCTACAGAACACGTTTTGATATATTTACTTACCAAATAACTGATACTAGATTAATTTTTGTTGATACACTCAAATTTGATAAAGTACTTCAGAATGAATGGCTGTTTCATCGGTCACCTATGGTACCATAATACTTTGTATTTTCTAAAATTTTCTTCCATAAATGTTGAAACTTTAAGAATCAGAATTTCCCAGATATAGTAAATAGGAACCGTAAAGCAATCTCCACCTTGCCAACACTAGTTGTTCAATTTCTAATTGATTTACATTCAGTTTATTTCTACTACCGGTGGACTGATATTGAATTAATCAATGGATTGATTACTTATGCCAACTAAAGATAAAAATTTGATTATGATCTTGTTATAAACCAGTATTTTGCAAAACATAGCAGAAGATATAACCTAACCCCACTTATAGGATACTATGTTGTAACATTACTGAAGTATCAAGAAATTAATTTTGTTAAACCAAACAAATCTGTTTCCCAAAGAGGTAATAGTCATTTACAATAAAATTGAGAAAGTAGGCAAATCCATTTTTCAGAACCTGACATTCTAGTAATAAGCCAATGTGATAATCTAATGAGGTTCTAGTGATGAAATATGTTGAAGATGTTGGCGGACTTTACAGGTGCAATTTCAAGCTGGCAACCTAAGAAGAGCAAAGGAAACAATTCTCTAACTACATCAATTGCTAAATCTTCCTTGTTTCACTTTAAGAAAAACCAAAAACTCTCTTCCTCAACATTTTTGTTCATGTTCTAATCCAGGCCATGATGATCTTTTACTTTAAATATTAAGTAACCTATCAGCAGAGTGAACCTTTGTTGTCAACCTGTCAAAGCAATTTTCAGCGTCATTGTAAAAAAAAAAAACCTCAATGATGTATGATAAGAGGCACATTAGATGCTCTCTCAAGGCAAAGTTCATATCCATGGATTCAGTGAGAGTAGTGATACCAACAGACACCATTTCTATCCTGAGCAATTTTTTTTCTATGTGGCCTCTCATCTTCTCAAGGCAGTTTAAGTCACTTCTGCACATTTATTCATTAAAATTATAAACGGACACTTTACAAAAGACATACATGAGGCCAACAAACATGAAAAAAATGCTCATCATCACTGGTCATTAGAGAAATGCAAATCAAAACTACATTGAGATACCATCTCACGCCAGTTAGAATGACGATCATTAAAAAATCTGGAGACAACAGATGCTGGAGAGGATGTGGAGAAATAGGAACACTTTTACACTGTTGGTGGGAGTGTAAATTAGTTCAACCATTGTGGAAGATAGTATGGCGATTCCTTAAGGACCTAGAAACAGAAATTCCATCTGACCCAGCAATCCCATTACTGGGTATATATCCAAAGGATTATAAATCATTCTACTATAAGGACACGTGCACACGAATGTTCATTGCAGCACTATTTCCAATAATAGCAAAGACCTGGAACCAACCCAAATGCCCATCGATGATAGACTGGACAGGGAAAATTTGGCACATATACACCATGGAACACTATGCAGCCATAAAAAATGATGAGTTCGTGTCCTTTGTAGGAACATGGAGGAACCTGGAAACCATCATTCTCAGCAAACTGACACAAGAGCAGAAAATCAAACACCGCATGTTCTCACTCACAGGTGGGTGTTGAACAATGAGAACACAAGGACACAGGGAGGGGAGCACTACACACTGGGGTCTGTTAGGGGGAAATGGGGGAGGGACGGGGGTGGGGAAGTGGGGAGAGATATCATGGGGAGAAATGCCAGATATAGGTTAAAGGGAGGAAGGCAGCAAATCACACTGCCACGTGTGTACCTATGCAACAATCTTGCATGTTCTTCACATGTACCCCAAAACCTAAAATGCAATAAAAAAAAGTCACAAGGCCAGCCCAAATTCAAGAGAAGGAGAAACCGTTCCTACCTCTTGATAAGAATGGTAAAGTCCTATTGGAAAGTAGCATGGGATGATTATTACTGCCATTTTCAAAGCAATCTAGCATAATCTGCCTGTTGTGCAAAGCAATTAGCATCCAATCCATTTGCGAGATATACTCTTCCTTTCGTATACAGACTCCGGTCACTTTTTATCCAATATGGCATTAACCTCTGTGGTTAGACTCTTATGTTCTGAATCAGGTCCGAATATGGATGAGCATCCTCAGTTACTGTTCCTCCCTGTGACTCCCCTGGATCTAGAGACTTGTGAATTAAAAAAAACAAGTTATCTGCCTCTCATGCACCCAACATGCAATGAGAAACAAAAATATAAGCTCATAATCACTGAATTCAAAAGAAGATGTAATAAAAAGCAGATAGTAACCACTAGTCCTTAGCAATCCTGGCATCCAGACAAGCACGTATTTTCAGATTTATCTATTCCAAAAGCAACAGTTTATTTCCTCCAACCTAGGAAGGCTTTTCCAGCCACCACGGCACTATACTGGCAGTCCCCCTGCCTGAGGAATTCCTCTCAAAGGTCTTCATGTGAATAACCCTTATCATTCTAATCTTAGGTCAAATATTACCTTTGCTCAGAGGCTGAAGAATTGACGGCCCCCTCTCAAATTTCCTTCATGAAACTTAACCACATTCTATAATACAAGAGTTATCTTCTATGTTGATTTATTCACTTACATATTTATGCATCTTTCCAATATAATACAAACTCAGAAGGGCATAGACTTTCTTTCTTATTCATATATTATTTCCCAGGCTTATCACAGAGCCTAGCACTTGACAGATGATTAATATCTATCTACTAAGTAAAAGAATGAATGAGTTCTTATAGCCACCCCATAAAACAGATGCTTCCCTGTTTTAAACATAAAGAAATAAAATGAGGCCCAAGCAGGTAAATAACTTGCCAAAGGTCACACATAGCAGAATCCAGATTCATTGCAGCAATAATGTTACTCTCACAAGTTCCCTTTATTTATAAATAGAAAAATAGTACATGTCCTTCAGAAGGTTGACATTGTTTCACAATCTTCTCTTCTTGCATCACTTCACCATTTCATGTAACGTCAGGTCATATTACATCAGACGACTCAAGAAGAATGCCAGTGACTTTCACCTTGTCTTCCTTTCTGTTTGTAACTTTTGCAGACACCGTGTATTCTTTAATAAGTAAGCAAATGAAAACTGGCAGATGAACCCACCCCATAATGAGGAAAAAGAGTGAACACATGTTCTCTGCCTAACTTCCAATGGATCAGAGTCAGTTTGTGTTGCCCTCTTGGAAAGAGTATCTTGACAATTTCTGTTTATCCTTAGAGAATATTTATTCATTCATGTAACATCTCTATTTTGATTTCCCAGCATATGCGGCCACAAGGTATAAAGAAGAACAATAATTTTAAATATAAAAACAAAATTTTATATTAGTTTCTCCTTACAGAGGCATTACTGTTTAAAAATTGAATACTGAAATATTATTTATTATTACAATTCAAGAAATATTGTTTTTGAGACAGAGTCTCGCTGTATTGCCCAGGCTGGAGTTCAGTGGCACGATCTCAGCTCACTGCAACTTCCACCTCCTGGGTTCAAGCAATTCTTCTGCCCCAAGCTCCCAAAGAGCTGGGACTATAGGTACCCACCATCACACCTGGTGAACATTTTTTTTTTCCATTTTTAGTTGAGACAGGGTTTCACTATGTTGGCCAGACTGGTCTTGAACTTCTGACCTCGTGATCCACCTGCCTCGGCCTCCCAAAGTGCTGGGATAACAGGCAGGAGCCACCACGCCCAGCCAAAATGTATTTTAAAAACTAAAATTCTGTATTTCTAGGATTGTCTAAGTGAAGCAAGTAACTTCACTTCACACACACACACACACAAACACACACACACACACACACTCCTATGGATGCAAAAAGGATGATCCAAATATATTCAAACCTACTGTCATCATTAATAAGTACGACTGAGTATCTACTATTATATCAGCACTGGTGTCGGTGACTCTTATTGTTTACTTAATCTTGAAACAAATCCTCCAGATAGATTTGCAGTCCTGTTTCATAAATTAGAACTCTGTGTCTCAAGGGCTGATTCGAACCAGTTTTGTGTTTTTCTGTTGTATATATATACCAGCTCCAGTATAGGAGATGAAACCTTTGTTCCTTACAATGTATTTGTCCTTTTTCTCCTCCTCCTCCTCTTCCTCTTCATTGTGCTACTCCTCTTCCTTCTTATTCACTTTATTTTTTTTTGTCTCCATGAAGAAGATAGTGACAAAGTCCACTCTCCTTAAAGCATACTAAACATGCTTACCCTAAAAGTAACTATTCATTAGATAATATAATCATTTCATGAATGCTTGCTTTAAATATCAATAGCTAAATTTCTATTAGATCACTGAAACACTAAACATACAATTTAACAGAAAAAACAGATCTCCTTGTTCTATTTCATCTAAATAGTGGAAGAATTTCCACCATTAATACAGTATGAGATAAAATGTTTTTAGCAGAAATTCAAAGAATCACCAATGTAAATTGCTTTTATAGATTAAAGGAAATATCCTATTATATGCCAGAATGTCCAGAGGATGGTTCGTAATGGAGCTACAGGTATTATACAATCAGCTGCTCCAAGATGTTACTTAGAAACATTGGCAAATTATTTTGCTTCAACTTTAATTGAAAAGTTACAATTTAGTTTGAGTAATTTTTATGTGCTATAAGTGAACATACATTTAAGAAGGATATATATTCTTAGCTATATCACTATTTACATGACATTGGGCAATTTGCATAAACTTTCTATTACTTTCCTCATCTCTAAAAACTAACGGTACCTACTATATTAGTCCATTCTCACACTACTATGAAGAAATATCTGAGACTCAGTATTATAAAGCAAAGAGGTTTCATTGACTTCATAGTTCCACATGGCTGGGGAGGCCTCAGGAAACTTACGATCATGTTGGAAGGGAAAGCAGACATGTCCCTCTTCACATGGTGGCAGGAGAGAGATGAGTCACAGATCTTGTGAGACTCACTCATTATCACGAGGACAGCATGGAAGTAACCACCCCCATGATTCAATTACTTCCCACCAGGTCCCTCCCACAACACATGGGTATTACAAAAACTACAATTCAAGATGAGATTTTGGAGGGAACACAGCCAAACCCTATCACCTACCTTAGAGATTATTATACATAATTTATAAGATGATTCATAAAGATTATTTATCACAATTTCTGGCAAATTATCAACATAATAGATATGAGAATTATTGTCATAATGACTACCAATTCAATTTCTAAAAACAACTTCATTGCTGTATGTTTTACACATATAAAATTTACTCATCTCAAATGATTCTGTGATTTTAATAACACTGAGTGACTGCAACAATCACCATAATTTATTCAATTTTAACCTTTTTATCTGAAAGTTTTTATTCACGTAACAAATCTATAAAATAAAAAAGGATGATTGCCAATACTAAATAAAATTTAATGTGCATGTATGTTTACATATAGTTAAAACACTAGATAGAAAACATACCTAAATATTACCCAGTACATAGAAATATTTAGGTGAAGTTTAGTCTTACTCTATTATATTTAAATTGATTTTTGGACCAATCACTAATTTCTTCAATATTTAGGAATTAATATTTCTCTATTCCATAAAATTGTAAATACATCTTTTCACAAATATATTGATAACTGTGTGTGTGTGTGTGTGTGTGCGCATTTGTATGTATTTTCAGCAACAGCAGCCAAGATTTCTTTTCAAAGTGAATTAATATATTTCACAGAGAAGATGCCAGGCCAGGCTTTGACTCTTTTCGTGGCAGAAAAGCCTCGAAATTATTATTTTCCCTTGCTTACCCATATGTCTTTATCTACTGATAGTAAAAAAAAAACATGTAGAATTCTGAGAAATGGGAATTTAAAATAGAGAAGCAATTTACATTTTATGTTAAGTACACACATGCATTATTCATTATATATTACTTATGATCATAATACATAATTATATGCATATATTATGTGTGTGTGTCTGTGTATATATGTGTATGTATATATATGTAACCATTATTTGGAAAATTAGGAAAATAAAACTGGAAAAGTAGTCATTTGGGACCACAAATTTACAAAATCCTCTTTAAAGTACAGTTGTTTACTCTGTTTTTCAAGGTTAAAAATTTTACTACGAGACATAGTAAAATTTGATACCATTATTATTGGTACAAAACCACTGAAAAAAGTACATTCACAGTCTTGTTTCCAATAAATAATGCAACACTAAGTCCTGAAAATTATTAAATATAATCATAAAACAAGTGGAAATTTAACACACATCTCTATTTCCTCCATCAGACAACATTAGAATACAATTTTACTTTTTACTTAGTTTTCTTTGAATTTTCTTTCACTTTGTTTTAAATCTCCTCTGGTGCTATGGTGAGACTCACTGGTCATATTCAGATCATCTTGCTCCAGCAAAGATTCTAATTACAACTTCCAGTATGTAAAGTAAATACTAATTACATGCTAAGGGCTAAGTTCTGCCCTTGAATTTAAGCAAAGAATTTACAGTTGCTTCAATTAAACCTGAACATCTAACAGATTTATTACCAAAAATGTTAACGTAGAGGACCATACACATACAAAATGATATAATTGTCGAGGGAAATAAAACATTTAGCTAAGTACAATTTGAACTAGCAATAGATGTCACCAGAAGCTATTCTATGAGCATCTTTTTAAAAAGTTACATAACAGTAGTCTAATCCAAGTCTGATTTATAGGAATGTCTCAGAGGATTGAATGAATGTTGCACTAAAGACTGTGTGTGCGTGTGTGTGTGTGTGTGCGTGTGTGTGTGTGCCTGTGTGTGCAGATGTCTTTAGTTGTTCTTTTCCAGAAGTCTAATACTTTGAATTATTAATATAGAGTTTCATTTTATAGTCCTTTATTTTTAGACTAGAATCCATTGAAAAATGATGTTGAATTACATTAAAATGGCCTAAAATTGCTTTCAGATATAAATATTATTTGTCAACATGTTCTACATTCCATGTAATAAATTATCAAAATCTGATGCTCCGATCAGTTAGACTATACCATGCTATTTAAAGCTTGAAGCCCAGGAGGGATTTTTTTTTTAATTTAGTATAATTTTAAACATTACAAAAATAGTTCTCTTGCAGCTCCCCTGCTGTCTCTTAGATTGTTGCCAAAGTTTTTTGTATTATGTTATCACTAGAGTAACATCCTTCTATAAATATTGCATCCTTGATTCTAATGTCACCCAAAATAGCAACATGGTATAAAGGATACAGAAAAAAGAGAAATATAAAGAAAGATCTGTGATTTAATTTTATTTTTTCTGTATTTTATAGTCATTACAATTTCCACATCATTATGCTTTCTCACTTATCTGAATCCTTTCCAAATATCAAAGTCTCCCTTGGGTCTCAGGATATTTTTTTTCAAGCCCAGAAAAATTTTCCTTAGAACATTAAGCTCAGTTGAATGACTGATAAAAGAAAGACATTGAACTTGGTGGCGTACTTTGCAGAAAACCCACTAACCAAGTCTCAACTGCTTGCAGATTTCTCATTTCAATGACCCATTCTATGAAGCAATTTCTCCATTGTTTAAGTTTTATAGACATAAAACAAAAATATTGTCGGTATTGTCTGATTCTTGACATGAATTCTAAAGAGAATGGAGTTGACACAGTTTGCTTTACTTTTTATTTGCTCAGAAATGTTGATCTTTTATGTATTACGTGGAAAATTTCTTCCATATGTGACTGATTGTCAATTGTATTTCATTCATCAAACTATATTTGAAAGAATCTTGAGGTTCTAAGTCAAACAGCTTTTCAAATAGACTTTGTAAATTGTTTTCCAATAAGCTATTAAAATACTCCTTTTGAAAAAGAGGAAGTCATTATTCTGAGACCAGAGTAACAAAAGACCGAGAAGACTCAAGTTGTACTTTAAATATTAAACTCCAAATGCTCAGTATTCCTACATCTACTAAAACAAATTTGAACATCGCATTCTAACAGTCTGCCTGTATATGGAAGAGATCTAAGCACATGTGGCTATGGCTATGGTAGCTGTCAACTTTTGTATGACAAGAAGAGTTCCACGGTGACAACAGTCTGACTTCTAATTCCAAGATGATAACCCACTCTTTGCATCAGCTTAATTACGGGAGATACATAGTCCAAAAATGTTGGGATATTTTTGTAGCCCCAACAACTCATTACAAAATTAACCCAAATCATGCATCCAGAAAATTAATTCTTAGATGACACCATTATTCATTTGTTACCTGGTTTATTGCCTATGTAACACAGCTAAATTTCTAGACCACCCTAATTCTGCTTATCTTTAAAAACAGGATGCCTCCTATAAAATGTTCCCTTTGTAAAATCAGACCAGCAGAGATTGGTTAGAACCAAGATAGTCAACCAAAAAACTACAGAAAGACTTCAGGCTTCATTACAATCTCATTTCCATGCTAAATGACACTCTTGACAGTGCTGCATCAGTTGACAATCACTATGATCATGATGGAAAGAAGTCATAAAAGGACAAAAAGAAAGTTGGCACTACTAGCTCTGGAAAGTTGACTCCCTGTCCCAGGAAAGACGTGAATATTCCTCCTCTCACTTCCAATGTCCAACCCTTTCATCAGAGAAACCCTGTGTTTTAAGCTCCTCACCCCTTGATTTGACAGCCATGTTATGGCTTCTTAATTCCATGGCCATCGATTAGAGTCTGCACTACTTGATGCTCATTTTTGGTTTTGCATTTTGGCTTCGTGGCATAGAAGAGGAAAGTATCCCATTTTGCAAGATGGGATTTGCCAGTAACAAATTTGTAACATTAGAATGACTCCTATGATCAATTGTATGCTGTTTGAAGCTCTATACCACCACCCTTCTACACCTTACGAAGTAAAACAACAAAACAATAGTAATAATTAAAATGATGGAATTGAAGGCATGGGGACAAGGGGAAATTAAAATAGAGACAGGGTAATGGTCAAAACAAGTTTGTGATTTCAAATAAACTCAACTGTAAGCACAGAAATAATCTAGAATCACAACCTTATAGATATATTACCCACTGAAGAATATCTGAGAATTAATAGCTTACCCATAAAAAGTAAACAAGAATGTTTCTTGGCTATGGATATAATTCATCTCTGAAGGATCTAATGTAATCTTGCCCATAAAAGCATCAAATCCAGTTTCCTATATTTGCCCATAGCATACCTCTACTTTCTTGCACAAATTATTATCCCCATACATCTTAAAAGGGTCTCAAATCTCATGACATTAAAGTAGGGTGGTGGTTGTTGGTTTTTTTGTTGTTGTTGTTTTGTTCGGTTGGTTGGTTTGTTCTTCCTTTGGGGCCCTTGCTGTTTTATATCTTCTACCATCTACTAACTTTAGCTACCTGAAACTCTTATCTCTAAATATTCCTTAGTTTTCAGTAACAGATATTTCCTCTCCATTTCTACACTCCATAGAACCTATACTAAAGAGGCACCCTGGCACCTGCTGCAAGCATGGAATTGAATATGGTTTCTAAAATCTACCATGACTTTCCCATGTTAGTAACAATGTCTCAAGGCTTAATTCCAATAGTTACCTGCAACATTTACTTCCAGAGTACTGAAGTAAATATCTAAAGTGTGGAAAGATACTTATGCTATTTGTATTAGTCCATTTTCATGTTGCTGATAAAGACATACCAAAGACTAGGTAATTTACACAGGAAAGAGATTTAATGGAGAACTCATAGATGACGTGGCTTGGGAAGCCTCACAATCAGAAGAGCAAGTCACATCTCATGTGGATGGCGGCAGGCAAAGAGAGCTCATGCAGAGAAACCTGTTTTAAAAACCATCAGATCTCATGAGACTTATTCACTATCACAAGAACCGCACAGGAAAGACCTGCATCATGATTCAATTAAGACCCCCCCAGTTCCTCCCGTAACACGTGGCAATTGTGGCAAGTACAATTCAAGATGAGAGTTGGGTTGGGACACAGCCAAGCCATGTCACTACTGAAATTATGTTCAAGTTTTCTTGCATGTTTTTTGAACACTGACACTTGACAAAAATAGTTTGTATTTAGGAAAACTCTATCTTCCAGAGTTACTGTTTAGAGGTGTGAAAATGTTGAAATTGCAAAATATGAGTTATAGAAATTTAAGCACTTTTTTTGGACATAACTGGGTTTTTTTCCTCCTCATTATATACAGTAATTGTATCTTAGCCCATTTCCCCCAAATCATAAGTCAAAAATCAAACACTTTTATGGAGACGTTGTAACCTCAGGGAAACATAGATTCAAGAAAAGGAAAATGAAGAAAAACAAATACAAAATGAAACATTAAGAAGCTGACCACAGCTTCCACAGAAAGAACAGTTGGCTGCTCCATTACACTGACGCCTTTAGTAAGGTGGTATGGAAAAGCTACTTATTCTCATAATTCTCTGTTAGACAAGAAAGAGGGGGCATATATTTAAGGCACCTTTCCATTGTTTGTCTTTCACAGATGAAAGTTATCACTGGGGTGTTAACTCACTCACACTCCTCCATTATCTTACCTGGCTTCTCCGAGCTGTGGAGGCCACATCCATTGAGAAGCGAAGTGCCATCTTCTTTGATGTGAGTCTTACTTCTGCCGGATGTCCCAGCAAGTGGACATGAGCCAGAAACCCTACTAGCCTAACTGAAGATTGAAGTTTTGATGTAATAGTAAAGTACTGTGGCTAAAGGCAAGAGAGTATGAGGTCATGATTTGAAAGACTTGGAGCAGCTGTTGAAGTATGCCCAATAGACTGAGCAGGCAATATATGGTCTCCTCCATGATGATAATCATGTTTTTCAATGAGCTGCTCCAACAAAGATCAACAAATATCAATACCTCTTTTCTATGGACTATAAAAAAAGCGGCTTATCCCAAGTGAACTTCTTAGAAGGCCATCAGAACTGTGCAGAAAAACACTGCTAAAAATATGATGAGAGGCCGGGCCCCGTGGCTCAAGCCTGTAATCCCAGCACTTTGGGAGGCCGAGGCGGGTGGATCACGAGGTCAAGAGATCGAGACCGTCCTGGTCAACATGGTGAAACCCCGTCTCTACTAAAAATACAAAACATTAGCTGGGCATGGTGGCGCCTGCCTGTAATCCCAGCTACTGAGGAGGTTGAAGCAGGAGAATTGCCTGAACACAGGAGGCGGAGGTTGCGGTGAGCCAAGATTGCGCCATTGCACTCCAGCCTGGGTAACAAGAGTGAAACTCCGTCTCAAAAAAAAAAAAAAAAAATATGATGAGATTCATAGAGATCTAGGAAAAATATTAGAAACAAAATATAAGGAATAAAAATATTTACATAAATTATTTTTAAGATAAAAACAAGAAAAAGCTCAAATCATTAACTTAACTTTAGAATGTAAGAAAGTAGAAAAAGAAAAACTAAACCTAAAGCTAGCAGAGGGAAGAAAACAATAAAAATATAGAGCAGAGATTTTTTAAAATAGAATGTAGAGAAACAATAGAGACAATAGATGAACCCAAAAGTTGGTTCTTTAAAAAGATCAACAAAACTAATGAACCTTTAACTAGGTGAATTGCAAAAAATCATAAAGATACAAATTGGTAAAATAAGACTTGAAACTGTGTGTGGGGAGCATTGCTATAGACTCCACAGAGCACTGTGAAAAATTGTACCATTTGTATAGGACAAATTATAACCAAATTGGATGAAATAAATTTCTAGAAAAACAAAACCTATGAAGATTAAATCATGAAGCAATAGAAAATCTGATTAGAGCTATGGCTATCAAAGAGAATAAGTCAGTCAAAAATTTCTCAACAAAGAAAAGCCTTGGACATGACAGCTTCACAGGTAAACTATACCAAACATTTAAAAAACTCACACAAATTCTTCTTAAGCTTTTCCAAAAACATTAAGAGAAGGAAATACTTCTTAGATAATTCTATGAGGCTAGCATGACCCTGATACCAAAGCCAAAAAAAAGTTATTACAAGAAAAAGAAACTAGAGACCAGTATCTATTAAGCACATTGATGCAAAAAATCCTCATTAAAATACTAGCAAACCAAACTTAGCAGCATATACATACACACACACACACACACACACACACACACACACATATGCACATTTATCTGTATATGTATATATGTGTGTATACATACATATATACATAAACATATATATGTATGTATATGTGTGTATGTGTATATAAATATAAATAAATTTTTATATAGTGGGTATATTTATCCATGACCAAATGAGATTTAGTCCTGGAATGTAAAGATGGTTCAATATATAAATATTGATCAATGTAACACATCATGTTTACAAAACAAAAAAATAATAAAAAAAGGCACATAAGTATATTAATTGAAGTAGAAGAAGAATATCAAAAATCCAACAATTTTCCATGATAAAAAACACTCAGTAAGCTAGGAAGAGAAGAAAACTATCTCATAATAAAAGACATGTGCAAATAATACACAGTGAATAACATACTCAGTGATGAAAGACTGAAAGCTTTTCCTCAAAGAAAAAACTAAGTAAGAATGTCCACTTTCACCATTTCTATTCAACATAAAATTGGAAATTCTAGCCAAAGCAGTTAGGTGAGAAAAAGAAATAAAAGTATTTCAAATTTAATAGACGGTAGTAAAAGTATCTCTATTCATACAGGACATGATCCTGTATGTTGAAAACCCTCAAGATTCCATAATAAAACTGTTAGAACTAATAAGTGAATTCAGCAAAATAGCAAGACACCAAATGAACTCACAAAATAAATTGCATTTCTAAACACTAACACTAAACAATGTGAAAAGGAAAATATGAAAATAATTCAATTACTATAGCATCAAAAAGAATAAAATACTTAGGAACTAACTTAACCAAGAAGTGAAATATTTTACAATGAAAACTATAAAACATTGCTGAAAGAAATTAAATTCATAAGTACATGACAACATATCTCATGCTCAAGGATTGAAAGACTTAATATTAAGATATCCAAACTATCTAAAGTAATCTGCCAAATAATGTAATCCCTATCAAAATCCCAATAACATTTTGTTCTTTTGTAAAATTGAAAAACCTATCCTAAAATTCACATAGAATAACAAGGGACTCCAAATAGCTGAAACATGGACCTTCTTCACAGAACTGGAAAAAACCACTTTAAACTTCATATGGAATGAAAAGAGAGCCCGCATAGCCAAGACAATCCTAAGCAAAAAGAACAAAGATGGAGGCATCATGCTACCTGACTTCAAACTATACTACAAGGCTACGGTAATCACAACTGCATGGTACTGGTACCAAAACAGAGTCATAGACCAATGGAACAGAACAGAGGACTCGGAAGCAATGCCACACATCTACAACCATCTGATCTTTGACAAACCAGACAAAAACAAGCAATGGGGAAAGGATTCCCTGTTTAATAAATGGTGTTGGGAAAACTGGCTAGCCATGAGCAGAAAGCAGAAACTGGACCCCTTCCTGACACCTTACACTAAAATTAACTCCAGATGGATTAAAGACTTAAATATAACACCTAACACCATAAAAACTCCAGAAGAAAACCGAGGCAAAACCATTCAGGGCATAGGCACAGGCAAGGACTTCATGACTAAAACACCAAAAGCAATGGCAACAAAAGCCAAAATAGAAAAATGGGATCTAATTAAACTCCAGAGCTTCTGTACAGCAAAAGAAACAGTCATTAGAGCAAACAGGTGACCAACAGAATGGGCAAAAAATTTTTGCAATCTACCCATCTGACAAACGGCTAATATCCAGAATCTACAAAGAACTGAAACAGAACAAAAAAACCCATACAAACCCATTCAAAAGTGGGCAAAGTATATGAACTGACACTTTTAAAAAGAAGACATATATGAGGCCAACAAACATATGAAAAAATACTCATCATCACTGGTCATTAGAGACATGCAAATCAAAACCACATTGAGATAACATCTCATGCCAGTTAGAATGGCAATCATTAAAAAATCTGGAGACAACAGACGCTGGAGAGGATATGGAGAAACAGGAACACTTTTACACTGTTGGTGGGAGTGTAAATTAGTTCAACCATTGTAGAAGACAGTGTGGAACTTCCTCAAGGATCTAGAAATAGAAATTCCACTTGACCCAGCAATCCCATTACTGGGTATATACCCAAAGGATTATAAATTGTTCTGTTATAAAGGCATACATGCATATGTTCATCATACTACTGTTCACAATAGCAAAGACCTGGAACCAACCCAAATGCCCATCGATGATAGACAGGACAAAGAAAATGTGGCACATATACACCATGGACTGCTACACAGACATAAAAAGACAATGAATTTCTGTCCTTTGTAGAGACATGGATGAATCTAGAAACCATCATTCTCAGCAAAATGACACAAGAACAGAAAATCACATGTTCTCACTCAGAGGCGGGTGTTGACCAATAAGAACACATGGACACAGAGTGGGGAGCATCACACACTGGGATCTGTTTTGGGGGTTTGGGGAAGTATAGTGGGCAGTGGGGAGGTTGGTGAGGGATAACATGGGGAGGAATGCCAGGTATAGGTGGTGGACAATGGAGGCAGCAAACCACCTTGCCATATATGTACGGCTGCAACAACCCTGCATGATCTGCACATGTACCCAAGAACCTAAAGTACAATAAAAAATAAATATATAATAAAATAAAATCCAGGTACTACATTTAAAAAAAAATAACAACAAAACTGAGGGACTCATACTTCCTGATTTTTAAATTTAACTGCAAACTTAACAAAGCTGTAGTACCGGCATAAACAGAGATATGTATATACCAGTGAAATAGAACAAAATTGTGGTATTAGCATAAACACAGAAATGTGTACCAAGGAAGTAAAATAGAAAGCCTACAGATAAATGCTCATATATATGGTCAAATGATTTTTGCCAAGAGTGCCAAGATCATGCAATGGAGAAAGAAGAGACGTTTCAACATACAGTGGTTAAAAAACCGGACTGCCACATGCAAAAGAATTCTGACTCATACCTAACACCATATACAAAACATAGCTCAAACCAAAGATCTACCTTTAAGGCCTAAAACAATGCAACTCTTAGAAGATGACATAGGAAAAAACTTTATAACATTAGATTTTCTAATGATTTATTGGGAATGACACTAAAGTAACAGGCAACTAAAGACGAAAGGGGAAAATTTGAACTCCATTAAGATTTTAAAAATTTGAACACTATTGTCAACAGAGGAAAAATGCAGGCAATGGAATAAAAGGAAATATTTGAGAAGTATTTATCTGATAAGGGATTAATATCCAGAATATATGAAGAATACCTAAAACTCAATAACAAAAGAACAAAGTTTCAAAAATGGACAAAAAGCTTGAATAGACCTTTCTCCAAAAAAGATATACACATGACAAATAAGCACATCAAAAGATGTTCAACATCACTAATTAGGGTAATTCATATGCAAATGGGAAAGATAACACCTGACACTCTTGATGACTAGTATTAAAACAAACCAGAAAATAAGAAGAGTTGCCAAAATGTGGAGAAACTGCAACCCTGTGAATGTGTTGTATAAGTGGGAATGTAAAATGGTACAGCCACTGTAGAAAACAATAGGGTCATTCCTCAAAATATTAAAAAGGGAATTACTACGTGACCCAGTAATTCCACTCCTAAGTATATACTCAAAAGAATTGAAAGCAGGGACTTGAAGAGATATATGTAGACCCACAGATTACAGTAGCTAAAATGTGAAAGCCACCCCCAAGTGTTTATTAAACAATGAGTAGATATACAAAAAGCGGCATATACATACAATGAAATATAATTCTAAATTTAAAAAAGAAAGAACCCTTTGATATGCTATAACATAGATAAAACTTGAAGCCATTGTTCTAAGCGAAATAAGCTAGTCACAAAAAGATATATACTGTATGATTTTATTTACAGATGTACTTAGAGTCATTAAAATTATAAAGACAGAAAGTAGAATGATGATTGCCAGGGACTGAGAGTAGAGGAAAATGAGTTATTACAGGAATAGAGTTTCAGTTTTACCAGATAAAAAGGGTTATGGAGATGAATCGTGGTGCTGGTTCCACAACATTATGAATGTATTTAATACTACTGAAATGTACACTTAACAATAGATAAGATGTTAAATTTTATGTTATGGGTATTTTACCACAATAGAAAAAAATGAAAAACAATGTAAGCTAGAGGTTATCAGGGCTGATAGTAGAGCAGAAGTGGACCACAAAAAGGCACAGTGATCAATGAGTTCTAGATCTTGAATTTGATGGCACCTACAAAACTCTGTGTTTGTCAAATTGTGTATGAAAAAGAGTCAACTTACAATTTTTTTCTGAGAAATTCACTGCAAAAGATTATCACCAAGGCACATGGTCATCAGGTTATCTAAAATCAACACAAAAGAAAAAAATTTAAGAGCTGTAAGGCAAAAGCATCAGGTAACCTATAAAGAAAAATCTGATTAACAGCAGATTTCAGGGCAGAAACCCTGCAAGCCAGAGGGATTGGTGTCTATCTTTAACCTTTTCAAACCAATAATTGCCAGTCAGGAATTTTGTACCCAGTGAAACTAAGCTTCATAAATGAAGGAGAGATAAAGTCTTTTTCAGACAAACAAATGCTGAGAATTCGCCATTACCAAGCCAGCACTACTGGTGATAAAAGGAGTTCTAAATATTGAAACAAGACCTCAAAATACGCTAAAACGGAACCTCCTTAAAACATAAATCTCACAGGGCCTATAAAACAATAACACAATAAAAAGAAAAAACAAGGTATTAGGACAACAACTAGCATAACGAACAGAACATTACCTGACATCTCAATACTAATATTGAATGTAAATGGCCTAAATGCTTCACTTAAAAGACAGAATAGCAAAATGAATAAAAATCCACCAATCAAGTATCTGCTGTCTTCAAGAGACTTCTCTAAAACATAAGGACTCATAAACTTCAGGTAAAGGGGTAGAAAGAGACATTCCATGTAAATGGAAATCAAAAGCAAGCAGGAGTAGCTATTCGCTATTCTTATATCAGACAAAATAGATTTTAAAGCAGCAACAGTTAAAAAAGACAAAGAAGGACATGATATAATGATAAAAGGATTAGTCTAACAGAGAAATATCACAATCCTGAACACATAAGCACGTCATACTGGAGCTCTCAAATTTATAAAACAATTTCTACTTGATGTAAGAAGATACACAGCAATACAATTTTTAAATCATATCAATAACCCTGACTTTAATTTTTTTTTCAAAGGAACCCTTGAAATGAAAAAAGATTATGTTGATCACTCAATAAAATTACAACCTGATAACTTGCTGCCCTCCACTGTCATACAGCATTCTCAATCCACGTTCCTCAGCTTCTCTCTTTGCCGTGACAGGTATTATTCTCCATTTTATTAAATTATTTACTTATGTATCATTTTTATTGTTTATTGCCTACCTTTCTCAATGTGCTAAAAATCTACAAGGGCATAAATTTTTGTCTATTTTTTTTTAATTATTGTAAGATGGGGTTTCACCATGATGGCCAGGCTGGTCTTGAACCCCTGACCTCAAGTGATCCACCCACCTTGGTCTCCCAAAGTGCTAGGATAATCTTTGTCTATTTTTATTGACTGAATAATCAACCAAGAAACCGTAATAGTGTTAATGTGCAGAAAAAAAAAATTGCTTAAAATCAGACTTATTTTCACCTGAAAGTAAGAAATCCTTTATCTAGACCATTTTTAAAAATGGAGAATTGTTTATACAACTAACAAATCCAAAACAGACTCAGTTCCATGTACAGATAAAGGAGAATTTTTAAAGCTGTCACCAGGCTCTGCTTCCTCTATCAATGTATTCATCTCCTCTTTCCTTCATTTCTCATATTCACAAGATGGCTGCAACAACACCTCACAACTTTCCAGATCACTCTATTGTGAAAGAAAAAATGCTTTTTTCCAGATACGCAAAAGCTCTGAGATGATCTGTGATTTGGGTTTACTCCAGACCCTTGGGGCCTGGACAGTAGAATGTGTTGATGGACAGAGGCATTGGCCACACACCCTGCGTGACAGGGAAGCAGCATCCAAATATAGAGGTTAATTTAAGAGTGGTGCTTTAGAGTCTTGTACATTTCAAATGTTTTACATAAAATCATAGTTAAGAACGTAATGATGTAAAACTCACCTCCTTAGTTAAACCAGATTATTTTAGAGATTCAGCAGAAATAACTCTGGAGAAGGGTTTGTAAATATGGGGTCCTCAGTCAGCCCCAATCGACTATACCTGGTGGTCTCACTTTTGATCCATAATAGCATCATATATATGTGATTTCAAAGCATTATACATGCATTATCAAATACAAAAGAAATTGTAGAACATAAGATTAACAATTATGAAACAAATAAAAAACATCTATCCAGCACAGTAGCCTGCTTGGGTATATAAATAAGATTTTTAATAGACTATTGCTTGCATTCCAAAGATAAATAAATGCTCCCAAATATACTCACTTATATTTATTTCCATCAAGTGCTAAGACCTTTTTGTAACTGTCAATCTAGTGTTTATAAAAAATAATTGTTTTTAATTATGTGCTAAATACTTGGTAAAAAAATACATATAGAAATAAAACATGTTAAACTTTCCCCAATTCACATTTAGTTCATTTACTATGTTCATTTTTCCTAATTAAGACCCCAAACCATTTTTGAAATAAAGATTAAACAAATAGCAAGGGCAATACTAAATTTACTGTATGATTCCCCATGCCTTTTGTCCCTTCTGAATGTTTACAAGTAAGTGTGCATGCACAGTTGGAGTTTCAACTAATGATATTCTAAGTTTATGTAACCCGAAATAGATTACATCTAAATATATAGAACAGCTTTTTCTTTAGTTTATCTTTAAAACTATCAAATTAGTCTTATAGATCAATTTATTTATCTTAAAGTAACATCATATGTCAGCTAAAGAGTTTTTTCCTATATAATTATCACATTATAATCAGTTAAATGAGTATTAATTATTTTGGCATTAGCTCCCACAGAGTGAACACTTAAATAGAAGCCTCTGTTAAAACTTATGCTCTTGTCAAAGTTCTCTGCATGCATCAGTCATAGCACATTAGCCTTGGAAAGGACCCACAGATCATTTACTTAGTTATTCATTTGACAGATAGATAAGGTATACTCACTTATAACAGAACTGCCAGTGAAATGGATGCCGATAAGTAATGCTATTTTACAATTACCCATACTTCATTCTATTCTTCTGCTCTATCAATTTATAAGTAAGTATAAAACCTAAACAGTATGTTGAAGTCCCCTGTTAAATTTGGTTAGTAATGTAAAAATAAAAGTTTCTGCTTGATTGATATGTAATCTGATATAACTGAGGGTTTTTTTCTACCTAAATCAAGTATTTTAATGGGACATGCTTCCAGGTACATAACACTGGACATCCACTTGCCTTAAAATCTCACCCAATTATTACTGGGAGTCCCTAGGGTGTCACATAAGGGTGTTGAGAGTTTGTATAAACAAGATGTGAATATCTCAGTGTAAAGACCACTCTGCTAAATTGCCCCAAAATACACACACACACACACACACACACACACACACACACACACACACAATATACTTCCCCACTTTGCCATACTATCAGGGAATTAAAGTTTTTTTGTTATGCCTGTGTAAACATTACACACCCAAGGTAGGTGGCATATTCTGATGATGATACTTTCTTTTAGGTATTAATTTACTTGAGACTTAATTTTTTAAAAAACTTTGTAATTGAAGAACAATAGATATACAGAAAGAAATGCAAATTGTTTTTATTTCAGTAATTTTAAATAGGTGAATGCACCTGAAAACAAAGAATGTAAGTCAAGAATGATAATATTACTAGCACGCAAGAAGGGCCCTCAGGCTTGTTCTCCGTCACTGCTACCCTGGAAATAGTAATTGTCACCCGGAATTCTAACACCATTAATTTGCCTTTTTTTTTTTTTAAACTTTACACAAATAGATTTATAAAAGTAATACTTTGTCTCTGGCTTTTTTCACTCCACATTAGCTATATGAAATTCATATGCTGTATAGCATTTCATCATATGCATATACTATAATTTATTCACTCTATTTTTAATGAATATGTGAATTGTTTTCAGCTTTTAGCTATATGCAAATAATGCTCTTTGGTTACATAACCAGCATGAAAATACAGAGTTTGCTGTATGCTTGGTTTTATGAGCACTATCAAATAGATTTCCAAATGTCTGCACCAGTTTATCTATGTATCCCTCTATTTATTTACTTTAATTAATAAATAATAATTGCAAACACTTTCTGGGGTAAAATGTGATGCTATGATGCATGTATACATTGTAGAATGATTAAATCAGGAAAATTAGCATATCCATCACTTCACCAACTTACACTTTCTTTGTGGTGAGAAGTTTTTCAATCTACTCTTTTAGCAATTTGGAAATAGGTAATAATTATTATTAGATATAGTCATCATGCTGTGCAAATAAATTGCCAGGACTTATTCCCCCTGTCCAACTGAAAGTTCCTACCCTTTGACTAACTTCTCCCCTTTCCCATCCACCTCCCCACACTTTTCTTCTCCCACAACCCATACACTAGTCCCTGGTAACCACTATTCTACTCTCTACTACTATGAGTTCCAGGCTTTTTGATTCTGCAAAAATCATGCAGTAATTGTCTTTCTGGGCCTGGCTTATTTCCTTTAGCATAATGTTTTTGAGATTCATACATCTTGTTACAAACTACAAAATTTTCTTCCTTTTTAACGCTGAGTAGTAATCCATTGTGTATATCTACCACATTTTCTTTATCCATTTATCCATTGATGGCCACTCGTGTTGTTTCCATATCTTGGCTGCACCAATTTAGATTTCATTTGGAAATATATGAGAGTTTTAATTTTCTCAATACACTGACCAACCAGATATTTTTCTGCCTTTTTAGTTTTACTAATTTTGGTACACTTATAGTTGTGTCTAATTGTGATGTTGATGGTGTTTTGTTTTGTTTTGTTTTATGGAATACTATGCTTATTTCATTCAAAACAATAGAATACACTAAATACACTAAAACAGAAAATGGTACCAACTCCTCTTTGTACCTCTGGTAGAATTTGGCTGGGAAACAGTCTGGTCCCAGAGTTTTTTTAGTTGGTAGGCTATTAATTACTGCATCAATTTCAGAACTTGTTATTGGTCTATTCAAGGATTCAGCTTCTTCCTGGTTTACTATTAGGAGGGTGTATGTGTCCAAGAATTTATCTATTTCTTCTAGATGTGCATTCTCCACAAAATTAAAAATTTAAATTACAAATTAAAACTGGAAAGAAATGTTAAAACTATTTCAACTAAATAACTTTTCATTTGATATTAGACTATAGACACAATTAAGCCAGGCATTTATCACCCATAGCTCCTAGTAAGATCTTTCCTTACAACACCTCAAAGGTAGTGCTTTGAATCTGGGAAAGTGTAATATGTAAACCAACACTGACGTTTCATCAAATTTCCTAAGAGCACATTGCAGTTAATTCTAGAAGCCACAGTTTTGAGTATTGGATCCTTAGAAATAGAGAAGTTATAAAAAAACACTTCTATTACTCTTAGAGGTAAATGTACTATACTTGTGGGTTTAATGTATATTCCCTGATGACAAATGAATTTCAGCATATTTTCATGTTTATTGGTTATCTAGAAAACCTCTTGTGGAATGCCAATTCTAGTGTTTTGGATTTGAACAGGCAAAAATCTAAAACCTAATGCACTTTTTAATCTCTCTTTTTTTTAAGAGGCTAATCACAACAAAAACTTCTCTTTTTCTTTTTAATTTGAATAGCTTTTGGGGAAGAAGATGTTTTTGGTTACTTGGATGAATTATGTAGTGGTGAATTCTATTATTTTAGTGCACTGATCACCCAGTAGTGTACATTAAACCCAATGAGTATTATACTTTATGTTCTGAGATACAAGTGCAGAACGTGCAGGTTTGCTACATAGCTATATACATGCCATAGTGGTTTCCTATACCCATCAACCTGTCACCTACATTAGGTATTTCTCCTAATGCTTTCCCTCTCCTAGCCCCTGCCCCCCAACAGGCCCCAGTGTGTGATTTTACCCCCTCCCTGTGTCCATGTATTCTCATTGTTCAGCTCCCACCTATCAGTGAAAACGTGGTGTTTGCTTTTCCGTTTCTGTGTTAGTTTGCTGAGAATGATGGTTTTCAGCTTCATCCATGTTCCCGAAAAGGACATGAACTCATTCATTTTTGTGACTGCATAGTATTCCATCATGTATATGTGCCACATTTTCTTTATCCAATCTATCATTCATAGGCATTTGGGTTGGTTCCAAGTCTTTGCTATTGTGAACAGTACCTTGACTATACAGTGCCAATGGGATTGCTGCGTCAAATGTTATTTCTAGTTCTAGATCTTTGAGGAAATTCCCACTATTATTGTGTTGGAGTCTAAGTCTCCTTAAGGGTCTCTAAAAACTTGCTTCATGAATCTGGATGCTCCTGTATTGGGTACATATATATTTAGAGTACTTAGCTCTTCTTGTTGCATTGATCCCTCTACCCCTATGTGATACTCTTCTTTGTCGTTTTTTGTCTTTGTTGGTTTAAAGTCTGTTTTATCAGAGACTAGGATTGCAACCCTTGCTTTTTCTGGCTTTTCATTTGCTTGGTAAATATTCCTCCATCCCTTTATTTTGAACCTGTGTGTGTCTGCACATGAGATGGGTCTCCTGAATATAGCACACCGATGGGTCTTGACTCTTTATCCAATTTGCCTGTCTGTGAACATGCACACATATGTTCATGTGGCACTGTTTACAATAGCAAAGACCTGGAACTCATGCAAATGCCCATTGATGATAGACTGAAGAAAATGTGGCACATATACTCCATGGAATACTATGCAGTCATAAAAAATGATGATTTTGTATCCTTTGTAGGTACATGGATTGAATCTGGAAACCATTATTCTCAGCAAACTGACAGAAGAACGGAAAATCAAACACCACATATTATCACTCACAGGCAGGTGTTGAATAATGAGAACACATGGACACAGGGAGCGGGGCATCACACACTGGGGTCTGTTGGTGGGGGAATAGGAGATGGGCACTATGGGGTAGGGAGGGTGGGGAGCCATAACATGGGAACAAATGACAGATATAGGTGACGGGGGGATGGAGGCAAAAAACCACATTGCCATGTATGAACCTATACAACAATCCTGCATCATCTGCACATGTACTTCAGAACCTAAAGTGCAATAAATAAATAAATATATATATATATGAATGCATTCTCCATAAACTGGAAAAAAAATTACAACCAAAAAAAATACAAACATCATTTTTCACAGAATTAGAAAAAATAGTATAAAATTCATATGGAACCAAAAAAGAGCATGAATAGCCAAAGCAATCCTAAGCAAAAAGAACAAATATGGATGTATCACATTACCAGACTTCAAATCATAGTACAGTGTTATAGTTACCAAAACAGCATGGTACCGATATAAAAGTAGGCACACAGTCCAAAAGAAGAGGATAAGTCATAAAGCCAAATACAGCAATCTGATCTTTGGCAAAGCATAGAAAAACAAACTTGGGAAGGGACACTCTATTTAATAAATGGTTCTGGGAAAACCAGCAAGCCACATATAGAAGAGTGAAACAGCATCCCTCTATCTCACCTTATACAAAAATCAGCTCAAGATGGATAAAGACTGAAATCTAAGACCTGAAACCACAAAAATTCTAGAAGATAACCTTAGAAAAACTCTTCTCAATATTTGTATAAGCAAATAATTCATGATGAAGACCACAAAAGCAAATGAAACAAATGCAACAAATGCAAAAATAAATAAATAGAACCTAATTAAACTAAAAAGCTTCAGCAAAGGAAAAGAAGTAATCAGAGTAAACCAGACAACCCACAGAATGGAATTTTTTATCTTTTTCTTATTGCTTTACAGGAATTCTTCATATTTTCATGAGTTATCAACTGTATGTATTTATAATATTTTCTTCCACACTGTGGTGTATTGATTCTTTAGAAGTATCGTGATAACAAAAGTTTATGTCTTAATACAGTCCAATTCATCCATTTTTTTTCTTTATGATTAATGCTGTTTGTTTCTGATTTTAAGTCTTTACATACTCAAAGGTCAATTATCTCTTTTTTTTAATTCTAAAATCTCTATTATTTTAGCTTTCAGGTTTAGACCGTGATCCATCCAAGACTGATTTTGTTTATGGTATGAGAGAGGAATCAAGATTTTTTTTGTCATATATGCATCCAATTGACACCACACCATTTATTAACCAGACCATCTGTCCCCTTATTGCATTATGGTGCCAGCTTTTTTCTAAATAAGAGAGAATGTATATACAGATCTCCTTCTATTTCACTGATTTATTAGTATAGTCAGTGCTGTGTTACACTTTCTTTATCATTGTAGTTTTGTACTTTTCATAAATGGCCATGAATGTCCTCCCTCTTTATCTGCTTGATGGGTTCACTTGTGCTTTTCATTTCCATATAAATTTTACAATCATCCTGTTAACTTCAAAAAGAAAACTTTCTGAAATTTTCATTAGGATTTTGCTGAATCTAAGAATCAATTTAAACAGTATTGACATATTTTCAAAACTAAGCTTCAGTCTGCAATAATGATATATTCCTCCACTTATTTGCATAATCATTAATTTTTCTCAATATGTTTTATAGAAATCAAGTGAATTGTCTAAAATTTATTGAAAATATTTCATATTTTAAACATTAACATTTAATTCAATTAACATTTAATATTTTTAACTATTTTAGTGAAAATATTTAATATTTTTAACATTACCAAAAATGGTGTCATTTAAAAATATTATTTTCAACCTGTTTATAGCAAGAATATAAATATAAAAGTGGTTTTTGTATGCTGACCTGATAAATTAGCTTTGGGTGTATATATACATATATAGGTTTTTCTGACTTTCTACTCACACTATCACATTCATCTGAATAATGATGATTATATTCCTTCCTTCTAACATTTATAGTTCTTACTTTCTTACCTAGTACCAGCACAAGCACCACTACAATGTTGAATGTAAGTGGTAAGAGAAGTCATCCTTGTATTGTTCCCAGTACAAGGGAGGTTTTCAAAATATCCTGGATTAAGTAGGGTGTTTTATGTGGTACTTTTTCAGATTAAAGATGTTTGCTTCTTTCCCTAGAATATTTATTTGACAAAAGTTGGACTTTATGTTGACATTTACCATATGAGTTTTCTCCTTTATTCTGTAAGTGGACTGAATTACATTAACTTATTTTCAAATGTAAAACCAACTTTACATTTCTGGAAAAGACTCAACTTGTGATGTATTAATACTTCCTTTTCATGTATTACTGGATAACATTCAGAGTTATTCTGAATGTTGTGGTGGGTGGGGGAGATAATGAGAGAAATTGGTCTGCAGTTTTTATAACCAGCTAACCAAATAATAGATTCATTTTTTAAACATAAATAAATAAATAAAACTTTCCTAGATTCTGTAAGAAGCCCTATCAGCCACCTGGGCTCATTCTCTGATAAGAATGTCATCTTAAACAAAAAATACAAAGGACTTTAATCAACCCCAATCTTATTCTATAAGCATAACAGAATTATCAAAATGAAAACTGTCATCAGCTTCTTAAAAAAATTAAGTCTTCTTATAAGCACCATAATAGTTTTAATTCTTAGACAAACATCTACCTTCATCTGTATTGCAGAACATTAAAATATTGAGGAATTCTATTCCTCTTAATAATTCCTGCCCACAGGACAATCTATTTCACCAGAGCCTAACCTCCTGGGGTTTTATCAGAGTGTAGCACACTGAGGGAATGGAAATACACATTTCAGCTCAATCTAGCCACCTTGTCCCACCTCAGGTGGAGGAAAGTGGTTAGAGTAAGATGGACTTGTGAAGTTCACAGTCTAGATGCACAAACCCACTAAAGACTGAGACCTCAGCATAGCTCTATAGAATGATTCACCTCAGGCTACGACCTACTATCACATTACTAAAGACCCATTAACATTATGTCTTGCTACCAAAAATTTACGAGGCACACTAAAAGGCAAAAAAACAAAAACAAAAACTACAGTATGAAGAGGCAGAACAAGCAGCAAAACCAGACAGAGGCTGAAATTATCAGAACAGGAATTTAAAACAACTATGCCAAGGGATCTAAATGTTAAAGCAGACAGCATGCAAATAACAGTTGGGCAATGCAAGCAGGAAGAGGATAATCCTAAGAAATAACCCCTCAAAAAAAATCGCTAGAAATCGAAAACACTGTAGCAGAAATTAAGAGGGCCTTTGATAGCTCATCAGTAGACTGAACATGGCTGAGAATCTCTAAGCTTGAGAATGTGTCAATAAAACCTCAAAAACTGGAAAATAAAGAAAATACTGAAAAAAAAAAAAAAAAAAAAAAAAAAAAAAAAAAAAAAAAAAAACCCAAGAACCAAGAACTGTGTGTTACAACTACAAAACGTGTAACATATGCATAATGGAGATGAATAAAGAAGAGAAAAGAACACAGAAGAAATATTTGAAACAATCATAACTGAGAAATTTCCCAAATTAATGTCAGAAACCAAACCACAGATCTAGGAAGCACAGAGAATACCAAATAGAATAAATGAGAGAAACCCAAAAATGTTACACCTACACAAAATTAAAAATAAAGAAAAAATCCTGAAACAGCCTGCAGGGTGGGGTGGGGGGAAAAACTTACTTACAGAGGAGCAAAGGTAGGAATTACGTACAACTTTTCCTCAGAAACCATGCTAGCAAGGAGAGAGTGGAGTGAAATATTTAAAGTGTTCAGAGAAATAAAAAGTGACTGAATTTCCATACCTTATGAAATTATCTTCCAGGAGTAAAGGGAAAGTAAACACTTTCTCAAACAAACAAAAATAAGGGAAATTTGTTGACAGCAGACCCAGCTTGCAAAAAATGTTAAAAGAAGTTTTTTAAAGAAGAGGAAAATACTATAGGTAAAGAACTTGGATCTATATATTTAAAAAGAAAGAACATTAAGGAAAAAAATAAATGAAGTAAACAATACTTTTCATGTTCTTAACAGGTGATTGTTCAAAATAGCAACAATGTATTTATTGTGTAAGCTTATGTATATATTATATGTGTATGTGGTATTCTTATGTATGCTTACAAATTAAATGACAGCAATAATACAAAGAGTAAGAGGGAGAAATTAGAATCGTTTTGTTATTACAAGGACCTCATAGTACCTGTGAAGCAGTTTAGTGTTATTTGAAAGTAGACTTGGATTAGTTGTAAATGTATATAGCACACTCTACGGCAATCACTAAATTAAGTAAAACATATATATACATATGTGTGTGTGTATATATATCTATATATCTATATATCTATATATATAGATATAGATAGATATATGTATATATATATATATGATATGCTATGCTAAGAAGAGAGAGAAATCAATATAAAATGCTTGGTGAAACCACAAAGAAAAAAGATCGAAAAACAAAAACAGGAAAAAAGAAACGCATCAAATAGAACACAGTAACAAATATGGTAGATACTAATCCAAGTATATCAATATGCACTTTGAACATCAATAGTCTGAAAACACCAACTAAAAAGCAGAGATTAATTAAGTTCATCAAACAACAAGACTCTGAAACATGTTTTCCAGAACAAACTAAAATTAAACATAAAGCTAGTGGGAATGCAAAAACATGATAGCCACTTAGGAAAATAGTTTAGCAGTTTCTAATAAAATCAACATAGTCTTAGAATACAGCAGAGTCATCCCCTTCAGTAGTAACCCAAATGGTTGAATATTATATTCACACGAAAATCTATACATGGATATTTATAGCAGAGTTTACTCATAATTACCAAGATGTTTTTCAGTAGATGAAGAGATAAACAGTAGACTATCCAAACAATGAAATAATATTCAGCACTAAAACCAATTAGCTATCAAGTTATTATACAAAAAGACATGGAGAAACTTTTAATGCATATTATTAAGTTAAAGAACCTGATATGGTTTGGCTGTGTCCCTACCCAAATCTCATCTTGAACTACAGTTCCCATAATTCCCAGGTGTCATGATAGAGACCTGGTTGGAGATGATTTAATTATAGGTGCAGTTACCCCCATGCTGTTTTTCTCTTGAAAGTGAGTGAATTCTCACAAGATTGGTTGATTTTTAAGGAGCTTTTCCCTCTTTGCTCAGCACTTCCCCTTCCTACCATCTTGTGAAGAATGACATGTTTGCTTCCACTTCTGCCATGACTCTAAGTTTCCTGAGGACTCCCCAGCAACTTGGAAGAGGACTTTAATGAGTCAATTAAACTTCTTTCCTTTACAGATGTCCCAGACTTGGGCAGTTCATTACAACAGCGTTAGAACAGACTAATACAGAAACCCATCTGAAAAGACTACCTGTTTGATGATTCCAACTATTTGACATTCTGGAAAAGGCAAAATTACAAGGAGAATAAAATTAACAATGTTTTCAAGAGTTTAGGAGGAATTTCTAAATAGGTGGAACACAGAGGATTTTTAGAAAAGTGAAACTACTCTAAGATACTAGAATGGTAGATGCATGTCATTATACATTTGTCCAAATCCATGGAATGTTCAGCACCAAGGGTGAATCTGAATGCAAACTATGGACTGGGTGATAATGAAGTGTCAATGTAAGTTTATCAGTTGAAACAAATGTACCACCCTCATGGGGGATGTGGATAATAGGGGATGCTATGTATGTATTGGGGCAGTAGGTATATAAAAAAATCTCTGCACCTTCCTTTCAATTATGCTATGAACCAGAAACTGCTCTAGGAAGTCATCCTTTTTAAATGTATTATGCAAACATTCTTATATCCAGAAATTGTTAACATGTCAAAAATGTAAGCATAATGTAATGTACAATTGTTACAAGTTTTTTAAGTTCAGTATGAATTTTTAATAATTAGGAATTCAAAGAACTCCAAAAGCAAAAAAAGTATAAGACTAAACATTTTTTTGCTACAACTTTTTAAAAATGTTCTAATAGTTAAAAAATTTTTAAAAAGAATAAATGTCTAAGGCAGATGACACACTGACAGAAAATAATGCCAACATATATTATGGTAAAAAAGTAAATATTACTTCTAAGGGGCAAATGGCTTTATAGTTTTTAAAATTAATTATATGAATTAAAAATAGATAAAATGTATCAGCAAAACACAAACAAGAAATTAAAAGATGTATGTAATATACTTTTAGTCATCAAATATAAGCCAAGAAAATCAAATATTTTTCAGCTGAGCAAAAAAAACTGTAATTTGTGCTGCTGACAAATAGAAAAGAAAAATGAGCATGTTCAAATTCTTCTGATACAGCTATTAATGTAAGTACATATTTTAAGTAATTGTGGCAATTCGAATAGAAAACTTTAAAACGTTTATGCATACATCTCTAATTTTATTTATAGAAACTGTTCATAAGAAGAAATTTCATTGAGACTTACAAAGGATGATATGAAACTTTTAGCAATAATGTAGCAGAGGTATATTTTTAAAGTGGAAAACTAGAAATTCTATATTATTGCATTAAAAACAATTTGCTATATTAGTTTTCTATTAGTACGTAATAAATATCACAAATTTAGCAGCTTAAAGCAATGTCCATTTATTGGCTCAGAATTTTGTGGGTCAGAAATCTGACAAAGCATCATCTGATTAGTCTGATATCAGAGTGTTGGCTGGAGGCTCTAAGGAACTATTTATTATATTTCCAAACTAATTCTTGTTAGTACAAGAATTCAGTATTTTGTGATTGCAGCACTGAGTCCTCTACTTTGCTGCGGACACTCTCAGCTCCTGGAAGTGGCCCTTCAATCTTCCAGCCATGTTTGGAATCTCTGACTTCTCCCATCTCTGACTTCTAGATTCAGATTTAAAGGGGTATGATTAAGATAAACATCCCACCTTAAGATCAACTGATTTGGGACCCTCATTACATCAATAAAACCTCTTCAGAGCAGTAGCTAAATGAGCATTTTACTGAGTATCTGAAAGACGTGTGTACCCAGTGCCAAAAATCTTGAGGGTTATTCTAGAATTGTAACTACCACAGAGCCAAACAGAATGTATTATGGCCTCCAATTATAGAGATGAAGGAATACATATACAGTTACTCATATATGCATGCTTTCTGTAAAGATACAACACAGAAGTATATAGATGATATAGTTACATATCATATATATATTATATACACATATGTATATGTAGATATATGGGTGGGGAATAATTTTATCTGTGATTTTAATGTTCACCTTCTATTTATCAGTTTTAGAATTTTTATACAATTTTCTTTTTTGAGATGGTGTCCCACTCTGTCACTCAGGCTGGAGTGCAATGGTATGTTCTGGGCTCACTGCAACCTCCACCTCCTTGGTTCACAATTCTCCTGCTTCAGCTTCCCAAGTAGCTGGGGCTACAGGCGTGTGCCACCATACCTGGCTAATTTTTGTTTATTTTGTAGAGACAGGGTTTCCGTATGTTGGCCAGGATGATCTTGAATTTTTGTCCTGGTGATCCACCTACTTTGGCCTCCCAAAGTGCTGGGATTACAGGCATGAGGCACTGCACTCAGCCCAATGTATGTTTTTATAATTTTTAAAGAAATAAACATATTTTGAAGCCTGTCAAGAAGATCTTACTTTCAGAAAAAAAAGAGAACCTCTAATTTTAACATATTTACCTATCAAATGGTGTTACCAAGGTTACGCTTCTAAGCCAAAGACCACGGTGACAGTACCAGAGAGAGCTTATACAGAAGCATAAAAATACACTTAGAAATTTTGCAGTTACTTTGAGCAGTTAAAATACTATTTTGATGCATGCTCAACTGAGAATTAAAAGTTCAAATATTGATTTGCATACGAAATTAGTAATTAAGTACCCATAAAATTATCTCACACCTGCCAATTGATATACCAATTAAGTTTGCAGATACCTTAAAGGAAAATTCTTGAAAATAAAGTTTCTAATATTATTTGACACTAATCTGCAGTCAATGTTTAAAAACACACAATTCTGCAGAAAGGTACACGTGGTGGCCAAGAGAATGTATGCTGCAGATACTCAACAACAGAGAACATAATTTACCAAGGGTCCAGTTGCCATGCTCTGAAATCCATCACCAGGTTAGCACAGAGGCCAGACTTCCCATGGGCTGCTCACTGGACAATGACTGAATGCAACAGGACACTTGTGGATATCTGTGCTTGGGAGAACCAGGAGATCAACTGCTGGATTTGGCTCAAGAACTACTCAGTGATTACCTTGCCACTTGCCTTTGTTTGGATTGCATCCCCCCAAAAGATATGTTGAGTGTCTAACCCTTAATACCTGTTAATGTGACCCTATTTGGAAGTAGATTCTATGCTGATGCATCAAGTTAAGATGAGGTCATGCTCATTACAGTGTACGGTCACTGCAGTTAGTGGTATCCTCATAAAGAGAGACAGACTTTGGGCACACTGAGACACACAAGAGAAAGACAACCATGTACTGATGGAGACAGGAATTAGAGTGGTGCAGCTACAAACCAAGGAATGTCAAAGATTGCTGGCAACCACCCGAAGCTAGGAAGAGCTCTTTCTATAGCCTTCAGAGAGAACATGGCTCTGCTGACAGCTTTTTTCTGGACTTCAAGCCCCCGGACCTAGGAGAGAATGTATTTTTGCTGTTTTAAAACACTCAGTTTGTGAAAATTTGTCCTGACGGTCTAGGAAAATAGTATACCACCTGACCTTGCTTTCTTCCCCATGTGATTCAGTCAGACGTATATAGTGGTTTGACAACACTCCCAGCCTTACTCAGAGACTGCCCCATTTTTTCCTACACATTAGTATTTCCCTAATATTACCCTTATGTGTTTAATCTTATGACCTCTGCTTCAGAGATCCTAGACTAACACAGTACACTATACAGAAAATGAAGCACACCATATTTAAGTGTGCATTTTACAACATATTAATAACATAGGTGTGGGACAACTGAAATGGATTTGAAATATTGCAGTCTCCTGCCTGTTACTGCGGTTGAGTTTATCTAACTATGTTGACAGGCCGTCAGCGTGTCTGGCAGCAGTACAGTAGTCCCCTATTTTCTGCTGTTTCCCTTTCTGTGGTTTCAGTTATCTGCAGTCAACCATGGTCCAAAAATATTAAGTAGAAAATTTCAGAAATAAACAATTGGTAAGTTTCAAACTGTACACTGTTCTGAGTAGCATAAGGATATCTCGCACCATCCTCTGTTCCCCACCCAAAACCTGAATACTTCTCCTGTCCAATGTGTCCGCACTGTAGAGGCTCCCTACCCGTTAAACACTTAGAGGCCAGAAAGGTTATCAGATCAAAAAAAAAAAAAAACATGGTGTTTATAGGGTTCAGTACTATCCACGGTTTCAGGCATTCTCAGGGGGTCTTAGAATACATCCCTCATGCATTACAGGGGACTACTACATGTAAAAGCCAGGGCTATCTATCAGCAACTTCAGCCACGATGTAAGCTACCTGTCAGGAGAAATGGAGATGCACTCTTTAATGGAAAACACTAAAGAAGGAGGAATAGCTGAAGCCTCCATCTCTTCTCCTCAGCAATCTTCTACCAGTGCCCTGGATTAGTCAACCTACCTATATAATATATTGATAGAAGGGAGCATGGGAAGCATAGGTTGCATCAGAAAGACAAGGAATGAATCTGGTACAAACAAGAAACAGCCAGATCCTTGGCCTATTTTTATATGGAATCACTAATGTTTTTGCTCTAATATTCTGCATAAAATTTTTACATGGTCCACAAATTCAATGTTATAAAATTCAGATGTCCATGTTTGTATTTTCATATTTTCATGAAATCCAAATTATTTTCACCCGAATGTTTCCCGAGTTCATATTCTACTTAAGAATGTTATCCTGACATCACAATTCTGAAAATATTCTGCCTTGTTTACATATATAGTCACGTGCCACATAATGATGGTTCTGGTCAGTGATGGACTGCACATAAGACAGTGGTTTCCTCAGATTAAGACAGAGCTGAAATATTCCTATCATCCAATACTTACTATGACTTTATTATTTTAGAGTATGCAGTATCTACTTAATTTAAAAAATGTATTAACTGTAAAACAGCCTCACACAGGTCCTTCAGGGGGAATTCCAGAAGGTGGTATTGTTATTATAAGAGATGATAGTTCCACGCATGTCATTGACCCTGAAGACCTTCCAGTGGGACAAGACGTGGAGGTGGAAGACGGTGAGAATGATGATCCTGACCCTGTGTAGGCCCAGGCTAATTTGTGTGTGTCTTCATTGTATAAGTTTTAAGTAAAAAAGTAATGTGTGTATCTTCCTTTTTAGCAAAAACCTTTAAAAAGTAAAAAAATAAAAATACTGAAAAGCTTACAGAATAAAGATATTTTTTAAAAAATTTTGTATATCATACAGTATATGTTATTACGAGACTCAAGTTTTCCAAAATTTAAACTTTATAAAGTAAAAAAAATTACAGCAAGTTAAAACTAATTTATTATTGAAGAAATAGGTTTCATAAATCCAGTTTAGCCTAAGTGTACAGTAATGTCCTAGGCTTTTGCATCCACTCACCACTCATTCACTGACTCACTCAGAGCAACTTCCAATCCTGCCAGCTCTATGCATCATTAAGTGCGCTATACAAGTATACCATTTTTATCTAATTTTAACTGTACCTTTCCCATGTTTAGATATACAAATGCTTGCCGTAGTGTTACAGTTACTACTGTATATTATACAGTATAGTAACATGCTGTATAGGTTTGTAGACAAGAAGCAATGGGCCCTACCATATAGGCGGGGTGTGTGGTAAACCCTACCATTTTGGTTTCTGTAAGTACACTTCATGATGTTCACACAATGATGGAATTGCCTAACGACGCATTTTTCAGATTGTATCCCCATCGTTAAGTGACACCTGACTCTAGTTACTTTAATAATTGATAATTTTTAGTTCACCAGGATTTTAGAACACACACACCTGCATGTACGCATGCACATGTGCATGCACAAAGCTTTAAGTTATTTTCTAAAAAAAGGACTGCTATGGCAGAGATAGTGGGACTTAAATATGTTCTGTCCTCTCCTGTACTTCCCAGTCTCTATGCACTCAGTTTTGGCCAATAAATTAGCAGAAGAAATGGCATGTTATTTAGTCTTGTCACTTAGGACTAGTAAGTGGAGATCCTCTATCCACTCTTGTTTGCTTTTTCTCTCCCACACAGGGACTAATAAGTTAGTCAGTTAAGACAGTGCTGTAGCAAATTGGTGGAAGCCTGAATTCCTGAGGCACCAAAAAGAAATGAGCCTCTGTCAAATCACATTTCACATTTTATAAGTGAGACATAACCTCTCACTATATTAGGCCATCTTAGCTCAGGTTCTTGAGAATCAGAGACTTTAATAAAGATACTTGTAGACGGGATTAATGAGTGAATGTCTTGGAGTGAGAACTCTAAAGGAATGAAGGAAGGATAGGCTACAGAAGTCAGCTAAGCAAAGATGCAGTTAGTTGACATATATCCTCAGCCTGATGTCATTAATGGAAACATCCAAGGGGCCTCCTATAGGCTGAGGGGGTGCAGTTGAGAGCAGTTAAGCAGCCAACATTCACAGCATCTGAAGAAGAGCACGTTAATGGAAAGGATATCTAGGCTAGGCCCCAACAGAGTTGATTACAGTACCTAAGATATTAGGGATTATTTTCCACCACAGTGTATCCTGGCCTATCCTATTCTTGGCTAACAAAATTGCTAGATGTCCTGAATGCAGTAATTGATTAGCCCTTCCTATACACCTTGACTTGAAAAGCCACCATCAGTACACACTGAATTTTCCTTATAAGGGACAGTTCCTGGGATATTTTTGGTTATTAATAGATCTTTTTTTTTCTTTTGCAAAAATCATATTGTCTTAGTTGCTGTGTGTTCAAAGTAAGTTTTTCTTATCTAGTGAAGTGTTATGTAATCATGTATGTTTAAAAAATGTTAGCTGTTACTATGCATTTTAACTCTTAAACTTTAAACTCAAAATGTCAAGCTATATCCAAAATACCCACATGTTGTATTGCATGTATAAATTAATATGCGCAAAAGTAACATTCTTAAAACACTTACTAACCCTACCCAAAAATATATTGTATTTAGCAAATTAACCTGTGCAAAAGAAACTTTCTTAAAACTCTTAGTAATCCTACCCAAAAGTATATTCTATTTTGTGACTTTGCATTGTTGTGTTTTATCGTGGCTTTGCTTTTATATGTTGTTTCAATTTCCATTAACTTTGTAGTCTTCATTAATGTCTCATATGAAACATTTTGCCCCTGTATATTTTTTATGGGTTATTTCCAGAGAATGGCCATTTTGACACTTGTACATATACTTTCTCCAACACTTCTGAAATCTTATAAGAAACTGAATAATTTTAGCATTGATATTTTTAGCTCTAGGCCATATGGCAGCATGTACAATAAATGGTATTGTTCAAAAAAAATTCAAATTAATAAGTTCATCATTTACAATAAGCCTTGAGAAAATGAACAGAGGGCTAGAGACAGTTAAAGGACTGCCTAGGATACATGAAGAATAGAAAAGCTTTCCAAGTGAGAAACCACTAAGTAGTAGGTGAGTAAAGTACTTAGGCGGAAAACAGTGAAGAGTTGTTCATTGCAGTGAACAATGTTGCCACTGCAAACATATATATGTTTATATATCTGCTTGATGTCAGTGTTCAGAAGAGGGAGAAAATAGAATATCTTTTGAAAATATTAACAATATTTATTAATATTGAAAAGTTATCTGTGCGTAGTTGATCCAATCAAATATTGAATTGAATAAATGACTGAAATTTTTTCCCATCTATTTAAGAATGATTTCGGGATCCTCCTTGATACTCTACACTCAGCACAGAGTTGATGAGGTCAGTGTTGGGCAGCCCCCAATGCTTGTTTAGAATTTTACAATTTGCAAACTCCAGTGCAATTGGCTTCACATGGCTCTCAATCCTACCTCCATTCTCTTTCCGGGAGATTTTTTAAAAGGCAAACCTGACATTATCACTTTCTATTTTAAAACTTCTTCACTATTCACTGCCCTCAAGATAAAATATAATCTTTTTATGATGGCATAAAAGAGCCTTCAAAACTTAGTCCCAAATGATCTTTACAGCTTCATTTCCCACTATAATCTTCCCTTCTGTATACATTATAGTCCAAGTTTTCTGAAGGAACTGTGCATTTTAACACCTCTGGCTTTTTCACTGGCTGCTCTGTATGTCTAAAATTCTCTTCCCATCCCTCATCGAAAACTTACTCCCATCTTTAGAGACCCAAGTGTGCTATTATCTCCTCAAACTGGTTCTCTCTAATACCTAGAAAAGTGTATTAACATAGCCTTTTGTAAATGTCTACACCAAGAGATGATTTGCAATATATTATTATCTCTTTGTGTGTCTATCTGTTCCATTGGGCTATGATTTTCCTAAGGTAAGTTACTATGTTTTTACATCTTTTGTATCACGAAAGGATGGATGATGCTTACTCTTATAATTTGGACTTTGAAGGGTAGGAGAGAAGTAGGACTTGGCTTCGCATTCCATTTTAACACCATGAAGTGAAAAGAACAGAGAGTCCCTGAGCGTGTCCATCTTCTGCCTACAAGAAGCTTTCTGTAACACTGATGACTGGTATTTTGCTGTTTTGGAAAGGAGTGATAAAACAAGAGATAATGACTGGCATCAGACCATAACCCCTAAACATCCAGACAACCTTTGTTTATACTCCTAAGAAGTAGAAATTCCTAGTAAATTATTGGATACAGTCATGGTTACCAATACTATTTGAGTAACAAATTACATAAAATAATATAAAACTTCAAGTCTCCTAATCATTCCCTTATTCCTGGAGGCAGGGACTGCAAATGTCCCTATGCCTTTCCATTTGCCTTTGAAACTGAGGCACAACTCCAACAGAAAGCTTTCCTTGACCACCCTGGGCTGTCAAGGAAAGTAATCTTTTCATGTCCCTCTGCCATCACGATATTCATTCACATTGCTATCACTGTACTTATTACTTTGTATTCTAATTGTTGCTTATAGGTCATGGGTTTCTCGAAAGAGGCTGGATCTTGGTCCTCATTTGTCTCTACTTCCTAACAGAGCTCCAGAAAAATTATCAGCATTCATCAATATGTATTGGATGAAAGAATCAATTCATCAGTATCATCAAATTTGAGCTTATAAACCAAGGATTATAAAATCTACCTAGCTAAAATTTCGTAAGAAGTTTTCCATACCCTTTGCCCATATCTGGGGTTTTTTTAATGTTTAGAAAATTACAATTCCTAACGTAAGAGTTAAATTTTTTATCTTCAGGCTCTGCACAAGCATGTTAGTTATCTTCCCAGGCATTGGCTAGAATGCTTAAGCCAGGTTAAGACACTCTGTCATCAGGAACATAAATATTAAAAATAATAACATGAAGAAAATGCATAACAGGGGAAAATCCACAATATATAAGCCACATTCGTTTTTTAAAATCTGAAAGTCACAGACCCAGAAATATTTTTATAGTTTGCTACATTATTATTTCTGACTGGGTGTACAGGTAAGTTTCTATTTTTCATTCTAAGCTTTAAAAGAAAACTGGGTTCTCTAACAACTAGAATAACTTTTTGCAGCTGTTCATATACCGCACTTGTACTTTATAGAGAAATTTTGCTGTAACAGAAAGACTAACTTACTTTTGAAGAACAAGAGTCTTAAAACAGATAAGTAGCTTCTAAAAATGCAGCTAGAGGTATGTATTTTCCAATACTGACTATCCTTGAGAAATGAAAATGACATGGATTTGATACCTCTGGGACTGCAGAGCCAACAGAGTAAGGCAGGAAGTTTGTGCTTGTATAATCCTGTTAGAAGATGCCAAAAAAGTAAGAAGCTGTAATTGAAAGACATGTGTGAAGCACCATGGAAATACCAGGAGTACATTAAAACAAGATTCCACTGTTCTGAAGCTTTGGTGGCTTATGAGTGGAGTATACAAAATAAACAGCTGCTTTCTTTCCAACTAAGAGAAACAAGACTTCTTCCAGGATAGTTCTGAGCTAGCTAGTAGTTCTGGCAGTGAACTTACAGTTTTTAAATAGATATTCAGGCTTTCTCTGACCCTTTTCACTCTTAGGCTCTTACCTAGCAAAGAAAACCAGCTTTTTTTCTCTCTGAAGGTTAGTCGGGTGTGATATAGTTCAGATCTTGCTCCAGAGGTAGTTACTCCCATGCTTCGAAGACAGTAAAATACTTATAGTTGCTATCTTTGAAAAGCAAAGGGTATAGATGTGAGTTTCAAATGACCTGGATTTGAGCCCTGGCTTTATCCTCAATGAGCAATTATGTTTATACGGTTGGAGTAAAAGCAATTTTTATATTATCATGTTTAACTAAAATTATAGGAATGTCTATCTTATAGGTTGTATAGCCTAAATGGAGAATACATATAAAGAGTCACACACCTAAGGAGTGCTAGATTCTTGTTTTTGTTTACTCTAGAGGCGGCTTTTGTCCGTCACTTTGAACACAGAGCAGCAATACAATCTGAGATGGATAATACTGAGTGTCAACCTGACTGCACTGAAGGATTCACAGTACTGTTCCTGGGTGTGTGTGTGAGAATGTTACCAAAGGAGATTAGCATTTGAGCCAGTGGACTAGGAGAGGCAGACCCACCCACAATCTGGGTGGGCACCATCTAATCAGCTGCCAGTGCGGCTAGAATAAAGCGAACAAACATGGAAGGACAAGACTGGCTGAGTCTTCTAGCCTCTATCTACGTCCCATATTGGATCCTTCCTGCCATCAAACACTGGACTCCAAGGACTTCAGCTTTGGGACTCTTGGACCACACCAGCAGTTTGCCAGGAGCTCTTAGGCCTTTGGCCAGACTGAAGGCTGCAATGTCAGCTTCCCTGCTTTTGAGGTTTTGGGACTTACACTGGCTTCCTTGCTCCTCAGCTTGCAAAGGGTCTATTGTGGGACTTCACCTTGTGATCATGTGAGTCAACTGTCCTTAATAAACTCCCTTTCATATATACATGTATCCTAGCAGTTCTGCGTCTCTAGAACACCCTAACTAATACACAGCCCCTGTAGGAGTTCTCTAGAAATGGAGACGAGAAGGACAAGGCTAAATTTTTTCCTGGCATACGTGAGAGATACTTGGGTAGCATTTCTGTAGGGCCCAGTAATCACTTGTGATGCTTGGTTTACTCTGCAATGAATTTGGAAGCTTGGCACTCTCTGTTTTAAAGTGGATGTGAAGTACAGAGATGAATGGTTCTTTGCAAACTGAATGGCTTTAAAGATATCTTTGCACAGGATAAACTCATCAGGAGTGGCAAATGATAAATGAGGGTTATAAAAATTTAGGAATCTTTTACTTACCCTAATTGATGGCTCTCACAAGAGGATTCGTAACTTTGTTAGTTGCTCTTTACTTTCTCCAATGTCTGAAGTCTTAAAACGACAGAGAGTTTGAGGGGTTTTCGTAAAGTTAATTAATGTTAATTGTGTCGTGAATTACTTTAAGGAGTCTGTTGAGTGATGGACCCAGAGAAGAGGGTCGATAGCATTTAATGTTCAATAGGGGATAATGCTGGTCTTTGGCACCATTTTACAATCATTAGGGCCGTGCTAAAGCTTGTCAGGAACAGCTCTAAAGATCAGTTGCTCATGGCAATTAAAACAATTCAAAATGACCTGGTATTACATTATACATGATGCAGCACTGCTCCCAGTATGAACAAACTTTCATTCCATTAGTGATTTTTAATTTCATACCAATCACTGCAATTTGTTTTTCTTAGTTACCTAACTATGGCTGTCCCTGTACTTCCAGCAGGATATTATTAATATTTATCCTATTATCTCATACAACACTTCAGGCTTAAAGCACTTTTTGCAATCTTAGCTAATTAATCTTTATATCCTGCCTATAATGATGGTAAATACCCTTTTAGAGTTAGGGAAACTGGGTTGAGAGTGGTTAAGAATTGGCCATCAAGAAAGCGATCTGATGGGTTACTTCTGGGCCTTTTTTCTCTCCCCTTGCAACTAAAATTATGAACCTTTGTCTAGAAAGATCATACTCTGAAGTATAAACGACCTCTTACCCCCTAAGAGAGGTAAATGGAATTATTGCTAACAGAATTTATTTTTTAGGCAAAAGACTTTAAAAATTCAAGTAAACACGGAGAACAGAAAGAAGTTTAGTGATTTATTTTATGTTAAAACTGTTACCTATTTAGAGGAACTATTGAACTAAATCTTATTCTAAGCACATAAAGTACATACAAATTTTTCAAAAAAAATATGTTTTAGAGACATAATAATAGAAAGAATACCTAATAAATATTAGACAGATGTCAGGTTTGGTAAGAATATGATTAAGCCAAAACAGTAAACTGGTAAATTTGATATTTACTCTTATTTGCTGATCAGGCAACCGAAGCTTGGCGAGTTTAAGCGATTTGTTTATGAATACATAATAAAAAATAACACTTCAACTAAAACCCAGGTTGCTCTCAGAAGTCCTTAGTTTTTACATTACAAAAATACCACTTCCCTGGTGGTAAAGAGAAACTAACTGATCTCCAATTTGCAAATCCCATACTTGGCACAACAATGATCTGTTTTTCTCTAACCCATTATCATATTGGACTCATTACTGAAGACCACTCTGCATGCCCCAATTGTGCTGTCTTTAGATGTACCTCTCTCACCCTTCAACAGAATGTGTTCCCCCAACCCAACCAAAACTTCTACCTTCTACTTCCCTGCATCCCTTCCTCTCCTAAAGACTCATGAAAGAACCGATGTCACAGCCCCTGCTCCTACATGTCTGATTCTTTCGCTGTCAAACAAAGTGACATCTTTGACCCCAATCTGAGTAAGTTTGCTACCTTCTGCTCACACTTTTACTCTTACTTTTATGGAGAAAAGTGTCCACATTTTAAACAGTCGATTTAAATACAATTTTGAAACTAACCTTGTTATCAACTGAAGACATATAAATCTAATTTTTTTTTACTTTTCTTCTTCTTCTCCTTCTCCCCATGCCCTCATCTCCTCCTCCCAATCCTGTTCCTCATTCTCTTTCTCTTCTTCTTTCTTATCTCATACTTCTAAGCCTTTAATGCATGCTGGAATAATAATAAATGTATTTTCCTTTAGTCAGAGATATTAGTTTAAATCAATTTTCTCTGGGTGACTGAAATGTATTCTAAAATGATTTCATTTTATGCCCATTTTGAAAATGCAAAATTATGTGAGGTAGACATGGAGAAGAATGTACTGGTGGTATGGGGATTTGTCATGAGAAACCACTGTGCTAAAAACAATTAAGTTTACATGATACACATTTAACCCAGGTAAAGGGAGATAACAAAGAAAAACTAATAAGCTAGTAGAAACTGCTTCTACAGAGGATGATTTTTGTTACCTAAAGATCTCTATTCCACCTGGATTCAGTTATTTAGAAATTATGGCAAAACCAAATGATTCTGCAAGATAAAGTACTGTAAATTTTGAGGTTAGAAGGAAAATCCAAAGGGATAGGGGAAAATCAGCAAGGTTAGGTGGTATACTGAAACAGTAGAAACACTAAATAAATACACAAATGATTCTCATGGCTATTAACCAATATATTACTTTTTGAATATATTTTGCAAATAACAAAAATATAGAGTATCTATATGAAATGCTGTGCATAATATCTGATTAAAATCTTCTATAAAGGCTACAAAAATGAATACAATTCTTGGTCTGATCACATATTATTTTTCCCATTCATCAAAGTTCATTTTGGCTATGCCTATGAAAGGTCAAAAATAAAACCTTGGAGGTAAAAAAATGTAACCAATAATACAAATGTTTTTAAATGTGTATTTTACTTATAGGCATCACATTGCACTTTTTCAGTCTTCTCTGTTCTTTTCTGAACATCCAATTCTGATTGTCCGATTCCTGATGTACTCAAATTTTTCCACCTGTGCACTACTGTGTGCACATTTTTGTGATTTTTTAGCAAGAAGGGAAAGCTGATGAGTCATTTTCAACTATTTTTTAAAATGGAGAAATTAACCTCTTATTGAGACCTGCAATGTGCATAACATGTGTGTCAAGCTCAAAGAAAAATTTCAACCAAGTAAGGCTATGGTTAAGCCTATTACCCAGCTTCATGCTTATTATATAATCAAGACAGTGACACACGAAAACATAAAACTGTAAAGAATAATTGCGTTGTGTCCCAAATGAATAAATATTACAATCAAGGACTATTGTAGAAATGCTAAAGAGACAACAGTTATTTCAACAGTCATGACACACATACATTTATACTTTTAAATTGAATTTAAGAAAAATTAATAAATCTATTTTTAGTTTGGGATCATTAGGGTAGAGATCCACCTTTTAGAATCACAGTTTAAATACTTTCTGGGAGCAAATATACACACACGTATTAGCGTATCCGTGTCCATTTAAATAAGAAAAGTCATTGGTCTCATGTGAATGGAAGACACACAACTTTGGGATTCACTTTTACTCTCTCCAGCTCCTAGGCTTGCGCAGTAAGTATGCATAATAGCATTCTAAAACCTGTTATAGGCACTCCATAGTATAACTTGGGTGAGTCCTGTGTAAAACTGATGCATTATGGCTATCTTAGTATTAAAGTAACTATGTCGAAGTGATTTTTCTTATGTTGTGGATATCTAATAATAGTGATAGGAAGTAATTGTGAAGAGCGAGAGCTCAGACTGATTTGTGATTTAGGTTACTTTTTGAATATTAGTGGAAAATATTTGGCATACGACACTGTATTATTGAGCCTGAATTATTAAATCTAATATACAGTACAATATGATTCTGGTTTTTAGTGGAGCTGAGGGTGGATATTGCTTTCCAGGGGACACTGTTGACATAAAAAAGACACATACACACATGCCATAGATAATGCTCTTTCAGCCACATCAAACAAAGAAGGCATTGTTAGTGACTTTTGACACCACCGAAACTCAGGCCAGCTAAAGAAAAAGGAAATAAATCCCAAAAACCTTTATTTTTTCAAAATCTTCTAGTTTATGTTTTACATCAAATTATTCCTATATTCTAAGTATTCTTCCATTCAAATATATTTTAGAATGTATATTAAAATATTAAGCTAATATTCTCAATAAATGGATTTATATTTGACATCCTACAATGTACTGAAATACGAGCTTTCTGCTATTAAATATGTTACTTCTTATACAGCTCTGCTTTTTTGTGCAAAGAACCAAATAATTTTAAAAATTATGTCACAGAATAACACATAAATGACTGAGAAGGAACTAGTAGAACTCATGTTCTGAGTGAATTTGGAACTGCCTATTTGTTCCTTCAGCAATACCCAGCAGTACACAAACAGTTCTGTATTAGATTATTTGTCAATGTTATTTTATGAAGAAATTTAATATAATTTACTTCTCTGCAATCCATTGAGCACTTCCTAACTTAATTGTCATATTCTGCATTTCCTGAGATTTACAATTAAAATTGTGATGAGCCAGACATACAAACTATTCATTTTGTGACAAGACAGGTTGTTTGTATTTTAAGAAAATTACCTGGGATTTTTACTTATTAAAAAAATAATAAAATCAATTTTGCCCATCTATAAGTACCTATATGTAATATATTTTGTCGGAATATATTTTCAACATATTTTCTCTCAATTCCCACAACAAAAAAGATACTTCAATTTACTATTTATGCCCATGCCAGATCCAGTTAATAAAAAATAATGGCACTGACATTTTATATTTTCCGAGGATGATCAAATAAGAAATGGTCACCAGACCAGTGTAAACATTTACTGTGATTAAGAAATGTTTAGGCTTCCTTATATCATTGTCACTAGTCAGTAGTATTATTTTCTAAATCTTCAAGATCACATAAATGTATTAATTCATATTGTGTATTTTTTTAAAACTTTAACTAGTAGAAGACCAATACAAATATGAAAGACCACATTACTGATATTGCTCTTTGTGTAATAATTAACAGGCTTATAAATAGAAAATAGCATAGAATCAAAAATTTAGATTTTATTTTTATTAAATTACCTAGGAGATAAATTTAAGTACTTGTAAATTTTCCACTGGATTTAAAAATATGATATTTCTTACTGAACAGAGACACAAGAGTCACAAGAGTCCATCTTTGTTTATGCCAATTCCCTTGTTTGTTCTTTTTAGTATGTTGGGTGGCTGCAGTGGGAATGAAAAATCATATTGACTAATGACTTTGTATGTGATTTTATATAGGCATTAAATGAGATAATCAAATTTTAAAAAATTTATTCATTTTACCACACTCTCAACAACTACTGATTAATTTCCAGATATTGGACTTGATGAAAGGCTGATTAGGTAAATAGCCCTGTTAATTGAGGAATTTGAGAAAAGGAGACCACTTGCAGGTAACATTGATAACACTACAAGTTTCATTTTACAAGTGTCTTGACCAGTGTTAGACTTGCTTGGAGAAGTTCTGAACAAGTTTAAATAGCTCTGTGGTTGACATCTGAGTATTTCTTGCTTTTATACCTAATTTCATGATTTGAAAAATTAATCTCTTTGAAGGTCAGCATCCTACATGTAAAATGGAATTAATACCTCCAACCTTATAGTACAGGGTAGAAAATCCCATAGTGTATATGAAGATACTTTGTAAGCTATAGAAAGCTACACAATGAATTATACTGCTGGGAAGACATTTAAATAAGAAAATCCAGGTGGCATTTGTGTAAGTGTAACTAGAGTGTACAGGACCATAGATTTATATACTGCACTTAAGAAAAAAGAGTTTTAATAAAAATCTTAGAAGCAAATGATCTCTCCTAGCACCTCAAAAAGATAATTTGTCATGATCAAGTGGGCTTTATTCCAGGGATGCAAGGATGGTTCAACATATGCAAATCAATAAATGTAATCCACTACCTAAACAGAACTAAGAACAAAAACCATGTCATCATTTCAATAGATTCAGAAAAAGTATTTGATAAAATCCAACATGACTTCATGATAAAAACCCTCAACAAGCTAGGCATAGAGAGAACATGTAAGAGCCATCTCTGTCAAACCCATTGTCAACATCATACTGAATGGGGAAAAATTGAAAACATTTCCTCTAAGAACAATAACAAGGCAAAATGGGAGTAAAGACTTACAAGCTATGCCTCTGACAAAGGATTAATTTTCATCATCTATAGGGAACTCAGCTCAGCAAGAAAAACAAACAACCCCATTAAAACCTGGACAAAGGACACGAACAGGTATTTCTAAAAAGAAGAATTACAAGCAGCCAAAAACCACAAAACAAAATTCTCTACATCACTAATTATCAAAGAAATGCAAATTAAAACCACAAGATACCATCTTACAACAATCTAGATGGCTTATACTACAAAGTCAAAAAACAACCAATGTTGGCATGAATGCAGAGAAAAATGAACGCTCATACACTGTTGGTGGGAATGTAAATTAGCTCAACTTCTATAAAAGTATGACAATATCTCAAGGAACTAAAACTACAACTACTATTTGACCCAATAATCCCCATACAGGGTATCTACCAAAAGGAAAATAAATCGTTTTAACAGAAGACACCATTTTTGTATGTTTAGTGCAGTACTATTTACAATTATAAAGTCATGGGACCAGGCTAAATGTCTACCAATAGTTGATTGAATAAAGAAAATTTGGTATATATACTTTATGGAATAGTATACAGCCATAAAGGATGAAATTATGTCCTTTGCAGCAACATAAATGGAGCTGGAGGTTATTGTCCTAAGCGAACACAGAAGCAGAAAATCAAATATTTCATGTTCTCACTTACAAGTGTAAGCTCAACAAAGGGTACATATGGACATAAACTTGGAGAAAAAGAATCTTGGAACTGTAAATCAGGCAGGGAGGAGGGAGTGTGATGGTTGAAAAAATATCTACTGGGCATAATATCCAATATTTGGGTAATGGGTAGACTAGCAGCCTATCCCCCACAATTTATCATGTAATACCCATGTAAAAAATAAGGACACATAACCTCTGAATCTAAAAGAAAAAGAGGCAAAATATGCAGAATAGCTAACACAGAATGAGTCAATAAAGTTAAATCATTTAACTAGTGAGCAAAGACAAAAGACTAGTATAATCCAGAGGACATCATATACAATCACAGGATATTACAGGTGTCTTTTATTAGACAAAAATCTATTTTAAGATCTGTATCTATTTGATATGTTAAGGACGAATTCTATCTGGTTTATACAGTTAGCTATCATCCATGGAAATGAAACCAACATTAAGTATTAATAAGTCAATAAAAATACTTAAGCTAAAATAAAAGGAATCAGATGGGAAAAAAAGATGGGGTTGTGGGGAGGCAATGCCCAAGATTTGAAAGAGAAATAGGACAGTGCAGTCACAGAAGCCAGACACCAAACCTAATTGATACTAGGTCTATGACAGGAAAACCACGTACCTCACGGACAGGTACACAGGTACACTTCGTTATATTCAAGAGGATGTTTCCACTAAATCATGAAAGTTAAGAACTACAGATGAAATAAGAGGTGTTTTTACCAACTCTCTCTCCTTTATCTCTAAAGCCAATCACATGCCAAATCCAATTCTGTCTGCCCAAGTATCTCTTCAAATTTCTCCTGGCTTTCATCACCACTACTATGAGCAGTTGAGGGGAATGATGCTCTAACAAAAGTGTCCTAATTTCTTAGACCTCAAAGTTGGAGAGCCAAATCCCTAACAGAAAGTAAAGAAGACACATGCAACTCCATGACAAGAGGATTTTACTCCAGGCTTGTTAGTCGGCTCTGAATGTCATAACGAAATACCACAGGCTGGGTGGCTTAAACAGCAAGAATTCGTTTTCTCATGCTTCTAGGCTAGAAGTCCAAGATCAAGGTACCATCAGGTTTGGTTTCTGATGATGCTTCTCTTCGTGGCTTATAGATGACCACCTTCTTGCTGTATCCTCACATGGCCTTTACTTTGACCACACATGAGAAAAAGATCTATGCTATCTCTTCCTCTTCTTGTAAGGACTCTGGTCCTACCAGATTAGGGCCTCCTTTTGTGACCTCACTTTGCCTCAATTTCTTTCCTAAAGCATCTTCCAATATAGTCACATTGAGGGTTAGGGATGAATTTTCCATGCTTTTATTTTTATGACATGATCTTCTTCAGCTAACACTGCTTCCTTAGCTTGCCATGTCTTGTCTCTCAAGGCTTACTTCTAATTTCCAGGGCTTCAGTGACAGGGGGAAGAAATCATTCCCCAAACCCCTTGAGCATAAGTTTGCTGCTGACTTGTCTTTCTCAAATATTCTGATCCTATAAAAGCTGCGAATGTTTGTTCATATTTTAACTAACATAGCAAAAACAACAAAGAAGCTCCTTCATATAGTAAGTGCTCAATAATTGCTCAATCAATAAATGAATACATTGTGAGAAAATGGGACAGGTTGTGTAGAAGAGTTCTTAGAAATGTGAGTTAGGCAAAGAAAGGTGAAAAATAGAGCGTGTCTTAAAGAGGTATAAAAGCTATTATTTTTCTGAAAAGGGAGACACTATCTTCATTTTATAAAAAGAAGCTAAGAACATGCTTCCTGTGACCACCTAGATGAAATGGCCACATACATGAGAGACAGCACAAATATAATTTGCTAGGCATTACAAAATACAGCTTGACTGAGAAGGATGTATATGTCTTTTTCCTGGTATAGCAACAAGAAAAACGACAGAGGTAGGTAGGAGAAGAAACAATTAAAATATGCCCTTTATAACACATAAAGTAAAAAAAAAAAAAAAAGAATTCCTGTACCGCTCTTCATAACCTAAGGAAGAGTAGAAAAGTGTCCATGGAAAAAAATGGTCTATTGTAGTAAAAAAAAGTCTTGTTCAGAGTTCACACTGAGTATCTTTTCATAAGAAATTATATAGCAGCACAATTAAAATGAAATACTAATTGTAACAAGAAAAGATGGTGACTGCAGAACATAACTCAGCCTTAATAGATTTTCTAATGCCTTTCTTTATACCAAAGGGGAGTCCCCCTTTAGCCAATAAAGTAAATTTTCTGGTCTCCAAATGGATGCTTTATCCCCATTCAGACTGATATTGCAGCGACATCATGAATTTTTCAGACAGCTTTGTGAATCAGCAGAGTATTACAGAGGGGAATACTGACTGCTAAAAGCAAAGTCATTTTTTAAACAGCCTTTAAATGCGTAGTTGAAACATTTCATTTTGGGTCAAGGATGTATTTACTCCAGCAACCTGGAAGAGCAGAGAGGGCCGAATCCGTTGAGAAGAAATAGAATCATGTTACTGTATCAGCCAAAACCCAAATTATATAGTTTTGTAGGTCAAACATTTTTGACTTCTCCTTTTTTGTATCCATGTATATAATTCTTATGTTCAAAAAGCTTCAGCATTTATATTTGATGCAGTATCACCATAGGTTTCTAAACCATCTTTGAAAAGCTGTTAACTACTTTGCTCATAATAAACTTTGATGTCTAGAAGAAACTGGGTTTCTTTCTAGTTAAATAATCTGTTGAAAAGAAAAAGAAGGCAAGAAAAATGTAAACATCCTAATGCAACCACTCATCAGATGTTCCGAGTGCCACATTTGCCAGCACTGTTTAGCTGCTAGGAACACTGAAGCAGGAAGACAAAAGTCCCTTTTCTCACTTCTAGTTATAATAAAGAGTGACTCCTAGGGTATATAGTGATCAAAGGTCAAGTTAACTGGACCCAAGATGGGCATCTTTCTAACCTTTTCTCTGGTGCATTTATGAATGTTTATGAATGATTTTGTGGGGTAAAACAGATTTAAGCTTAACTCAGTCTTAAATTGCTTAATATAGACTTAGGTTTTAATCAAAACTTGCATATATTTTACTTTCCATTCTTTACTGATGTAAATATATCTTACCTTGGGAATTCTGACTAGATCAGGCAATATCTTTAAAAGGTTATACTGCATACAGAATCAGGTTGAGAGTATAGCGTGGCATATTTATTAAGAAGTCTAATGCTGAAACTGTTCAGAAAATCATTATACAAAATAATATATTACTGACAAATTTTTCTTCTCCTCTCCCTCCCTTCCTTCCTTCTTGCCTTCCTTCCTTTCTCCCTCCCACCCTTCTTTCCTTCCTTCTCCCCCTTCTTCTTCCTTCTTTTTTTCCTCTATCAATGTGTATTATTCAGTATTTACGCACAGATGCTCCACAGTGGTCCACATTCAGACGAACTCATAATAAAGTCAAAAAATTATAAGTCAGACTATCACAGGTCAGAAACCATCTGTATGTATATTCTTCTGTCTCGTCACTCATGTGGAAAAGGAGGGGGGAGGGAAGAAGGAGGAGGGGTGTATCTGGTGTGGATAGTTTAAATTCCAGATTTCTTCTCAAGAGGAAATTTTGGTCTTCAAATTATAATTCTGTCGTTTTCTTCTTGCCTGCTGACAAGTTTTTAACTAATGTAAAATCAGGGGATTTTATGCTACAGAAAGTGTATTCCTAAGACCAGTATCTCAATCTAATCTTATTTTATAGTTGTTATAGCAATACATCACCTGTATCATTATTTATATATATTTTCAACTCACATTTATTCTTAAATTTAGCATCATCCCAAATAATAAATAGAAGTCAGTTTCATATTACTTATGTATGTGTGACACACACACACACACACACACACACACACACACACACAGAGATTTCATGAAACAGTAAAATTAATATATAGTCATAAATATGTGCTACTTAAGCCAGGAATCAACAAACTTTTTCTGTAAAGAGCCAGGCAAGAAATAATTTAGGGTTTTTTTTTTTTTTTTTTTTAGATCCAGAGTATGTTATGTCACAGCTATTCCACTCTGCTGTTCTACTACAACAGCCATAGACAAATAAATGAATGGACATGGTTGTGTTTTAATAAAACTTTATTTATAAAAATCAGTCTAGATGTGGCCCATGGGCTGTGTATTTTAGATCCATGATCTAGATATATCCCACATCAACAACGATAGGTATATCATTCTTTGTGAAAAAGCGTTTTAATATAATTCTGTGTGTTATGATGCTTATGTACAACTGGCTCTTTTCTTTGTCTTAGACATCATTCCTGGCCCAAAAAATATAGTGGGTTTCTGTTCAAGATCTGTACAACAATGGAGAGACTGGAAGAACCTATGCTGGTATTTTTGCTTAGAAAACAATAAAACACACTTTGCCTATTGGTGTTTTAAGCCTAAGTGTTCTTGGTGGTAGGCTGAGAAAGTGGTATGAGTTAGCAGCCTTAAAAATCTTTAAGTGCAAAAATATTTGTAACACACTATATATTTATTACTTCAGTAATAAAATGCGTATGTTAGCTACATATCCTATCTTTACTATTAAAATGTAAACTTATTGAGGGAAAGCATCATGAATATTCTTTCTCATACATTTCTGCATATAGTAATATTCTAATAATTATTGAATTAAAAGTGCTAGATGAATAATGAAGAAATAAGAAGAAAGAGCAGAGGGAAAGAAATATTTATTAACATGTTAATTTGCAAAAGTAGGATTTCTTGTTAAAAATATAAAAATTACCCAGGGCATTACAGATGGACTGTAAGTACCTAGGAAGCAATACATTAATTATGGAATTAGATAGCAAAATATATAAAGTAGATAACATGTTCTCATAAAAATAAACAACATCTAACAGGAGACTTCTCATAAATCGTTTGATGCAATTTGAACAAATCTTAATTTTCAATAGAATAAGAATGTTTAAAAACTGAAGTATGTTGAAGTTTTACTGTTCTTTATTTTTTTTTAACATGGCATGTAACGCTCTTATTAAATTAACTAATATCTTATTCTTTTCTCTGCAGCAAGAATTAAATTTGAAAGATCATTTGAAGAAGCACAGTATTTATCAACCCAACATTAAAGTATCACTCTGGGAGATTATGTCAAATTATTTTTATAGTTTCAAACAATTTTTAGTATTATCATTGATAAACCATGTGAGTTGTAAGTAAAATATTTCAAGTTTAGAAAAAAGACGGTTGAATATGTTTTATTAAAATTTTATGTCATTTTTCACAATACACGCAGGGTTCTTACTACTCTAAAAGTGCTTTTACAGTTTGTTAGATAACTAACATAATATTTAAAATAGATTGAACTCTCTATTTACTCAATATTCCGTATCAGTTTCAAATTGTTACGAATAGTGGTTTAAAGCAGTACCATTCTTTAAAAGTAGCTTTGATAAATATTTACAAGACTGTCTCTAATGCATCTGACAGATACTTCCATTAAAGGATATATATTTGCTGGGGTGGGGGTTATCTGAGGAAAAACGCTTACACTGAAAATAAGATAAAGAATATATTGACAAACACATTAGAACAGACTGCTGTCTACATTTTAATATCATATTTGATGTTTAAAGAGTTGACCCTCATTTAGTTCAAAGTTAAAAATATTACTTGGACTAAGTAGCTAGAAAATAGAGCACCAGAAATAGTCATCATCTTTATTATCTAGAAAATACAGAAATGCCAAAAACTTGTGTACATTAAAATATTGTGTCTAAAATTTAAAATAGCAATTGCAAAAATTAAGAGATTTTTAACGAGGAAAATCTATTACTATACTTATTAACTAAATAGTTCTAATTTATGTACCATTACAAAAATATATATGTTAAATTGTGAGTATATGCATATATATAATCATTATTTTAAGACTTTTGAGCAGCAGTATCTTTTTTAAGTAAGCTATATATTCATATTAATTCACTGGGCAGTGCAATTACAGGGAGTTTTTTTTTGTTTGTCTATCTTTTCTAAATATCCTGCACAGAAAATGTAACACTATGTAATAACATTATTTATATTTAAATAGACATGGATATAAAAAAGTGCCACTGGCCACTCTTTAAAAACATTATTTTTAAAACATTAACTATATCTAGTTAATATTTCTAAACTATTAGCTATATCTAGTTAATAAATATATGACTCAAATATTAGTAAGATTTATATATTTTGTCAGTAACACTTTAAAATGTCTTCAAATTTGGAATGTGTGCTTATTAGAATTAACATCTACATATTTTATAATTATCGATGTACAGTTTTTCTTAAAAATCAGTTATCTAAGTTAAATAACAGGCAGCCAGGATCCAAAAGTATTGCCAGGCAGGTGGTGAATACTAATAGAGTTTTTTTAAAAGATTTTTATTAAAAAGCTCAAATAGGTGATACTTGAAGAGTAAGCTGGCACATTTGAACCAAGGATCTACATGTGGAAAATCCAATTATACAAGTTCAGAGTTCAGCTGTGCAGCAGAATATTTAAGTGAAAGGATAAGCTCATCTCCAAGTTGTTGCATTGCTATTTGTTTTAAGTTTGCATTTGCAAAAACCCTTAAGTAAACAGTTTAAATGTCTTTGTTAGCTATACATTTTGTTAGAAGACACCTGGACTTTTATAATAAACATTTAATTAGAAAAACGTGTTGTGATGTATTTCGGACCGAAAATGAAAAGCAAACTAACAAAACCAGGCTTCTGCTTCCAGGTAGCCCTAGGCCCTTGCAGGATCCTGCCATTAGCTGTGTATCCTTGGATAGGTCACTTTATCACCCTACGTCTCCATTTCCTGATCTGTAAAGTGAGACATTTGGATTTCATACTAAAATTGTTTTCAGTTTCAAAATTCAATGATTTGATAAATTGTAACAAAGTTTGTCACTGAAAAATGTTCCTCTACCAGTAAAATAAAAGCATGTAAAGTCATTCTGAAAACCTTGCCTCAGAAACCTTTTTCTACTTTATGGTAATTAGAATGCACAATGTAGATGGTCTTTTTCAGATTACATGCTAACTTAAATGAGAAGGAAAATATTATCCTTGAAGATTTATGCAATTACTTTATCAAATGTTCTATTTTCACTCTTGATGAAGGCAAATGCAACTATAGTAAGTCATCTGCCTGGGCTCATGCACCATTGGTGAACATGCAGTTATGCTTTCTCATTCATCTTATCCCATTTCCTTCTGCAACAATGCAGACTGGATTAGAAAGGGTGAACATAACAAGAACTTGTAAAACAAAGTAATAAATCTTTATAACAAGAAAAAGTTTGTGTTAAGTATGTAACAAATGTTGTTTATAACTGTAGCTGATGCCAAACCTGTATAAGTATAAATATCAAGGAGCTTTTGTCATAAAGTTTCTGTGATTTAGAGGATTTTTAAACTCACATCTTAATTTGACAAAAAAATGTTTTATTTTCAAGCTGTTATTAATTACTAGAATTTTTGTTAATGTATTCAAATCAAGTCCTCCTCTGTAAAAATCTACCAAAACAAGTTGGAATACATACATCTGAAACCATCTTTTTCTTGAAGATTTCTACTTTCTCATTATGTAATACATGTTCCTCACCAAGAGTAGAAACTAAAGAAGTGTTTAAGAAACTCAATTATTCTACTACGATTTTTGCAAATATTTTCCCATCTTTTTCCATTTTTTTTAGAAATGTATTTTAATTGTCTACCTTCTGAAATAAAGCGTATGTGCACATTATTAAAAGAAAGCATTTCTATCATACTGTACTCATCATTTTATACCTTGTGTACATATTTATAACATTTTTTATATTTAGTAGCCTTTAATTATATCTTTTAGCCTTTAATTATACAGTTTTTTCCGACTTATCTAAACAATGTCTTTTATAGTTCAGGGATCAAAGCTTTGAATTGATTTGCCGAAAGTCAAAATCATAAGATGATGAAGTTGGAATTCAAACCTATGCTTATCTTCACACTCTACATTCTAAAGGCGTCTTTTTACATTACCTCCATTTTTAAAACATCACTCTATAATTTTCCACCATATAAATTTTAAAATCTAACTAATTTCCACTTACGGAAGTTTAGCTTATCTTGTTTCTTTTATTTGTCTCACAATGTTTCTAAAAACATTTTATGCATAAATTATTATCTCAATCACTAATATTTTCTAATAATTCACTTCTATGCCATGTACATTTACAGTTATTTATATACAATTGTCTACCAATTTGCACTTTCACAAATGATTTTTGTATTTCAGAATTCTGAATGATGATTTCCCCGTACGAGAAAACTTGTGACTCTACAGGTCAGTAGTTTTAAAGTTAGTCAAAAGTATATAATAAGTAACTTCAAACATAATACTGTCAAAGTCACAGGTTTATACTCAAAAATCAAAAGGAAAGATTTAACTATCACACAGGAGTATGCCATTTTCTATGGAAAATATAATTCTGGCTATTTGGCGTGGACGCGTTAACACATTCTTCAATTAAGCATGAATGAATACAGAACTTTTAACATTAAAATCAATGATTATAGAAGGCAAAACTTTTAATCAAAGTTTTCCACTCCTACAGGAAAAAACTTTTAATCAAACCATGCACACAAATATGAACACAAACACATACCGCACATGAGGAAATGAATACCAAAAAGCACCCAAACACACCACACGTAGATCAAAGGATCCTCGTAGTCATAGAACTAACTCAATAAATACCGCTATCAACATACAAAACTTACTACACTTAAGAAAATTTCAAAGTTTTTTTTTCTTGAGCAAAGCATTTATAGTTTCAGAATTCTGTAGTTTTCATAGATGACCCCTGTTAGACCTTCATTTCTATTATACAGCCAAAGTTGTTGTTGGAAATGACATCTTTATTGTTACTGTATTTAAAGTTATCAGTCAGCTTTAAATCTTAATTCTGCAAAATGAAACAGTTAACAAACTTATGATTTCTCCTTGGAAACTTTAAAACATGGCATCGTTTGCATGCACAAGTAAAGAAATGTGGAGCTGCCTATCAAAAATATTTTGTCAAAAATTTTCTAAGTCTAGAGAATTTTTCTCTCCATTACTTGAGTAGTGACCTTGTTCTGTTTTCTCCAACCGTTGAGTGAGAAGGCTCTACCAGTATCTTGCTATACATTTCATTTAATTTTACTTTCAAAGATTCTAAGCATAAAAAATATACTGTATTTTACTTTCAGTGATAGAGTATGCATCTATTGTGCCTGCTAGTCAGTTATAATGATGGTAAATGTATTATACTTTGCCCTCTGGGATTGCAGGGAAGCCTTGTTATAGTTTTGCTTAGATCCATGGCGTAAATATTCCCATGATGATCTTTATACTATATACAATGTTAGGAAGAGGTGTTCATGATCAGATCCAACAGAAGACAGCTTCAGCTTATCACTGTTGCTAACCAAATTACTTACCAGTTGAAAACCCAGCTGGAGGTATTTAGGGTTTTTAAAGAAAAGCTTAAATTAACTGTTACATATAGAAAAAATGTTAGAAATTATCAATAATGTGCTACCTTTCCTATAGGTCAAGCCTTGCTATAAATTAACATATTTGAAATTACTCTAGCAAGTCATTTTTTATTCCTTAAAATCAGGTATGGCAGCAGCTTATTTTCCCTCTTACTTTGCCTCTTTTCCTTTCTCATAGGTCCATTTATTTGAAACTTCAAAAGTTCTTCACATTAAAGCATTCTAATTTCCATTTAATCTGTTACTTTCACTTTGATGTTGCTTAGTTAATTAAAAGCATTTGGAATCTCAGTGCTATGGAATGTGATTAGGAATGTCATATTTCTTAAGGTTATTTTGTTAACATTTTACACACTGAATTTTGATCAAGTGGCAGATAACATTTTGTTTATCCATCTGATTCTCTGGTAATTGTCATAAAAATATAGCTCTAATTTAAATTAATAATTGATCTAGCAATTGGAAAACTAGCAAATCATTTTATTTAATTAGATCCTTTCATTACAACTGATGTGAAGAAATTTTAAAATATGCTTCGCATTTCAGGAAATGTTAAGACACTTTAAACTTTGCCTATTGATTTGCTACTAGAGAATGGTTGACTGGGGAGGGATAACTTTAGTGTGAAATGTCTATATAAAATGTGTTACTGTATTCTCTGAGATCCCATCCATATCCTTACATAACAGACTGTTTTAATCCTATGCCCCTTTTTTGTTTTGTTCTAAACAAAGAATCTGGTGTCACTAGGTTACCGTAGTTTAAGACAGACTGCCTTTGTCCAACCTTTCCCAGTTTGTCAAGTAAATAGTAAATAACTGGACAGTAGTCTTTGCGATGAAAATGATCTTCCAAAATGGTTTCCTCCACAAGTTATCCAAATATGTTTCTGCATACTTAAGTAAGCTAGTATCTCTAGGATAACGTATCTTAGCTACATGACATAAAGTGCTGTGGCATGTGACTAGGAATGTCTTATTTCTTAACGTTATTGTTAACATTTTGCACATTGAATTTTGATCAAGTAGGAGCCAATAATATCTTGTTTATCCATCTGATCATAGGGTAATTGTCATAAAAATATAATGGAATTATAATTTATAATGAAATTTTAAGTTTGTTAATTGTTTCATATTGCAGAATTAAGAATTAAAGCTGACCAATAACCTTAAATTCAGTAGCAATAAAGATGTCATTTCCAACAACTCTGGTTATATAATATGGGTGAAATTATTATTTAAGTTTTATCATGTGTCAAATTCCATGTGAAACTGCTTTTCTTCTAAGACTGAACGAAGAAAAAATTGAATCCCTGAACAGAACAGTACGAGCTCCAAAACTGAATCAGTATTAAGTAGCCTACTCACAAAAACAAAACAAAAACAAACAAACAAAAAAAACTATTTCAAAAAAACCTGAAGAGGAGGGACTCCTCCCCAACTCATTGCATAAGGCCAGCATCATCCAGATACCATACCTGCAGATATACACACACACAAAAAGAAAACTTCAGGCCAGTGTTTTTGATGAGCATTGATGCAAAAATCCTTAACAAAATACTAGCAAACCAAATCCAGCAGAACAGAAAAAGCTCATCTACACAATCAAGTAGGCTTTATCCCTGGGATGCAAGGTTAGTTCAACATATGTAAAAAAATAAACACGATTCATCCCATAAACAGAACTAAACCAAAAAGCACATGATTATCTCAACAGATGTTGAAAGGCTTTTAATAAAATTCAACATCCTTCACATTAAAAACTCTCAACACACTAGATGTTGAAAAAACGTACCTTAAAATAGTAAGAGCTATCTATGACAAACACACAGCCAACATTATACTCAATAGACAAAAGCTGGAAAACTACTGACACAAGATAGGTGTGCCCTCTCTAACCCTCCTTTTCAACATAGTATTAGAAGTCCTGGCCAGAGCAGTCAGGCAAGAGAAAGAAATTACAGCATCCAAATTGGAAGAGAGGAAGTCAAACTATCCCTTTTTGCAAACAACATGATTCCATTTCTAGAAAACCCCATAGTCTTAGCCCAAAAGCTTATTTAACTGATAAGCAACAAAGTTTTAGGATACAAAATTAATCTACAAAAATCACAAGCTTTCCTGTACTGTAACAACAGCCAAGCCAAGAGCCTTTCAGGAATGCAATCTCATTCACAAATGCCATTAAAAGAATAAAATAGGAATACAGCTAACCAAGGCTGTGAAAAATTTTTACAAGAGGATTACAAAACACTGCTCAAAGAAATCAGAGGTGAAACAAATGAAAAAAACATCCCATGCTCATGGATAGAAAGAATCAATACTGTTAAAACTGCCATACTGCCCAAAGCTATTTACAGATTTAATGTTATTCCTATCAAACTACGAGTGACATTCTTCACACAACTATAATAAACTATTTTAAAATTCATATCGAACCAAAAAACACACAAATAGCTAACACAATCCTAAGCAAAAAGAACAAAGCAGAAAGCATCACACTACCCAACTTCAAACTATACTAAAGGGCCACAATAACCTCAACACCACAGTATTAGTACAAAAACAGACACAGAGACCAGTGAAACAAAGTAGAGAGCTCAGAAATAAGCTTGCACATCTACAGTCTGACAAAACTGACAAAAAGAAGTCATACGGAAATGACTCCCTATTTAATAAATGGTGCTGGGATAACCGGCTAGCCATATGCAGAAGGCTGAAATTGAAGATTCCTTCCACCATCCACAAAAATCAACTCAAGATGAATTAAAACCCAAAAGTATAAAAACCCTGGACAACACCTTAAGCAATACCATTCTGGACATATGAACTGGCAAAGATTTCATGACAAAGACACCAAAAACAGTTGCAACAAAAGCAAAAACTGGCAAATGAATCTAATTAAAGAGCTTCTACACAGCAAAAGAAACTATCATCAGTAAACACGCAATCTACAGAATGGGAGAAAATATTTGCAACCTATGCATTTGAGAAAGGTCTAATAACCAGAATCAATAAATGACTTAAATTTAGAAAAAATAAAACAAAACAACCCCATTAAAAGTGGGCAAAAGACACAAACATACTTTTCAAAAGATATGCATACTGCCAACAAGCACATGATAAAAAGGTCCATATCACTGATCCTTAGAGAAATGCGAATAACACCACAATACCATCTAACATTAGTCAGAATTATTATTATTAAAAAGTCAAAAACAGATATTGGCGAGGCTGTGGAGGAAAACGGAACACTTACACATAGTTGGTGGGAGTGTAAGTTAATTCTACCATTGTGGAAAGCAGTGTGATGATTCCACAAAGACCTGAAAACATAGCTACCATTTGACCCATGAATCCCATTATTGGGTATATACCCAAAGGAATATCGACTGTGCTATCCTCAAGACACATGCACATTATGTTCATTACAGCACTATTCACAATAGCAGAGACTTGGCTTCAATCTAGATGCCCAAAAGTGTTAGACTGGATAAAGGAAATGTGATACATATACACTGTGGAATACTATGCAGCCATAAAAAGGAATGAGATTATGTCCACAGCAGGAACATGGATGGAGCTGAAGACCATTATCCTTAGCAAACTAACACAGATATAGAAAACAATGCCGCATGTTCCCTCTTAAAAGTGGGAGCTCAATGATGAGAATACATGGACACAAAGAGAACAACAGACACTGGGCCTACCTGAGGGAGGAGGTAGGGAGGAGAGACAGCATCAGAAAAAATAACTATTGGCTACCAGGCTTAGTACCTGGGTGATGAAATAATGTGTGCAACAAACCCCTGTGATAAGGGTTTACCTATGTGACAAAGCTGCACATGCACCCCTGGGCCTAAAAGTTAAAAAAAAAAATAAACTGGTCTTCTTTGACAAATAAAGAAACCACAGTATGCAGTCCATGTTTATTTATATTATGCTAGTTGCCTATTCCTTGCATATCTACATAAATTCACATAATTTTAGAAGTTTGTGTTTCTAAATTTAAATCAAATTTAGAAATTTGGAACTACCAAAATAAGTTTGAATACGGAAAGTATTGGGATGTTATCTCCTTGCAATCATATGTAAACACTAGTTATGAATATACTTTTTTCAGTCATCCACCAATCATAACATACTCTTTTTAAAATTATTTTTTCCAAGGATCGTGCTGAAGTATTTGACTGATAACTCACATAGAGCTACAAGGGAGAGAAAAAAGCTAAAATGGGAAGCATCAAATAGTTTAAAAGTATGGATTACCTTTAGTGAATTCCAAAAAGCAACACAGCATTAGGAACTCTGTCCTCTGGAAAATCTTCGAGACATGAAGGTATCCCAATATGAACAGTCTTATTCTCTTCTAAGTGTCCTACCATACAGAACTTTAACTTAGGTAATTTACTTTACTTAATTAAATGAGTCAAACATTCAGTTGTTTCTATATGAGCCTTATCAGGGCCCTACTTGTCATCAGGAAAATTTCTGAAGAATGGAACAGAACAAAACTCATATTATGTAGAGAAGAAAGTAGTGTGTATCCAAACATAGAAAGAACGTAAAAGAGAAAGAGACAAAGACGTAGAAGAGATAGAGAGGGAGAGAGAGGAAGGTTGAGACAGAGGGAAAGAAGGAGGGAGGGAGGGAGAGAAGGGGCAACAGACGGAATGAAGAAGTAAAGCTGACCACGATTCAAGTAGATTTAACATGAGGAAAAAAAAAAAAACAACTGAGGATAGAAAATGCACAAAGTGAAGGAGGTTTTTACAAGATTATGTGGTTTATGATAAACTATGGTAAAGAATGAAAGTTGAAGAATTAAAAGGTGTGAAATTGACTTTATTTTTCTTATTCTAATGGTAATGATGGAATTTCTGATCAAAAGCAGTCTTGAAGAGTCAAATAACAGATGGGCCTATCAGGTGTTAGCCCTCCATAACCTATCAGCTTTTCAGGCACAACAAAAAAAGCAGTTGGAAAAGCATCCACCTGTTACCTGCATGCAACAGAGCTCTGAGAAATCAGCCTTTAATCAAAGAATTATAGTCCTCCAAGTCTAAATGCCTACCTAGCCCTTTCAAATTATTGTATGTTCTGTTAGAAATCAGTTTTCTTTCTTGCCTTTCATGCATTATTATCGCATATTAGTTCAATTTTCCTTTGTCTTCTAGGTTTTTCATATCCATCCAATCCAACCTTTTATTTTATGAAGGCCTCTATTATTTTATATAATTGTCACTGCAATAATACAAACAAGTTTATCAAACTTGTTTCTCAGTCTTCTTTTCTCCATCAGCTTGGTAATTAATTTATGGCCATCATGTCTTTCATGAATCTAGCTCCATCCATGAACCATGAATATCCTCCCGTATTTATCATGCTTGACTCAAATCAGTTTCCTTAGTATTTTTTGGCATCAAGACGTGAAATACAAATTACAGTATCACAACTATATCCCATATGTTTATGAAGTAAGGTGGCTTCCCTCAGAGCCACCAGTGCTGCTGTGTCATAAGATCTGATAGATACTCCCCTCATCATTATTTCCAAAAAAAACCACAAACTTATTTCAATTATACATTCTATGTGACTTGTATTTTTTCCTCCAAACGTAATTTCCCTTTACTTAAAATCCGACACATTTTTTTATTCATTTGTTTCTACATTCATCCAAAACATACTAAGTTTTTTATACTGCCATGTTCTTTATAAAGACTGGAAATATGATATGAATAAAGAGGTCCTTTGCCTCATGAGATGATAAATCTACACTCTGGAAATGAAGACAAATTTTGAAGAAGTAATTCTATGTGTGATAAATGCAATATCAAAGTGTGCTGTAAGTGCTTTGCAAACAAAAGTTAAGAAGTCAAATTTGGTCTTCAGTTTTATATTAAGGAGATTTATTCCTATTTAATTAGATAAGAAACACTGAAGAAGGAACAGGTTACCATTAAGATAGCAGTCAGGGCTGGGCGTGGTGGCTCTGGCTCGTAAACTCAGCATTTTGGGAGGCCAAGGTAGGTGGATCACAAGGTCAGGAGTTAGAGACCGGCCAAACCAACATGGTCAAACTCTGTCTCTACTAAAAATGCAAAAATTAGCCAGGCATGATGGTGCCTGCATGTAATCGCAGCTACTCAGAAGGCTGAGGCAGGAGAATCACTTGAACCTGGGAGGCAGAAGGTGCAGTGAGCTGAGATCGTTCCACTGTACTCCAGCCTGGGTGACAGATTTAGACTGTCTCAAAACAAAAAATAACAAAACAAAAAAGATAGCAGTCACGACTGACTACATGTGAGTGTCAGTAGAAAATAAAAATCAGGGGTACTTATTCAAAAATTATTACAAATTTTAAGACTGCAATAGCATATCATTAAACCAAGTGTGAGATCCCCAAAATGTGAGGTCCTGTGCGAATACACACGTCACATGCCATGAAGTCAGCCCTCGTGCCTATGAAGCATCTAGGTATATGCGTCAAGCAGGCAGTACAGTATTCAAGTCTGGAGCTCTAGAGAAATTTGGTGAGGAAAAATGTGTGTATTTGTGACGGATTAAAAAAGACAAAAAACTAAAACACAAAAAAAAAAAAAAAAAAAAAAAAAAAAAAAAAAAAAAAAAAAAAAAATCAAGAAATAGCGTTTATCTTCCTCTAATGAATGTGAGCTGGCTCTATGATGGGGTCATCAATACAATGATGTGAAAGTCAGATTATGATAGTTCTAGGCCTAACCTTTAAAAGCAATGCTTTTTCTCTCTTGAAATGCTCACAATCGGGACACTTTACTCCAGAACCCAGAGGCTAAATGGATATTCACTTTTAGATGACAGCCCCAGCTGTCCTAGCCAAAAGGCAGCATAAAGTATCACCCATATGAGTGAGCCATTTAGATGTTCCAGTGCAACTGAGCAGAAGAACCAGCTAGCTGAACCTAGTCAACCCACAGAACCATAAGAGATAATGAAATTGTTGTTTCAGGCCATGAATTTTACAGTGATATACAGCAATAATTACCAAAACAGAAATTACTGAGGTGCCAAAACAACAAAAAGCTAAAATGCCTGGCATTGGCTTTGGACCTAGAAATCAGGTAGAAGGGGGTATAATGCAGACTGCTAGTGAAAAACAGAAATATAGGGATGAAAATGTAATTTGATGCTGGAAAGGGGGAAGGCAGCATGTTTTTTGTGGAAACACAAAAAAATAGAAAATTAAGCAAGTGAGATTTTTTTTTTATTTTGCTGAGAAGTTTAGCATGTAGAATACTGAAAGTGCCAGCTGTTTTATGTCAATAAAATAAGGTACACAGAGAGAGGAACTGTTAAAAAAAAAAATAGCTTTCAAACAGGATCTAGAGAGAGTATTTTTTTAACCAAGACTTGTTGGGAATTTTTCTTATTCCCAATCTCCCTCAACAAAAGTCTCTCAAAGCAGGTTTGAGAGAAATTACTTTAGGACAAACATCAAATCAAATCCAAGGCACTCTTAGTAAATATGCTGTTTCAAAGTCAAGACCTCAGATATGTGGCTACAACTTTTTGTTAAAAACCCAGGAAGATTTGACATTTGTTAAAAACCTTCAGTGTGTCTCTTTGAAACTTTCTTCTAGGCAACGGGGCTCCTAAAACTCTGTCCAAAGTAGGGAAAAGCCTTTTACAAAGCAATTTTGGTATTACTTTTGTCTAGGAAGATGGCTTTTATTTTCATACTCAGAAAAACCACCAAGTATCTATAGGAATTATACTGGCTTGTGCAAAAAAGAAAAAAAAAAAAAGTTGTAGTTCAAAATTAAGAGATCTTTGAGATACCCAATTTTCAACAAAAAGAACACATTCTGAGAAAATCATTCAGCTACACATGTGGGCTCTTTCTTAGTGAAAAAGGAGACCCAAATGGAAGAGCCGGGAGCCCAGAGGAAAAAGCTAAGAGGCAAAGAAAATCAACCCAAGAAAGCTGGAGGAAACCCTAACCAAAGAACCAATATCTGCTCACTTATATTTCAAGATGTTTATGAATCAGTAACTGCTATTTGCACTGTAGTTTTGGAATGCATGTGTCTATCAAATTCTATCCTTGTCTCACTATTACTTATTGAGTTTGTGGGGGCCAGATAACTTGTTTTCTAGTTCATCTCTCTTCCTCTCAAGAGAAGCCAGAGGTGCCTCATTCACACCTGATAATGAAAGGCTGGACACTGAACCTAATGCGGTCACAAATTGATTGAGGGTCATGTGGAGTGGTCAGGGTATTTTGCATGTAGAATGAATTTAAATAATTTATGACTGAGGGATCACTCTTGTGGGCTTAAGGTGACCAAACAAGTTTTATTACTCTTTCCATCAACATGTGGCATTTATTTTCATTCCCTCTTGAATCTGGGTTGGCCCTGTGACAGCTTAACAAATAGAATGTGGTAGAAGTGATGATATACCAGTTACAGACACATTTTTTAAGAGGATCTCACCATCTATTTCCCCCTCTAGGGTTTCTCACTCTTGGAACAATTCTTGGAACTCAGCCATCATGCTGTGAGAAACCCAAGCCACATGTACAGGACACATGTTGATGAGCCAACTGACAGTCTCAAACAAACCCTGCCAATAACCAGCATCAAATGCTGCCATGTGAATGGAAATCTTGGCTGTCTCAGCACAATGGAGCCCACAGATGATGAAGCCAAATCTGATTTTATACAAATAAAGCAACCCTGTTTAGTCTGGTCAACACCAAGAAGAGTGAAAAATACTACAACAGTTAAGCCAGTAAATTTTGGAGTGCTCTGTTATAAAACAATAGATAATTAAAATAGGAGTCAGCTGTGTATTGAAGTTAATGAAACCATGAGATGGTTGAGACAATAAATAGGTGACATGAAAGAAAAAGGGCTATCTTAATCTGTTATCTGTTACCTGAATTCCATAGACTGAGTACTTCATAAAGAAAATAAATTACTTACTTACAGTTCTAGAGGCTGATAAATCCAAGAGCATGGTGCTAGCGTCTGGTGAGGCCTTCTTGCTGTGTAATCTCATGGCAGAAGAGTAGGAGGACAAGTGAGTACCTGCAAAAGGGAATATATGAGGTGCTGAGCTGGCTTTATTACAACATGCTTTTGAGATAACTAGTGACTCTGATGACAGGATCTTAATCCATTCATAAGGGTGGTGCCCAAAATATGATGACCTCTTAAAGGCCCCACATCTTAATACTTTTACAATGGCAATTAAATCTCAACAGGAGTTTCAGTAGAGACAAACACTCAAACCATACAGGGGCTTAGAATAGAATCCTAGGACTTCCAAAATTGCCAAAGAAGACAGCTACAGAGTCAGTGACATATGTTTATAAAAGTAAAAAGAAATCCAGAACCATCAGTGACCTGTGAGACAAAGGAAGAGAGTGACCGAAGATGTGCCAATGAGAGATCAAATGACATACAGCTAATAGTTCTTTGTTCCATTAAATGACATAGAAGATAAAGGTGGCCATAGCAAAAACAGAATTTCAAACTGTTAGGGAGGAAGTCAGACTGGAATCAGAGACGTACCTGAAGAATGACAGGCAATGAGTACAGAGGAACAGAGAGTATAGGTTCTTTGAAGAGCCAGGAAAGGTGGCATGAAGAAACTCATTATCTTTTTCTCTCTGGCTCTCATTCTCACTGGGTGTGGGGGGAATGAGAAAGAGAGAGAGAGAGGTGGAAAGAAGGAATAAGAGAGGGAAGTCTTGAAACATTAAAATTATCATTAAATGGTGAGAAGGAAAAAAATATAAAAGATAGGTAAGAGAAAAATATGAATAATGTTTAACTATTTCCAGTAAGGATCCTCAAACCAAAGGACATCCATTTAGTCACTATGACTATTGTTCAAACACAGAGTAACCTCAAAACAACACTTGCTCTCATGCAGACTTTGTATTAGCTGAATAATCATGGATTCAAAGGAAATTATTTCCTCAACACGTCAAAAAGGATTGTTTAAATCTTTTAAATTTTTAGGCAGTTTCTTTCTTCTAACGTAAACAATAGTATTTACCTTTTGGGTAGAACATGCCTTATTTTCAGAACTCTTGCTTGAGTAATATTAACAATTAGGAAATGTCTACTTGCTGATATGAGACTATACAAAATATTTGCTTGACAAACCTCTGAGGGCTCTGTAAGATTGTGGGTGATATCAGATAATGCCCTTCCCAAATGTGAATTTACGTGCATGCATAACAGCCTCCTGGGAGCAGAATGGCTTGTACCTGTTTCTGTCTCTGACTGTTTCAAAGATATGGAAGCATGTTTCACGAAATATCACAGAACAGCAAAGAAAACCAGCACCAAAAGGGCAACAAGGCAGGGAAAGGTGCTAGACCAGCGACTTGGGATCAACACAGGACGGGATTAGAGAGAAGAGCTTCCTGTGCCAACTTTGTGGCTTGATGCAAGAAGCTATCCTGATCTAGATGCCCTGGTACTGTGGGGAGCGACCTTGGAAAAATTACTGAGAAGGTGTGAAGTGAAAGATATGTTACACCAACGGCTAGTAAGTCATTCTTCTGAGTGAAGGCATCTGTACTACATCAACCTTCAAAAAAGGAGATGCATCCTCCCTTGTTCCCGGCAATCTTGCATTTGAGGAAATCAGTATGCTCCAAGTTGAGCGAGTCAGGCCACTGTCACAAAATGTCAATGGTGCCGGATTTTAGCAATCCTGGATTTATCATAAAGTCCATTTTTCTTCATTAATTTAGGGAGCACCCTCTGGTTTATAATGATAAAATCATAGCATCCATCTGTAGGAAGAAATATTTTCCAATCCATTATGGTTTTCAGGCGATGAACAGAATTACTAGTGCTGTATGTGAAAATAATGCCACACCATTAAGAACGTAAGTGAAAAGCAAGTATCTAAGGCACTGGAATCTTTGTACAATTTAGTATTTTAGAGAAATTCGAAATTTAGAAATGCTTTAAAATATGGGTAAACTCTCCAAGTGTGAGTTTACAAAAAAAAAAAAAAATTCCAGTATTTTCAGCAATTACTTTTCTTATGTAAACACCAAGTAGGACACAGAGGTACTTATCAACAAACTGACTCCTGAAGGGGGCACATGGCAACATATTTAAGCTATGTACAAGGCATTCGAGGTCGGGGCATGGAAAAATACTGAGACGCTGTGTATGTTATTGGTGCATGGAATGAAATTCCTTGACCCTGAAAACAGGACAGGGAGTGGAGCGTGTGGTGTGATAAGGAATGCTGAAAACAGCCTCCTGAGAATGCAGCTTGAATGTTGTGCAAGGTCACAGGTGCCTCTGCAACCCATCTCAAATGACCATCTAGTAGATGTTTGTAGTTAATACAAGCCCTTTGGATAACTACTTAGTGGACAAATGCTGTGGCAGACTCTCTGGAAGAGCTAGCCCCTGGCCACAGCTCAGCTCGAAGTATCTGAGTACTTCAGTTGCCACAAGCTGTAAGCTCTGCAACTGAATGTGATCGCCTTGAATTTATGTGTGAGGGTGGAGAGGTCATCAATTTTCAAGGAATCTCAGTAAGGGACAGTCCTGACTCCCATCAGGAGGACAGGACGCATTTGTAAGATATCAGGCTGGGTTATCATGGGTGAAAAAATGATCAAAGAGCAGAAAGTATTTTTCAAAACAATGCAACAGCTATTTAAGGCTATTCGGTGCACTGTAGAGCCTGGAGCTCTACACCAGCTTATGCTCTTAATTTGGCAGGAAGGCCCTTGGCTTCCTGATCAAGAAACCTTAGATTTAGAGTTATGGAAGCAGGTAGGTCGCTACCTGCAAAGAGGCTATGAGCAAGGTCATTTTACTAACGTTACTATTTTGACCACCTGGGCTGGTACGCCCTGCATTGTATTCTCTTTACCAGATTGTGGCGAGTCAAACCGCCCATCTTGTCCACCTGAGGGGAATTCAGGAGATTTAAAGAGAAGGAAAAACAGGAACCAGAACAACAGGGAGAGACTTGTCCCCCTGCTTCATTCCCTTCTATGGGGAATACAAAAGAGTGAGGATAAGGACGAACCGCAGCCTTTTCCTCCGCCCTTAAACGGAACTGCATCTGTCAGCAGTGCTCAGGCAACAGCACCTCCCATCCCCCTTGCAGAGATTGGAGGCTGCCCAAAGGACAGTTCTTGGATAAGATCCCCGGTCAGTGAACATCTATATGATTGGGTGGCCGTGTCCCCTTAACAAACTTCCCTGCTGGAGGAGTGCCCCCTGGAAGGAAGGGAAGTGGCCGATTATGATTTTCTTCCTAATATGCAAGTTCTCACTCCCTACTTCCAGCATCAGCCTTTCTGGCCTTGTCTTTTTTGATTCCCTGGAGTATCAGGGAAAGTTGCATGCTGCCTCCTGGGTTTTGTCCCAGATAGCTCCGACTTTCTTGCTGCCCACAGAGGCCTGGGGCAGGAGAATTGCTAAGATGCCATGGAGTGCCCATTTAGTCACTGGCAGTCTAGGCAAGTTGCCTCTTTCTGGGTTTGCAGTGATGGAGGGGAGACCAAGAGGCACAGACCGAGTCCCCAGGGGGCTGCAGGCAGCTCCAGCCCGGTCCTAAAAATCCTCCTCGCCATAATCACGCGCTTTAGTAACTGTACCCAGAAAGGGGTCTGCGGCTTGCTGCAGTGCTGCTTTTCCTACTTCTGCCCTTCCATGCCACCCCTCGCATGTCTCAGCTGACAAACAATTCCTTGTCTTCCCTGGCCCCCTGGGGAAAGGGTTAAGAAACAGTCCATGTGCACCCTGACCTTACTACCCTAAGGTGGGCAGAGGGGTGGGGAGCAGCCTAGGGTACAGAGCTCTGGGGGAGAAGCCTACTAATAAGGGGCACTCTTCCGTAGCCGTATGTTAAATGCTAACTAGGCTGAGGTGGACAAGCTCTGATAGCTGTTGTGATCTTCAGAAGACAGACGCAGCAATAAGGAATGTTTGTTTCGCTTTTTTATAAAATGTTTAAAAACACTGTGGCAGGGAAACTTCACAGCAGACCCTGTGCTGCACGTCTGCTCCTCCCCTGAGCCTTTCTGCTTGCGGGTAGTAAAAATGATAAAAAGCCCAGCATATTTTCAGTACCTTACCTAAGAGTTGGCTCCAAGCGTAGGCGATCTCGAGGATGAGGGGAGTGGTCTTCTCCCAGCCTGTTACGCTGCTTCCTCGTGCCTTCGTGCTTATAAACACATTTTACCACCTGGTCATTCCCTGGCCTCTTGTTGCCACGTGTAGTCTTCCTTCCTTCCTCTCAGGGTAAGAGCAGCAACAGGTGGCAGGCTGTTAGAAAGAGAGGCTGCCTAATGAGCCTGGCGCAGATGGGAAGAAACCAGCCACAGCCTGCTTTCCCCGGCTCACTTCTAAGGCATTCCAGCTAAAGGCTAATGCAAGAAAATGACCAGCACCTAAAGACTTTAAAAAAAAAAATTTGGATTTCTTTTTCTTTTTATAGGCAACAGCTAACTCAATGCAGGTTTATTATCCTGGCAACTTTCAAGGGCCAGAATGTCGTAAAAATCACTTAAAATATCCATCCCTTCCATGCCTTAGTTTAACAGGTAGGCTTTATCTTTTGCCCTTTCTGTATTTTTTGTGTTGTGTACCTGTCTCATAACCCCTCAAACATACACAAAAGACCACAGACTTAATAGCTTCTCTTCTCATAAAAGGGCGCTGACGTTGCGTCCAGTTATCAGGATATCACCCTGCTACTCTTTTCCTACCATTAAGCAGGGAACAATTTCATACTCTCTTAGTTTGTGATCTTAATTGGCAAGTGGCAATGGCTGACTTTATTGGTAATAGCAGCTTCCATTTACCAGCATCTAAGCTCCTGAACTTTTTACCAACCATGACTGTTAAATTTGAATCCATTGTTGTCTCTGAGCCCTTGCTTCATGCCACTACTGTCTTTACAGACGGTATAATAAAAACAAGACAGCTATAACGTGGAAAGATGGCATGCAAAACTAGCAGCACAAAATCAAGGAATATTTTAAAGCTACGCAACAAGCGGAGTTAGGTGTCCTAATATTGACTTTACAAACTTTCCTTCACCAAAACATAATGATTCTGCTTATGCGATGTATAGCATTACTCATTTAGATCTTGCACATGTGAAGGGCATTATAATGAATCTCTACTAGCTTGCTTTCTTGCAGTGCAAGAGCTCCTCTGTGCCCATTGTCACCATCTTTACATCACACACATTCGCTCTCATTCTAGGTTACCTGGTCCCTTATAAGAAGGGAGCGCTCCAGCTGATGCTCTAGTACAACCACAAATGTGAATTGCAGACTTTTCTGCTTTTTTGCGAGCTCAAGCTGATCATTTTTTTTTTTTCATCAGAACACTCGCAGTCTTAAACAACAGTTTCATTTAACACTTCCTCGAGCTCACCTGATTGTTAAAACATGTCCTGATTGCCAATGACATTCTCTCTCTCCTTTGTCCTTAGGGATTGTTGCCAACCTACAGAGGTTTGGTGCCTAATACTATCTGGCAAAGTGATGTTACTCAGTGTCCACCCTTTGGATGTTTTAAATTTCTCCACATTACCCTGGACACTTAAACGGGTTTAACACATGCTACCCCCTGGACAAGAGAAAAAACTAAAGTTGGAATTGTTCATTTGTTTGAATCTATTATGACTTTAGGCTTTCCACAAACTATAAAAACTGATAATAGACCTCACTACCTTAGTTCTCGATCTGCATATGCATTACAACTTTGGCACATACAACCCAAACCTGGCATTCCCTATAACTCAACCAGTCAGGCCATTAGTAATTGAACTCATTACGCTCTTAAAGTATATCTTAATAAACAAAAAGGGGGAATATGGGGTTCTGTCCTTGAGAACAGGAGCTGTCACTGGAGAATCCACCAGCAATGACGCTGATGACTTGGAAGGCACCTGACATTACTTGAGGACCACTAAAGAGACTGGATCAACAAGCAACTGCAACTGCAGAGAACCAGCTTCTTATATAACTGGTGGTAACTGGGGAAACTTCTGAGAGAGTAAGACAGACATGGATGTTAGGGTGGCTGGTAATTCTTGTTCTTTGCCAAGTGGGATTAGTTCAAGCACATGTTTATTGGAGTCATGTTCTAAATCCTCCTGTTTTCAATGTTATTACATGTTGGGATGCTGACCCACGTTTGTCATCCAATGATACTTCTTGGACAGAAGGTCAATAGATGCCTCCACCATACCCTTTAACTGAAAATTTGAGATGGATTAAACTTAATGACTCCTTGACTTTATGGTCTAGTAATCTCCCTCTTTCTTTTTCCACAATAGCACATGACTAGTATGTTACTCTCATTCCTCAGGAGCATCTTTACTATCAACCCAAAAGTGGTGCTAAGCTTGCAAATTTGACCTTTATTTCTGCTGTTACTACTAATCTTACTAAGGTCTCTAATGAAGCTACACAAATGCCTGATCTTCCTATATGACATCCGAGTAGGGAGTGAAGATATGTTTGAGGCCGTTAATCTCTGTGCAGACAACCTGTGCCATGCCAAGGGCCTCTGTTTGGCAATAGCACTTTACTTAATTGGGGTCTCTATGGTTATCTTATGTTTGCAAATCAGACTTGGATTTGGGAGTCCCTCCAATAATTCTATCACCTGGTCAGAGTATGGGCTTTCAGGACCAATGTTACAACTAAAAGAGAAACAAGCTTTGAACCCTGCTCATACCCAAATTTGGAGACTAGGACTTCCCTTTTTTAAACAAATTCTTTCACATGGTGAATACATTACTAGTGGTGGCAACTATACCCTCTCTTTGTAGAATAATGTTACTGACAGTCTTGATTTGTACTACGCACCCTTACATACTTCTGTTTGGGCAAGGTGTTCCTCATATAGAGCAGATTCAATCTTTTTACAGAATTAAAGTCTCTTCCAGTAGCTGGTATGCCACATGCTTATCTCATCAAAATGTTATACAGTCAAATATATCCTATGTCATAATCTTAATACAAAGAGCAGAATTGTGGCTCCCTGTAAATTTAACCCAGAACTGGGAAGGAGATTCCACCTTGCGGTTATTTAGAAAAGCACATCTGCAAGAAGCTTATCACAACCATTTGCCTTCTTAAATTTCCACTTTTGAGTGTGAATTAAAGAAACTGCTTGAAGAATGGTCAAAGCAATTACAAACAAGTATGTTTCAGCAATTACAAGGAGGCTTTTAATGGTTAAACCCAAACACTTGGTTGTTTGGGTTAAACATACACATTTGGGTGATGGCTGCTATACTTACTCTTGTTTGTATCTGTCTGCTAGGCATTTGGAGAGGGCTCTGTGCTGCCACCAGATGCATCTATAACCAGGGAAGAACGATAGAAGATTACCTTGCATTGGATGACCAGCATGCTCTAAGAATTAAGGAAGGGGGAGATGTGGGGGGCACATGGCAACTTATTCAAGCTTATGTACATGGCATTTAAGGTCAGGTCATTGAAAAATACTGAGGCACTGTGTATGTTATTTGTGCATGGGAATGAAACTCCTTGATCCTGAAAACAGGACAGGGAGGGTAGTGTGTGGTGTGATAAGGAACGCTGAAAACAGCCTTGAATGTTTTGCAAGGTCAGCAACCCACCTCAAATGACCATCAAGTGGATGTCTGTAGTTAATAGAAGCTCTTTCAATAAATACTTGGTGGACGGATGCTGGGGTGGACTCTCTTGGAAGAGCTACCCCTGAGCCCTGCTCAGCTGGAACTATCTGAGGATTTCGTGCTTGGCATTCACTGCAAACTATAAGCTCTGCAACTCCAGATCTCTATCAGTGAGACTAATAATATTACAATGAAAATTTAAATACTAGGCTAAAGGACATTAATAATGGAGATTAAAGTAAAAGGTGTATATTTAAATTAATTCAGTTAAACTTTATTAATACTTGTTTCCATTAATTCTGTTTTTGCAGCCGTTCAGACTTATCTGTTAGTTTACAGAGGCAGAAAATGTCGAAATTCTTCACGTTGCTCTCAGGGCAATGCTCTCAAATGGCAAATTGGTAACTAGGAAATTTAAGAGGTAAGGGAAGCAAAATGGACTCACTGGGAACTTTAGCAGGAAAGAGGCAGCCAGGCTTAACAAATAGTCCTGCTGCTGAAGAGAAGGAAAGTCTTCCCTGACAACGTCTTTCATTTTCCATCCTTTTCATTAAAAGAAAACACCATTCCTGGAATCTTGGAAACAACATGCGTGACCTACGTGTTTTCTCACAAGCAGACACCTACCTTAGGAATCCAAATATTCATGCACGCGGGCCTTTAGCAAAGAAATCAGAGTACAGAACTTTAATTCAAGTTGTATTTTTGAATTTTAAGAGTTTTACAATCATATTTTTTGAAATTTATTAAAATTTCCATTATTGGAGATTATTCTTCTTGTCAAAGTCCTGTTACTTCAATGTCACATTAAAGTAAAAATACTCCAAAATGTAGAGCACACTGTTCTACCAACAGCTATTAAAGTCTTAACTTGAATTAATTTCTTCAATCACCTGTAGTACCAGATTTCTCATTTAGAGAGAAAGGATAATGATGTTTAAACTAATATGATGAATTGACACAAACGTTTATTTTTGTGTCAAAGTTAATCTAAAGCACATTCCATGGAACACGATTTTCTCAAGTTGCCATGAGAGAAAAATGGTTCAAAGTTTTAAGAAGCTCAGGATATGCTGCCTATATCGATCCTTCTTACAGATTCGCTATGCATGTTAGAAAAGTCTTTGAGAAACTGACTTAACTAGTTCTAGAAAGTCATAAATTTGTTCATTTGCCCAGTGTGATCTGCAACACTAATTGACATACTGTGACATTAATACCCTAAAACTTGGGAACTAGATGTCTAGAATATGAATACCATCATTGGGTATATTAGTTATCTGTGGCCATGCAGTAATTTTT
>NW_016107752.1:829007-922796 GCF_001604975.1 Cebus imitator
GGGGTTTCACCATGTTGACCAGGATGGCCTCAATCTCTTGACCTCGTGATCCACCCGCCTCGGCCTCCCAAAGTGCTGGGATTACAGGCTTGAGCCACCGCGCCCGGCCAGTAAATTTTCTTATAGCACAGTTTTCCAGGGTCAGAAGTCCAGCCATGGCTTAGCTTACCTGCATTTACTGCTCATGGTAAAAAGCTGCAATCATGAAATCAGTGAGGACTGCAGCTTGGAAGATTCTCTTCCAAGCTAAAGTGATTGTTGGCACAATTCATTTACTTATTGCTGTAAGACTCACAGGGCTGGCTTCTTCAAGCCCAGAGAGAGAATCTCTGTGACTTTAAGTTTCTGACCTGTAGTTCCCCTTTTAAAGGGCTCACCTGATTATAATAGGCCTATCGAGAATAACCTTTCTTTAATTAAAGCAAGTCAACAGATTAGGAAGCTTAGTTGCATCTGCAAAAGCCCATCACCTTTGTCTTATAATCTAACCACTGGAGTAACACCTGTTACAGCCACAAATCCCACCTCCAGCCAAGGGCCTAGGATTATACAAAGGCTTGGATACCAGGGGAAGGGAATCATAAAGACATCTGCGCACTCAATAAACCATATTGGGGAACTTTAAAGAAAGGAATATACATACTAGAGAGCTGAAAGGAGAAGAGAAAACATTAATATCATAAAAGAACTTTAAACCCACAATATCATAGTTCCCAAAGGCCAACTCAAGGCCACTAAAAATAATTGCCTCCGTAAAAATGATTATTTCACTGTCTGAATTCTTCAGACTGTTTTAACTAATAGACAAATTAATCAGTTTTCCTAAAACTAATGGCAAAATGTATCATGTTTTCATTTAGTTTCATTGCTGAAACTTTTGATCCAGGCTTAAACATACAAGAACATAAGTGCTATTTTCTAACACCTATTCATCTTTCTTAACATAATGCCATTCTGGCATTCTCTTCCAGTAGACAGTTAGGCACATTATCACAACACAACAGAGTAAAAATATATTGCGACAAGCCTGAAAAAATACCATGCTTTTCTTAAGAAATGGAAAAAGATAATCATCCATAAGTAAAAAGTTCAAAAACATTTAAATTAAAATTCTAATAACTAGAATCTAGATTTCCAACGTTATATTTTATCAAAATTATCTTCACTAAAACATTGCAAATTTTTTCTGGTTATAATCTAAATATAATCACCCATTGAAACTGTTTTCCTATTTGGCATCTATTAAAATTTCCTTTTAAAACAATTTGTTTAACCTTTACATTATGTTTAAACTTAAAGAAAAAATACAATTTAAAAAGACAGGAGAGGATAAAATACTATTTTATCATAATTAATTTTCTGAACTAAATTAATATTTTTCATTTAGAAACACAAATCATAGAAAAATAACATACACTAAAATATTTTACTGTCTTCATTGCTGTATTAAATTGTACCTAATATACTTTTTTAAGTGAAAGTAGAATCTGATTCCTGTATTTACAATGTTGGTTTTTTGTCTATCGATTTAAAAAACAAATTTTGCTTCTCTTTTCAACAGGAAGCATGAGATCACACATGAAGCTTAAGCTCATATGTCTTGATAGAGCACTATTCTTTGTACCAGTTATATACTGTACACATTGCATATTTTAAATTATTTATATTTCAGAGGAAAGGGTTAGCTAGGTGATTTACGTACTACTGGTAAAATCCCAGTCCACAAAACTAGCTGAACAGAAGACAATTGAAGCTTACTCCTGAATATTTATAAATCATTCCAGAGTTAGGATAATAATGCAATTCTCAAAAATAACATTGAAAAGCAAGAAAAGTTTCTTTTGGAGAAATAAAACAATAGATCCACGTTTCAAATCTCACTGGGCTAGTACATATATCAGGTAAAAAGATATAATTTCATACCAAGCCAATTCTCTATTAGAAAGGGAATGTGGGTTCTGGGAGGCATGCACTTAATCTGACTTCTGCACACCACAGTGTTGTCCATAGAATGTACAAATAGCCCCGTGGAAAAGGTTAATCAAATGTGCACTGTGACTTAGGATAAAATGCCTAGGATGGCTGACCAATTCAATTCATATCTCCTAGTGGAGATCCATAATGTCTCAATTCTTAATTATCTAGTCTTTTGTGCATTTAAAAAAATGGCCAATAAAATGTCAGCCAAGAAACACACTGTTCATTCCTTTCAGGTTTATTTTAAACCTATTGCACTTAGGCTAGAGCTAAATCAATTTTTCATGAATATCTGCCCCGGTAGATTGCACCTCTAGCCAATTCAGATCCCCAGAGAATTTTAAAAAAGAGATTTATCAAGTAACAAGTAACACCTCAGGAAAAAGAAACAGGGTTTTTAATTGCTTTGTGTGCTCCGTAATTGAAGGCAGGCACCTTCTTGAGGCGCTCGCTGCCAGGAGGAGTGAGACTCCACTTGGCCCTGCCTAATTAATCCTGTGATACAAACCTTCTGGCTTCAATTTTCACATTTCTGTCTCTTTTTAGAGGTGATAATAAAACTAAAAATTTATGTTGGTTACTGTATGACTATAACTGTGCCAGCAGAACGCAAATAAAACCATATGGGCTAAGGAGACCTTGTCTCCACATTTCTGGTTTCCCTGTGGCACGAGGCACCGGGGCAAGCTTTGTGCTAACAAGAAAAGGTAGGAAAACCCAGTAGCGGGGTGGAAGTGCAGGTCAACCCCTTCTCATGAGTTTGCTCTGTTAAGATGACTCATTGAAACATACGCCTTTTTTATTGACAAAAAATTTTCTCAAAATAGAATTGTACATTCTGAAAGCTCAATGGCACAGTGACTGCATATCACAAAACAGCCCTAGAGCTTTTAATGAAAGACAAATTGGGCAGCTTAGCCTTTAAAAAAGCTGTCAGAGTGACAAGTGCAGGGTCTATTATCTTAATAGCTTACATATTAAGGTGAGTAAAACACATCTTCTAGAACATTGGCCATGACACCAGCAACACTGTAGTTGAGCTGTGATGCATAATGCATCCCACATCGTGAACTGGCTCCATTGTTGACACAGGTCAAAATTATTTTGCTTTCATGGAGAACCTTGATCTGGAATGTGACATTATTGTTATATGTCTGGTGGAATGATACTTACAGAAAGAGGAGGCGAACAAATGGGGAGAATAATAGCACCTATGGGGTAGTATTTTCCACAGAAAAATAGTATTTTCAAAGATTGGTGTAAAGCCCTGAAAGGCATATTGTGCTGTGCTGTTCATAAATAATTCATACATATTTCTAAGAAAAAAAATTATGAAAAATTATTTTACTTATATTATTTTAATATGTGCTTAAGACTTTCACAGGTTATATCATTTTCTTTACTTTTGTTTCTTTGAAATCTTTGTTTATTTTGAACAGTTTTCAGTCTTTCTGCTGAATTTTTAAAAATATGGGAGCCATCTGGTGGTCAACAATTATAATTTTTCTTAAAAATAAAATAATCTTTTATTATAAAATAAAATGCTATCTTTCTTTAAAATTTGGTAAGGTCTTTTTTTCCCCAGTAGAATTCTTTTTTACAAAGGCACTAATTCTGTACTCTTATAGATTTAAATAAATTCTGGGCATAAAACTTTTAAAATATATTGTTTCCACTGTACATCCCACACATTTTTTAAATATCAAATGGACTATTCTTTCCTTATTGTTCATGTATTTACCAAGAAGAAATTTAAATCATGCAAGAAGTTAAGACAAATACAAAGATATCTTTAAAAGTTTTATAATATGTGAGTTATTATACTTTTTAAAATAAAGCCAGTGATTTTTATAGAATGTTTTTCATAAGGGGAAAGCTTTGGGAACTAGGTCCAGGATTCCATAAATAAACACGGATATGGAAGATAATTTTAATAGGAAAGACTTAAATGCAAAACGTTAACTATAAAAGTTCAAGTTCTGGCCAATGATATGTGAAACATCAAAACAGAACTGACATTAATAGCAATTGTTGAAGTTCTACATACCTTGTTCACATGACTTAAAATAAGCTGCTCACCTTCTAAATTAGTATATTGAATGTATGTATTTATGTATATATCTGCAACACACACATATAAAATGTGGTCTCTTTTGACTATATTAAAACTGATAATTTCACTCTACTCCCTACCTCATGATTACACTGTAGAATTCTTTCTGTTGTTGCTATTAGGTTCTGTTAACTGTTTTTACTGTTATTTAACATATGCTGAATATTTACTCCATGGCAGGTTTTTGATTAAGAGTTTTTATAAATAATCTCTCTAGGCTGGGCACAGTGGTAAGCACCTGTAGACCCAGCACATTCAGAAGCTAAAGTGGGTGGAACACTTGAGTCCAGCAGTTTGAGGTCAGCCTGTGACACATAATGAAACCCCTTCAGTAACCAAATCAAATAAAATGATTTTTTTTTTTAGTCTATGTAAAATACTACCTAATGAGTACCATCATTCTCCCATTTATTTTCTAAAACATATGAGGTTCAGACAAGTTATAAAACATCAATACAAGAGAGTGGCCTTGGCTTGACCCCAAGTGTAACTCCAATTTCTATACTTTCATCTACCATTCAAAATTAAAATGGCCACTAGACACTCTAATCACTTGTAGTTTATGCGTTCAACAACATAGTTACGTCCTCAATCAGCTTTGAATTGGAAGGGAAAGCACCAGCCTTATAAGCTAAATCTGTTACTTATATATCAGGTTCCATAAGAAGTAAAATAATAAGGAGAAATCAAATATCTATGTAATTGTCACTGATTGTGCTTAGTTCACTAAGCACTCTTTCTTCCTCTTCTTCTGGAGCAAACTCCTTCCCTTCCACTCAGGGTTAGTTTCCTTCTGCTTCAACCCTGTAGGGAATGTTAATCCTGGAACTCTGGGGATTGGGCATGTAGTGCAGGCCTGGCCACCGTGACATGTCCAGGAGACAGCAGGGGACCTAAACCAGGACAACCAAAGGCATTCCGTGGTATTCTTTACCCTTCTGCGAAGACGGGTGGTGAGAGCGCTTTCCTTCATATCTCCAAGTTGAAATGATATAGACATGAAATTGCACTCACCCCCTGGGCCTCTGGCCAGAATCCTCCATACGCACTCCTCAGTACATGGGGAACAGAAAGGAATGAGATGAATGCACATGGCTACAAGAAATGAGAACTAACAAAAAACAGAAAGCCTTGAGACTTTCACTTGATCTAGCTAAGAGTTCTAAAGCAGTGTTATTTCTTCAGAACGTCCTTCAGTGTTTGAGCTACCCAGAAATTCTTCCAGTAAACTTGTTGTTTGTTGGGTTTTTCTTCTTCTTCTTTTTTGTTTTGCTGCAGTTGTTTTGCTTTGAGCTAGTTTGAGTTAGACTTTTGTCACTTGAACACAGGAAGCCATTAGACCGTACAATTATAAAATATTAGGTTCCCGTATGGCAGAAAACAGAGAGAACCACTGTTACCCAATAGTGTCTTTCGGGTGGGTTTTAAAATAAACAGTTTCCCTAGGAAAAGAGCCAGCATGCCTGCATATGGCAGGGAAGTGTGACACAAAGAACCAGACTGGTTTTGGCAAACAGAGGGATGAGCCAATTTCCAAAAGCTCTACAGTTTTAATCCCCACTAGCATGCAATGTTTGTTTGTATCTCACCCTTCTATGTGTAAAACTGGACTCCAAATTTGCACACTTAAGGAATCTCTCTCTCTCTCTCACACATAAACACACATACAGACACACACATCCTTCTTCTTGATTTTCCTGATTTTGATACGATCTCACTCAGGCCAGAAGTAATAACTTCTAGAACTCTATCTTCCTAGTCTACTGAGAAAATAAAGTGGCACACATATTGTAAGGACTACTGTAAATGTGGATGAAATCAGAACAAATTTAGCTATTGTGACTAGAGGCACAGGATTCATTAAGCCAAAAATCATATGCTTTTGAGTTGAGCCGATATAGCTTGGTGTCCCAGCTTTGCCACTTATGTGCTGTGTATCAGTTAGTCTAGATGTCCATTTCCTTTTCAATATAGGAGGTGAAGATCAAGGTCAATGATATGGTTTGGCTTTGTCCCCACCCAAATCTCATTTTTAATTCCCACATGTTGTTGAGGGACCTGGTGGGAAGTAATTAAGTAACGAGAGCAGGTCTTTCCCATGCTATTAGCCTGATAGTGAATAAGTCTCATGAGATCTGATAATTTTTTAAGAGGTAGTTTACCTGCACAAGCCCTCTTTTTGCCTGCTGCCAACCATGTAAGATGTGACTTGCTCCTTCTTGTCTTCTGCCATGGTAGTGAGGCCTCCCCAGTCACGTGGAACTGGGAGTTCATTAAAACTCTTTTTCTTCCCTGTCTCGGGTATGTCTTTATAAGCAGCATGAAAATGGACTAATATAGTCAATTTCAAGATTGGCAATAATCTATAAAAGAACCTAAAATAGATGCTCAATAAATGGCCAGTATATCTCTGGTTATCAATATTATTACTCATATTCCTATTATTAAATCAGCATATACTTTTGTTAACCAAAACACTGGAAATGAAACATACAGCAAAGAGAAAAAAATAGTTTGATTCTTTGTTTACCAATTTTGCTTTCTCTGGGCATTCTCAATAAGCTTCTTTTGAAAATACTCATGATCAAAACTAAGAGTTGGAAAACATTAGTGCTGAAGTTGAACAGAGTATTGCCATTATTGAAAATGTATTAAATATGCTATTGTTAGCTCTGTATTTTTTCCAGTAAATCTTATAACTATGTTTCTGCAAATACTGTATTTATTTTTGTCTTCTTTTCTGTAACGTATAGTGAGAGAAATTTAATTATCAGAACCTAGACCTATAACGTTCATTCATAAGATACATAGAGTATTACACAATCTCTACTCAATCATTGTTATGTATATATTCGGACAAAACTATTACATAAAAATATTTAATCTAAGAAGGATTTATTTTAAACAGAGTAAAGCTAGGTTTGAAAGTGATGCCCATTATACATGATAAAATAATTCAGTGGGTTCCTAACTTGCCTGCTTGCTGCAATCATGGGGGAATTTCAACAATACTGACACCTTTGACTCACTACCCACCCACCGGCTAGGTTAGCATTCCATTGTCTGGATTATGGTCTTGGCTCTGAAATTTTAAAAAGACTTCCTGGTGATTCTAGTGTACACTAACTTTAGGAAGCGATGAATGAGCTTCCTCACTATGTTTCTCTTCTCATTGCTGAGGCAGTTTCTACCTGTTACATTTATTTTCTCTTAAGAACAAGTACATTCATTATAAAAACTTTTATTTTCTAACAGAAAATGAAAACACGAAAGAAAAACACATTTTCCAATTATTTAATTAAATTAATGTGTTCCACGTCTCCAGTGTTCAACACATTCTGATAGAGAATAATGGATAGAATTTTTTAAAAAGGTACAAGGCACAGATACTGCTCTAAAATTATTAAAAGAGGCCAGGCACGGTGGCTCCTCATGCCTGTAATCCCAGAATTTTGGGGGGTCGAGGCCGGCAGATTACTTGAGGTCAGGAGTTTGAGGTCAGCTTGGAAACCATGTGAAAACCAGGCTCTACTAAAAACACAAAAAGTAGGCCGGGGTGGTGGCTCAAGCCTGTAATCCCAGCTACTTGGGAGGCTGAGGCAGGAGAATTGTTTGAACCTGGGAGGCAGAGGTTGCAGTAAGCCAAGATCATGCCACTGCACTCCAGCCTGGGTGACAGAGCAAGACTCCATCTCAAAAAAAAAAAAAAAAAAAAAAAGTAGCCAGCATAGTGGTATGTGCTTGTAGTCCCAATTACTGGGGAGGCTGAGGTATGAGAATTGCTTAAACCCAAAATTCAGAGGTTGTGTTGAGTCAAGATTGCACCACTGCACTGCGGCATGGGCAACAGAACAAGACTCTGTCTCACACACACACACAAAGTCAAAAGATTGTTCACCAGATAGAAAAAATATACATAAAATACTAAAATTCTACATATCTTTCTTCAGCAATAATAATCTTGAGAGACCTTAATCAATTGAAAACAGTGAAAATATTTTTTAAATGCAAGTGAACCACAATAACAGCAGCCCCCAGAGAATTCTTATACACTCCAACATTTTCTTTTGCAAACATCATTGACATGAGTCTATTTTTTCATATGATGTCTAGAAACTGCCTGATTGAGATTCATCAACGTTGGAGGTGACCAGACAGCTTCACATATGCAGCCATTCTCGATTCAGAGCAATACTTTGTCCATTCCTTGAATCTACTATCTCCTCCTATCAGTGGGGACACCATTGGATACCTATGCTGAGACCTTCACAGATGGGAGGCATTAATATGTGCATAGTATTCATATTCTTTATATCATATGAACAGTGGAGGAAAGGTCCACATTTATACAGATTTCTTTACTCACTTCTAAAAATCCCAACTAATACCATGGCTTGGCATTAATAGAAGATTTCCAAGTTTTATGTCCCAGAAGTGCAATCTTTACCTCAGGCCTACAATGAGGATTAAAGGTGATAATGAAAAAAAGAGTATTTAGGGACATACTAGCCACTCAATAAATGTTAGTTCTCAAAGATGATGTCCAATTTCACTATCTTGAAATGATTATGTTAATTTTAAGAGTGCTTATAAAAAAATTCCTTGAAGTCATTTAAAAGAGAAGCACTGGCTGGGCACGGTGGCTCATGCCTATAATCCCAGCACTTTGGGAGGCCGAGGTGGGAGGATCACGAGTCAAATGATTGAGATCATCCTGGCCAACGTGGTGAAACCCCATCTCTACTAAAAATACAAAAATTAGCTGGGCGTGGTGGCGCATGCCTGTAGTCCCAGCTACTCAGGAGGCTGAGGCAGGAGGATCGCTTGAACTGGGGAGGCGAACCTTGCAGTTAGCCGAGATTGCACCACTGCACTCCAGTCAGGCCGACAAAGCGAGACTCTATCTCAAAAAAAGGAAAAGAAAAAAAAAAAAGAGAAGCACTATCTCACTTTATTGACAGTATTCCCACCTACTCCCTAACTTGCTAATATTTTAAAACCTGGAGTAGGCTTTCCTTAATTGGGGTTATTAGTATTTTCAAAATAAGTAGTTGTAGATTCCTATATTGTGGCATAAAGCAGGTTGAGAAAGGGATGCATAAACAGTTAAAAGTAGAATAATAGTTTACTGATGACCTTCATTAAATCTTTACTTGTTTCTCAGCAGAGCTAGAGGAAACCAAAGTCATAGAACATCTGAACTCTGTCCAAACTTCAGTCGTATTTTAAAATTTCAGGTTAGAATGCATAATATATTAATGGTATACAACTTTATTGTGTTCACTTTAAAATTTGTATTAAGTAGATTGCTACATTATGGTAATGTACTAAATTACCTAGAGCAAAGTAATACAATGATTAACTGACTATAAACATTGGTTTATGGTCAGTTTATGAAGTATTACAATGATTAATATTATGCATTTTTGTAACAGTAGAAAATTGCAGGATGAAATAGCTGTGGATTGACTCAGTGCCATTAGGAATAATAAAACAGTGGTATAACTCAGTCTCGAGTTACATCTTGAGAGTAAACTTTGTTTTAAATCTTCTCCCTAAGTGGTTGGGAAATTCATTAATTTAAAATGCCCAATGCTTGCCAAACACAACACTGAGAATACAAGTGTTCATACAAACATATTAGTCAAACTAGGGCTTAACTAATGTTTTCAATGTTTTGTGGAAGAACAATGTGAAAATATCAGTTTTATTTATGTTCTCTTATTGATTACAAAAATAAGTAAAATGGATATCTTCAAGATTCAAGTTTTACCTTCTTTCAAAAATAGGATTGAATGGGTTGCAACTTTCAAAAATAATCTCTCAGATCTAGAGAAGCCTACTTCATCTGTTCTGCAACATAATGTACTAGACTCGGTCTTTGGGGAGAAACCAGAAAACACCAAGAAAAAAGATAGAGTCATAAATTTATATTGCTCTATTGTGGCAAAGGGTTGGGGTGTAGGTGAGCACCAATACAAAGGATTTGAGCCTCAGGCAGGAGGAAGTCTATAGAAGAATCACAGTGATGGACTTACACTGGAGAATGCGGCAGCAGAATGGTCTGAGTTTGACTTCTCAGCTTGCCATAGAACTACAGTATAATCTTAAGCCAATTGCCTTACTTTCCTCATGTCTAACATGGATATAACATCTCTGTTTTTAAATGGATTAAATAAAAATCCTCAAGTGGCTGGCCCATAATAGACAATCAATAAATCACAGCTATTTTAATGAGCATTATCATTTTATTTATTACTAGTTGATTATAACTAGTTGGTTATTACCGAATTCTAATGACAGGGAATAATCCTGGTAAGAAAAAAGGTAAAGTGAAAAGTAGTATGGGCCCAGTCTAAGAATACTGGCTGGTGAAAATGATATGAACTTGAGAAATTGTGTGAGAACCCTAAAATACATGTGTTCATCGTTTTATATTGTAGAGCATCAGACCTCCCATGATGATATCTGCCAAGTCTTTAGAAAGAGGGTATGGAAGGGTTCATGAACCTTTCCTGAAACTAAACTTCTATTACAGACATTGCTTCTTCAATGGTTATTCCTTCAGATTGCAATCACTTGTATGTTTTTGTCCACTCTTCCTCATATTATGAGCACTTTTCACATGGAGGTTTATATTTTTAATAATCATAGCTCCCAACACAGTTGTAGGCTAATATAGATCCTCAATAAAAATGAGTTAACATGTAAAGTAATGAATGACTAAGGAAAAATAGAAGTTTTGAATTAATGCATTTTACTGCTAGTGTATATTTAATGTTTTCATTACTATTACTATTTAGATATCAATTTTATTAATTTTTAACCTCCATTGGTATCCATATATCTATTTATCTGCTCATTTGCTCATTTGAAAATCTCTTTCCTGCTTCCTATTATTCAAAATATTAAAAGCCAATACTACTTGAATATTTAAATCACTCTTTCTCCATGTTAAGTTTCTCAGGATGCAGATTGTTGCTGTAAACTGAGACATATTAGACTATACAAAATGACTACTATAATTTAATGTTTTAGAAAACCAGAAAAGTTGAACCCATTGGTTTTTGCTGACAACACAAATATGTCAATGTAATAAATGCCCCTTAGCCTGGGAGGGTTGTATGACAGGAAAAATGGCACCGACGCCATTTTTATTCATAGAAAACCAATAAATTTAACATTCCTTGATAATAAGGTAGCTATATAGGCAAAAATTCTAGAATTTTCTTTTTCTGTTTTTTCTTAGTTTCACATTTTTCTACATAGTACCCAAATCCCAGTTGTTGATACGAATTTTCTTGCTTTCTTATCCATAACAAATTTGGAGACAAAGTATATATCACTAGTGGTATGTAAACTAATTCCTAAAACAAAAGTCTCTATAAGTGTGGTCTATGTCCTGTTTTTTATTGGTCTGCAATAAGGTAAGCACAGAAATTTTAATCACCTCCACACACAGCTTCAACAAGCAGCACATACAGTTCTTGTGATTCTTCTCTGTTTTCCTCTGTTTTCTTCTGATTGCATTTATGAAAATGTAATTTTGTGTTTTTTGAATCTAATGATAACAAAATGAGGTTCATAGTTGTATATCTGTTCTTTTAAAGTTTATTTTCTAAGTAATTCATTGTATTTCATAAAAGTGTCTGTCTATGACAGATTGGAAACAACAGAGAGAAGAAAAAGAAAACTAGTCTTCCACCACAGATAGTTTGAGAACACCACCCTAGAGCATGGTGGCCTTTTCCCCACATGGCATATTTTCTTTAAAAATATTTTTAACTCATTAAATAATATGCAATGCTCTTTTTTACCTTCTCCAGGTTCTACATTCCATTTGTTATTTGTGTGGTCTTTACAGATGTTTCTTTAACAAACCGTACAGGATCAAGACCGAATTTAACAGCAACAACAACAACAAATGACAATATTATGTCCTGCTTAAAATGCATGAGTGGCACCTACTTGCACATAGCTTTAATGCTTTTGAAGGATTAAAGGTCTCTCCAATATCTGCTTCTGATTACTTTTTTTTTTAAGGTGGAGTTTCGCTCTTGTTACCTAGCCTGGAGTGCAATGGTGCAATCTCGGCTCACTGCAACCTCTGCCTACCAGATTCAAGCAATTCTCCTACCTCAGCCTCCGGAATAGCTGGGATTATAGGCATGTGCCACCACGCTGGGCTAATTTTTTATATTTTTAGTAGAGACAGGGTTTCTTTATGTTGGTGAGGCTAGTGTCAAATTCCCGATCTCAGATGATCTGCCTGCCTTGGCCTCCCAAAGTGCTGGGATTACAGGTGTGAACCACGACAGCCAGCCTGCTTCTGATTACTTTTTAACCTGACCTCCACGCCAGACCATAGACATATACTCTAATCTCCAGCATCTCCAGGCCTACACACACACACACACACACACACACACACACACACGATTTACACTTGCTGATTCCTACTCTATTTTGAGGTCTTTGGGTGTCAGACTACAGGGAAATTTATCCCAAGTCTTTAGTCTCTTACTTGTACTATTAGTACGGTTTTCCTTTCATAAAACTTACTATATTTGTAAAATATTTTTAATAGCTCTCCTTCTCCCTGGATTATGGTTTTGGTAGGTCTTCAAACAAGTTTTTGCCTTTGCTTTCATGTTGCCAGAACTAAGAGCAGTGTGTGACACATAGTGGGTTCTCAGTATTTGGAAAATCAATAAGTGCATAAAAGAATGTGTGATCTGATAATTTATAATGACAAATTCTCATAAATGATTCTGTTGCTTATTATCCCTCTGCAGTACCCTACATAAAAAGCCATCATAATAACATTAGTAACTTACAGAAAGAATACCATAACCAAGGAGTCTTATTTTGTCTTACCATTATCAATGCTTAGATCTCTCTATAGTTCTTACTTACAAATATGTTTATTATTAAAAAATTCAGTCTGTCATTTCTCACATTTTATTTCCCCAAATCATCAAGGATATTGAAAATTTAAATCCTGTTCCTCAATATGGTACAAAAACTTACTTATTAAGGCCAACATCAATGGAAAGTTTTAATAAAACCTCTGGAATTCAGGGTAGTTTGATCTTAATTTAAAATTGAACTCTCTGTAACTCCATTATTTAAGGTTCATTTACAATGACTTCAACTACAATTTAATCATCACTACATTTCTTTGTTTTTGCATTGGTCTTTTGAAATATGCCTATTTTCTTTAGTTACTAATTTAATAATTAACTCAAAAATATGATTTTATTACCACCTACCAGGAGCAAGACACTGTAATAAGGATTTTCACATAGATTTCATACTCATGGTTCTCCTCTGAGGCGGTTTCTATTATTTCTGAGAACTAAATCCTAGAATGATTAAGTAATTTGTATGAAAACAAGTAGCTAAACTCTGGGAGAGTCACAATTCAGACCCAAGTTGTCTGACTTCATACCTAATACTGTTTCAAATGCTCTTCTTATCATCATCACTGATCTTTTCTAAAAATGCATGTGACTATTTCAGAAGTTCTTTTGAAATTATAAAAATTCAAAGTAATCACCCTTACATTATGATCTGAAAAACACTCAGCACATTCACTAAACCAATTGGAAATCAACTGAAAGCAAAGCATAAGGGAAAATGATTTGTACATAGGTAATTTTTTTGGTAAAAAAATTAACAATGACTGACTGAGTCACATGACAGAAAGGAGCAATAGTTCAACTTATTAATAAGTCAAGTGAGTTGGCTTAATGACTGTGGGCAACAGCATACTTGTGCAATTTTAATTCAAACTTATGTTAACAGTTCTCAAAGCAGGAATTCTAGAAATCTCTATATTTCTTCCAAGCATAGAAGTATACCAAATGTGAGGCAGAGATGGATTAACTGGCTTTACTTTCCTATCCTATGTGATATTAATATTAGTCTTTGTGATAGACTCAGCAACTCTCTTCCCTCTTTCACTTGAGTATAAAGGAAAAGAAAGACACCCATAGGGAATGTACTTTCCTGTAACATTGAGGCCACCTACAAAAAAGACTTACAAAGAAAGTGTTGTCCCTGTCCTCAGAAACTCACATTACTCAAGTTCTATAATCTAAGAATGTTTATTCAGTTGCTTAGAACTTATTTCAAATGTGACCAAATGAAGTATCTAATCATTTATCCACCCATCAAGTTTTCTCTTGCACAGCTTATTAGGTGGCCAGCTGTGTCACCATTAGGTGTTATTGACCACAAGTAGGGTTAGATAGGAGAGTCTTATTGGTCACAAATAATAGTTAAAATATGTAGCCTTCAGTTATTTGCCATTACACACGAAAGAAACTCCAATAACACATCTGTAGAAACCCTAATCATTTAAGCCAGCAATTATGGATAGTCTCTTAAATATATATCTACTAATTTCATTACATTTGCTCCTATAGATTAATCACCACTCACCTTTGTATCAAATAAAAATGACGGGGTTAAAATCAATAAATGAAATACCCCTCAAACTGTCAAGTAGATGCTTAATTTAGAATATACTTTTTTCTCTCCTTACATAGCTTTGCCACCATAAGAATAAATAATCCTCTTATAAGAAAACCTCACGATATATACACAGACAACCAGAAATTTCAACCAAGTTATGTTGTAATAAGGCAGAGTGGCTGTTGCAAAATGTACATATGTTCTTCAGAACAACATTTACATGAAGTGGGTTTTGATTGTTGCTTTGATCACAGGGTTAGAAGTGATGAAGGAGGAAATCTTATCTACTACACAGACTGAGTGTGGAAACCTGTATTAAGCAATCTGATAAGCCTAAGTACAGAACATTAAGTCTCTAGAAATACCTTGCACATATATCTGAAATAGCAGAAAACAGAAATCTTCAGCCTTGCATAAATATATTTCCACTTTCAATTTATAAGAGCAATTACTACTATAGGAAAGGATATTTCATAAGGATTAATGACCAACTGAAGGTAATGAATCCTGCCCTCATGTTAGGCTATCAACTCCCTTCAGAGATGAAACCTAATCAATCTGTCATTATCGAACTGGTGTTACATACATACTTTAAAAAAAAAAAAAAGCTACCTCATTTTGATACAATCCTCTTTGGCAGGACTACTCTTATTGACTTTGCCCCAAAAATTTGCAGAGAGAAACATAACAGGCTAACTATAAAGCTAAAATACTTGTCTGTAGCCACAATCACACTAAAACACTGATTGTCTGAACTTTAAAACCCACAACTTCTCTGTGACTGGGATTGTTATTTGTAACATGGGGTAACAACTGCCTTCCTCCACTCAAAAAACATTACTTTGGGAAACAAGCACAAGGCACCAGCTAAATGCTGAAAATACAACTTTGATAAAGGTAGTCACTACCTTCAAGGAATTTTAGTCCACTGGGGAAGATAGCTGAGTGAGAAAGAAATGACAAAAATATGTCAAAACTCTCCCACAATGGTTCAGGTTATGTTGCGTGGGAGCATACACCCCCTTGCCTTTAGAGTAGGTGTGAGAGGTGACCAGAAGAGCTTATCCATAGGAAATGACCTCAGAATAGAAAATAATCAGGCTAATATCCCTGTCTCCAAGGCAGAAGTGATAATATATGCAAATGCTTAGAGGTAATTAAAGAAAAAAGCAACACACTCAAGCCACTGCAAGTTGTCCTGTGTGGCCCTTTAATTCAGGGCCTGGGTAAAGAGAGACAAGGCAAGAGACATAAGGAGAGGCTAGAGCATAAAAGTCCCTTGTAAACAATATGAATAGGTCTTCTTCCGAGAGCAACGGTAAATCATTTGTGGGTGTTAAAAGGAACAGACCTGATCAGATTTTAGAAAGTTAATTTTGGCAGGAGGGAGAGTTGGACCAGCCTCAGCTAAATCTGCTGGAAAACCAGTACTGCAGCACAGGCAAAATATAATAGTGGCAAGGGAGACAGAAAGACATTGATAGTATCAAAGATTAACAAGGCAGTAGGACTTAGAGCGTAATGGGCACAGAAGAATGGGGAAGAAGGTGCCACTTCCTAAGAGAAGGTGAATAGGCAAAACACAGATTCATAAAGGCAGATAAGACTTTCACTATGGAACTTGTGAGGCTGTAGGACAGAACACCCAAATAGAGATGTCTGTTAGATAGGTAGACAGGCCTCCTCCTGGGGAGAGAATGCTGCAATAGAAATAAGTATTTGATACAGACATATTCTGATTGAGGCATTCTAAGTGGATCAAGCTGCCTAAGGGATACAGTCAAACAAGCAGCACAAAAAGAAGAGGAAATGCACTGGAAACATAGCTATGTATTTAAAACCACTGAAGTCATGGGAAGAGATAGGAAGTACATGAGGGCATGTACATGAGACAGGAAGACATTCAGGAGAGTGTGGTGTGTTGTCATAAAAGTTCTTGTGGAATTTGTTAGTTTTTATTCCCAGCATTCATTTCCTCTTCTGAGAGTGTTAGTACATGAAATTTGTTATGGGTAAACTCTTCATTCAACTCTCAGTCACGCTTTTTAAACTTTACCCCTAGAGTCTAGGAGGTGAATACATGAAATAGGCAAAACCAGTCAGCTCATTCCCTTCACGTCCAGGACAACTGGCTGGAGAGAGGGCACGGGACTCAAATCAAGTCAATCAGTGTCAACACATTTCAATCACAGAATTCTGAGTTACCGAGGAAATAGATGCTTCTAAACTCATGTTGCAATTCTGTGAGGCTGAAGCATATAACTTTCCTCCACTGAGTCTGAGAAGAAAGTCAAGACAAAACATAACCAAGAGGGATAGATCCTACTGACATCACTAGAACCCTTTATCAGCAGGGAGGCGGTGGTTACAATTTGAAGATATTCATTCTCCCCAAGTTAAACCAAGAGTCACTATCCCAAATAGCCTCGTGTTTCCTTACTTTTCTAACTCATATCTACCTAGAAAACGGCTGCCACATTGACTTTCTTATTTCCATATTTTAAAAACTTTCTTCTGACTATAACATAATTGACTTTCTTATTTTCATATTTTAAACACTTTCTTCTGACTATAATATAAATGTAAAATTGGGGAAATTAAATACTGAAGAAATAACAATGAAAAGCATAAAAATTAGTACAACCCTCATCACACAAGAAAGCTGTTAAAAGTCCAATATAAAGAAGTATTTTAAATTGTATATAATATTATGATATAACTAATTTTTTTAAAAGACACACACTTCTGCCAAAAACAGAAATAGACCACAGAAAATGTGTTAAAATGTCAATTTTGACTGTTTTGAATAATAAGAATGTAGATAAATTTTCTTTTTGCTATAAGAGTTAATATGTCATCCCTGCATATTACATTAAGAATGAATTTCAGGGTTTTCTTCCTATTCAGTATACTGCGGTTCAGCTCTTTCTCTCAAAATCTGGGGAGATCCAAAAATGAGTGCCAGCATCTATAATTCTTCCTCTGTCTCTAAAAAGGCATAAATTTTATGGTTGAAGTTATAAGTACTTCAAGAGAAAATCAGTGTTATAAAAATAAGTACAAATATATGTATTTTACTTATATATATATAATATATATATATGTTATACACACACACACACACACACACATACACACATACACACATCATACAAAAGAACGGTCTCATGCCATTATTAGGTAGATATGTGGGATTTAGAAACATCAAACCACAAGAGGTTGGTTATGACACCAGACCGTGTTTCAAAATGTTGTTTTAAACAAATGAGTGTGTATAAATGTGTTGAGGGCTGGATGGTGACATATAGAATTATCTATGTGATTTTGTAAAATGAACACTTGGTCAGAGCTTGCAGCTCTAGAAGCTGTGAGGCTAACACCAAGCAGCTTAGGCAAGTAATTTTTGTAAAGTAAGGAGTTTTTTTATCCTGTTCCTAAAATTAGGGGAAAAAATAATATTTGGTAGAGCTTAAAATTAGTTCTCTGTTTGAAGCTTTCAATATTTTTCAATGAGAGGAAATTTTTAAATAAATTACATTCTGTAAAAATAAAAATAAACTTCATAGAAAAGTACACTACAACAAAGCCCCAGCATCATTTTTAAATAAGAAGTTGAACTGTTAATGCAATGCCATCTTAATTTACACATAATTCTCCATTTAGCTGTTTGAAACCTAATAATAAAATAACATTTGAGCAATAAATTATATATCAAAGGTTTTCTCTTCTGATAGCCCACCAAAATATAGATCCAATGTGTACTGCCTCTCAAAGTCCGAGTGAGATTTAAGATGACTCCTACATATTTTAATTCTATGCTATAAATTAATGGCTTCAGCAAATATTCTTATATTACATTTCTCTTTACAAGAGTTCTTGCAACAGTTGATGACTTCTAACCAGGGCTGATATTAAATTCATGCTCTGGAGAAATATAATTTTAACCTGTCAAATGCTTCAGATTCTTTCCAAGATAGAGCAAGGATTAATTTCATTTAAGGCAATAAAATTTACTGCATAAACCAAAACTTGGTAGAAATTCTGTGAGATTCACTGACTGACTCTTGACTCAGAAATGCCCTTAGCATGAAGGGTCTATGTTACCCTTCTTTTCAGTCTACTGCAGTCCCTCCCACAATCCAGAGTCCAACTTTCCACCAGGTGTCTCGGGATGGTCCCCTTTTATATATGGGCTTGTCTCAAGAAACAGAGGAAATTATATGAGAGTTTTGTTTTGCCTTTTAATGAACACATGACTAAACTATTAGTTATTATTCAGTATGTATACTGTAATTTCAAGACTCCCCCAGTAAATATTTCACAATATTTCTTACGCTGCTGTGGAGTTGCTCATTTACAAAAGAAGTGTCTGTACTGCTTTGGATAGCATTCGCTGAAGTACAGCCTTGTGCAATTTTAGGGAGTCCTAGGAAGGTGGCTAAGATTACTTTTTTTCAGGCTCTCTTTTCTCTTTAAAGCCTCTGGGTATTTTTTATCATGCTCAGGCCTCAAATATCAGTGGGGTATGAAAGGAGGTGAGAAGGAGGTTCTTCCACCTTATAACATAGTTATTGCAAACCTTCTGGAATTTGACTCCTGTTTGAACTTAGCGAGCAATTAAAATACAGTCATGCCAACTCAGCCCCAGCCAAAGGCTTTACACTTTTCTACTACAGGAATGCTCATCTCTTAAGCCAAGATTCCAACCCTTGTTTGTCCTGGGCTGGAAAGTCACATCACTGACACAGCTGTTGAGATGAAGTGGAGATAGCAGAGTGGAGTCCTGACCTTTCACTCACGCTCCCGCGCAGCCCATAAAGGGCCTACATGAAACTTAGGAACTTTCTGAAGCACTACGTGAAAACCACTAATCTAGAATGCTCTTCCAAAGTCCTTCCAGGTCCTAAATATTTGGATTTTATATAACACCGTACTACTGGTTTGGTTTTGGTTTTTGGTTTGGTGTTTTTTGTTTGGTTTTTTTGGCTTTTTTTTTTTTTTGAGCAACATGTTCGTCCTTATTTAGCATGGTCCCTCATATTCAAATCTATAGGGGCTGCCTTAGGAACCAAATTTCCAGTACATTCACTCTGTACAGCAGACTGTGGCACTAGATCTTTGATTCATCAAAATGTCCAAAATTTGGTTACCTCTTATGGGATGAAGTAGAACATTATGGTAATAGGTAAATATAAGTAACTCTCAGAAAGCAAAGTTTGAAGGTATTTTTTACCTATTGAATATTCTATCAAATTTTCACTTTCTTTACATGAAAATCAAAAAGGCCCACACCAATATACTACAGTTCCCTGATGTCTAGGTCTGCTGCCGAGTAAATACTCAGCTTGGATCCTGTAACTGGACCAGCATATTTGTCTGGAGCTGATACTGCCCTCTGGCTGCCAATGTGGATTAAATTGTTACAGAAATAACAAGCTTCATCACAAGCAAGCAAGTTCAGTTTTGGAACTGAATCTTTGATAAGGTTCTCTGAGAAGCCCTCATTCTGGATCATGAAGTCAATACCACTTCATACTCTCTGAACAGTATAGCACTTCTAAAGGGCATCATCTCAGCTCTCTCTGTTTCTAGCACTCAATGTTGCCAATGAAAGGGAATTTTTTAAAAAAATCATGTTCTATAAGAATAAAAATAAACAAACTTCATAGAAAACCACAATGAGACAAATTCCTCTACCAGTGTCTCTGGCTTTCACATGTTTTTGCATAATGAAAGGGCTAATATAACATAACAAATCTTAAACTGTTTTCACAAGGAGTGGAAAAAAGATGTGTAAAAGTATGCTCTGTCTTGCTTCCTTCTGTTCACAATGTATCTAAATAAAACAAATGGTGTTCTTGCTCTTTCTGTCTGTTTCCCAATCTGTTTGGATAGTAGCCACCATCCCACAGCCAACGATAATATCTGACACTTCCTGACATCATGAAAGCCACCATCTGTCTATCACCAAAACCCTGTACTTTTTAAAGACTACTTGGCTTGATCCTTAATGAAGCTTCAAGTTGAATGCACAGATCGCTTTAGAAGGAATACAGGGAATAATTGACACAAGGTATCTGTATAAAATCACATTCTCATTAGATTCCATTTGACAACATAAAATGAAATATTAAGGCCCCTTTGCAGGCAGAAGAAAACATGGTTTACTTTCAATTGTGTTTCATTTCCGATTTGCCTGTGAAAGTTTAGACAGTGTTGAACACCAGGAATAAACCTAAACTGAAGCCTAAGCTTTAAATTCAATATTTTCAGTCTTGTAAAATTAAACAGTTAGACATGACTTTGCAGTTTGTATACTTGAGCTATGAAAAAAGAAGAAGAAAATCCATCAATTCTTTTCCCAGGGCTTGAGAAAATCATGCCATTTAAAACTGAATCAACCTCTTCTTTAACACCTGAACGATTATCCAGGAAACAAAAGAAGGTTCTGTATGTCTTCACTTGTAAATGTCACAGGTGAACACAAACAACCCTGTGCTGGCAATGTCAAGTCACTCTTTGTTTTATTAAACTGTTGTACCTCTATGTGTACAACAAGGGAGTTAGTTAACAGGGGAGACTGCGGAAAAATATAATAATTCCTAGGTGATACTAAGTTCTCTCAGAAAAAATAAAGCTTTCAGGGAGAAGATAGAGTAGCAAGTTTCATACGCAAGTTTCATAACTGTAGTCCAATATTGTGACTTTATACGCTGATTTCACACAAATGTCTTTCTTTTCTCTCCTTACTCCAATGTTGTCCCATGGTTCCTTTTAAGAATCTCATAAATCCAAATTTTGTGAAGTCATAGATACTTATTTGACAGTCAAAAACTGTATATGTATGTAGAATACACACTATGTTCACTTATAGATGTATATGTGTGCATGTATGTATATAGGAAAGAGAATGAGAGAGCTAGAGGCAGGCACAGAGAAACTGGTGTGTGTGTGTGTGTGTGTGTGTGTGTGTGTGTGTGTGTGTGTGTGTGTGTGTGTGTTTAGATCAGCCTTGAGTTCAAATCTTAAACTGAAGAAAAAATATTTATAAAGTTCTGTCAGGAAGTCCTTATGACAGTTGAAGTTGCATTTCTCCAGAAAATAGCTTGGTAAAATAAGATTTATTATGTGCTTATACTACGCCAGGTACATGGTTGAGCACTTCATAATTGTCACTTCATTTGATTCAATTTGTTAGGCACTGTTACTATTCTACTGTTTTGTAGAAGTAATTGAGGCTTAACTTAACTTGCTAAAGATCCCACAGCTAGTAAGTGCTAGATCCTGGATTCACATCAAAATGGTGTGATTCAGTCCCTGTGCTCTCTCCCACCACCAGTATCAGTACCTCTTGCTTAGACTGTGTACCGTGATACAGTCTAGCTATGAGATTATAAAACTTGGCGCACTAGAAACAAGGGGGAAAGTAAAATCAGAATGTCTTCATCCACATGAGTGACAGCCTTTCAAATCATCATCATCAAAGTTCTAAGCATTTCTTTTTGCAATTTTGCTGATGTTTTGGAAGGGCAAGTGACTCTAAGCCATTTTATCAGCTTTGAAAGAAAAGATCATATTGCACTTTTCCCATTTTGGTTATATAGAACAAGCCCCACCTTAACTGAAAAGCAGCCTCATTGCTGTTCTTTGTGTGTCCACTCTACAACAATATGTTTTCAGATGGACAGTGAAGAATGAACTATCCACTTGAAATAATAGTGAGGGAGGCAGAAGGATTCACTTGAGTAGATAGTCTATCATAACAGTAGACTCTTACTCCACTCAAAGCACCATGATCTTTAAAACCAACAGATGTTTGGGGAGCTGTAGTCAACACATTATCCAAGGTTCTTGCTAAGAACCTTGTCATGGAAATAGCTGTCATTTTTTTCTCCCAAACTAATTCAGAATAAAGGGTATATCTTCATATCACTGAGTCTTCTACTTTCTGCTTGTCACCTAACCTATTGAAAAAAGAAACATAAAAATATACACCCTTGAGCTGAAAGATTAGCAAAACCTCCAGATAGTCCTTTTAATCTGTGTGTGTGTGTCTTGAATTGTACCAGGACTCTCCATAGACATTTGATTTTACCCATTAGTTTAATAACATTTAATTGCTTCTCATTCGTTACATTCAAACACATTCATTCCATGTCACACTCCTCTCTACTAGAGAATTCAGACTCATGTTTCTCAACCTGGAAACGGGGTCTTGTAGTTTTCAGAATAGAAATAACACATGAGAAAAAAATGAGAGCAGGTTGTTTAAATAAAAAGTGAATAAATTATTCAGACCAGCTGTTTGGATTTGGAAAGAACTTTTCTGTGTTGATTAAAACCTCTTAATTTGTTTTGTGCTGCTGTGAAAGAGCAGGGTGTAAACAAGCAGGGACCAGAATGCTCTTCTCTGCCAAAACTACCTGCTCCTGCCCAAATAAATATGGCCACCTCAAAATGTCTTAATCTTTAGAATAATGTAGAAAAGTAGGTTTTAATAATGATATACATTTTTACTTTAAAAAGGTTCAAAGTGTTGATGAAAAGTATATTTTACATTTTTAAATAATGAAAAAATGTCCAGGAATTACAACATGCATCTCCTAGAGTTAAGAAAAAAAAAAAAAAAAAAAAAAAAAAAAAAAAAAAAAAAAAAAAAAAAAAAAAAAAAAAAAAAAAAAGAAAAAAAATGAAATGAAACTAAACTAAAAATAAATTAATAAATAAATATAAAGTGACTGATAAAATTTGTCCATCATCACCCTTTATATCCTCCACCTTTACATCTTAATGCTTTTTTCTAAATAGATTTATTATGTTTAGGTTTTTATTAATTCTAGCTTACAAATTGTCTTTAAATAAATGTATTTAAATACTAGTCCCTAAGTATTTATAAGAAGTATCTTAAGAGATTTTCATTTATATATGACAGGTCATTTAACCTTGACCTTTCTAGCATTCTTTTTAAAAATAACACATAATGGATGATACTTAAATAAAGTCTTTGTGAGTATAAACTGAAAGCAATAATCTTTCTTTATACTAAATTCCTATAGAAATAGCATTCATAAACCATGTGACTTTAATTTACTTGTTTAAAAGTTTTTTAAAACATAAAAAGCAGAATTATTTTTTAGTCTACTGATGAAAATGGTTTTAAACTTTGTATCATAGTAATTATTGTCAATTTTTGCTTCTATAACATTTTTCAATGGTATGCTCACAAAATAAAACACAAAAATTGGTTTTCCACAGAGAATACCCTGGAAAAAGTCTTATATCTAATATTCTTGTTTGGAGGAAGAAACTAGGAAAAACATCTGTCACCCACTTACCACGTTGTTTTTTTTTCTAATAAGCTGCTGTACAGAAGCCATTTATTGAGTATGCAGGCTATTTTAACAGTGCCTTGCAGTATAAGGGTGGGCTACAGAAAGGAAGAAAGAGAGAAAAAGCATTCATTATTCATAAATAGTATTCAACATAAACAGTCTCAAAGATATTCGTAGAAATACCTAGGGTATAGGGAGCTGTGTTGTGGGCTGTATAACTTTCATTAGTTATGCAAATTTACCCAGGCCAGTTAAATGAAAAAAAAATTATATTAAGACTATTTATCACATTTGAAAATATGATCTAACTTTAATCAGTTAAGTACTCTTCTAAAGGTCTATAGCTAGACTTCTTAATCACAGGTAGCAAGTAGAAAAATAACTACTTTATAGCAAAATACAAATTCTGGTTTTACTACTTTCAAAGAACCTAGATAAATGTAACAATGTTAAAGGCAAAAAATTTAAAAAAGGTACACTGTTGCACAATATATACATGTTTATTGCTGGGCATTTAAAAATATATAGATGACCAAAAGGAAAATATAAAAAGGCTCCACAAAACATAAAATATAGATTTTAGTGTATATTCTTCTAGTGTTTTTCTTTTCTACAAATTCTCTAAAAAAAAGATATACGATCTTAACGGAACATAATTCACAACTATGTGTATCTCTCTGTATGTAACTGCTTGACCCAATATGTCCAAAGAAAGCAGTTAATTTTGTCTTTGGATGGGCAACTTATCTTTACCATGTTCAATAACTTTATCCTTTAAAGAAATTGATGCCTATTTCAGTGATTCAAAAGAAAACGTTAATAGTAGAATATTCTTCAATAGTTCTTTATCCTTATTTTCTCATTGAAATTTTCTTATTTTTCTTATTGGAATATCTGCCTTCATTTCTCTACTCAAAAATCATAGCATTTTGTCAAAACTCAATTTAAATCACATAACATCCATAAAACCTTTTTGAAGCATTGTCCTGGTTTCCTGTGATATCTTGATTTTGTATGTGTGTGTGTGTGTGTGTGTGTGTGTGTGTGTGTGTGTGGTTGTTTTGTTTTACCTTTGGCTTTCTAGCATGTTGCATGTGGTAAGGATTCTGACAATGTCACTGTTAATGCCACGATGACAATTTCAGATTTTTTTCTAGGTTCCCAATTTATTTTATCCTTTCTTAGCTTCAGTTTCGCATTTTTAGGTTTATATGCCCATAGAATGACTAATTGCTACTTGAACAGTATTTTTTTCCCAAAATTTAAAAAATAATGTCTTTTTTACAACCAAAGAAATTACAACGTTTAAGTTGTATGGTAACACATAGTTTAAATCTATCATGCAAAACGTTACTGGCTTTCTTAGCCTAACAAGTTTCTTTCACCATTGTTTTAATGCTCTTTATCCAGTGCTATACCTAATATACAATAGTAAAAAAAATTTCAAAGTTATTATGCTTTTAGTCTGTCCCCAAATAAGGAAAATCTGATAGAGGAGCATCATGACTCTTCTGACATTTCCTCACTAACTTTATAAAAATATAAGCTTTATAAACTTTTGAATTGACTTCACAACTTTCTTATCAATGATTTTCTCAATATGGCCATGTATGTTTTCCATGGAACTATATTAAAAACACCTTGCTATTTAAATCTAAATAATTCAACAATGTTTTAACACCACAAAATAAATAGATAACTGATTATAATGAGATGATGATGACTTTTACAGGTTGTGGCATGATAATTATAGAAATTATTACACTTTATACCTTGCACCTTAGTGCTAAGGAATTTAAAACAGAAACTAGCATACAAAGTAAAATGTGATAATTTAACTTAAACGTACTCAAAGATGAAATAATAATATACCTAAGTATGTCTATAAAATCTTTGATATTGATTTTTTGAAAAAAAATCTTTCAACAAGTAGACTAAATATCAGAGTTCTTAAATCGTATACACAACAGGTGTTTGTGCTATTATTCTTAAAGAGATAAATGATACTCTGATTTCAGTGTTGCAGTCAAAATACTGCATCTTGCAAAGCGCATATCACAATTTTAAGTTTCTACAATGTTTTACATTACTTGATTTCATCTATTTTAGCAGTGAAGTACATGGGGGAAGTTGCGTTCCGAATTTTACATTTCCTAGTATTTTTCTTCCTCTAATACTGTTTCATTTTACAAATCAAAATAATTGCAATGTGGACATCTGCATGCAGGCACTCTCATTTGCAAGAAACTACATTTACAAAAACAAAACGCCAGGAAATGTGAGAGGGAAAAGAGCTGCCACCCAGAATCCTGTAGCTAAGCAACGGGATGTCTTCTCTTCAGTAACCAAATTATCCAATCACTCCCTGTGGGCCCCAGAGCTCTATAGGATTTCCATCGTTTGTCTCTGACTTAAGCCATTTCTGGGCTCTTTCACCTCAGGCAATCAACCCTATCTCGTCAAGTTTGTGGGGTATGAATTTCCACCTCAAAACTGGTCACAGCAGTCCTTCTGGAGGTTCTAGTCTCTAACAAACCAGCTTATGGAATACTTTCTAGAACCGATGAAAATAACGTGAATGAAAAAATACTGGTATTCAGGAATGAGAGCAGCTAAAATGAATGTTGTTCATACATAAGACGAGTTATTATTCAAAGTCCCAATGAATTTCTTTCCACATGCAGATTTTCCAGTGTTAAACATAAGAAATGGTGCTTATTCCTAAATGTATGCATTAGTGACATAATTGCTTGTAATAACCCACCAATGAAATTATTCTCTAAGAGAAAGCACCCTAACTAAGCTCCCATGGTTTGTTTTTTTGGTTTTTTGGTTGTGGTGGTGTTGTTTTTAGTTCTGGAAAACACCTTTAGAGATGTTTTCTATGCCAGACACCTAGGTCTTCTGGAACCTGGCAAACCACCTATTTTTAGGAACAATGCCATCATAACAGATGGGTGTTAGTGTAGGCATGCCAGGGAATCAAAACGTACATCACGTTCCACTACAAGGGGGCAGAATCTCTTCCAGAAATACCCGTCTGTGCCACTGGCTAAAGGAATATTCCATTGCAACTCTACCTCAGAGCCAGATCACTTAAAACAATAACCTCTAAAGCCATAAAACAGATCCCTCCCTGCCCCCATGCTTTTTTGGCTTTTGAATGTAAGGATTCACATTCCACTGGGTAAACTAGAATGGGAGCCATTGAAGTGAAATTTTAAGGAGTAAAAATGCTATTATTGCCTATTTCATTTTTCAACTGTATGGCTTACCTAAATAGAAAATCCATTTTGTGGAAGCAGGATAATAATTCTGTTAAATAGAACGTAGGAGGTCCTTTCTCACTTAACAATTATTTCAAAGTATTTTTTTCACTTTTTGGAATCTATAGAAATCCATCTTAAATTGAGAATAGTTTCACTAGAACTGCCCTATTGAAGAGACTTGTACTGACAGCCATAACTGAACTGATTGCACAGAACCCATCTTTTGGTCCAAGGATATTCACCAACTCTAGTATTAAATAAGCTATTTGTAGAGTTTCTGGCTTTGACTGGAGTATTAGAGAAACATTTCCTGAGATAATAGAAATTTAGAAACTTTATGTTTTTGGTTTTTTGTCTGCCTTGAATATATGAATTCATAACAACTACCAAAGCAATCTTTCATTTTTATAATAAATAATTCATGTGTAATTGGTTTTTATTTTGTTCATGATGCTGAAGCTAAATGTTTTGGTCTTGGGTGACAATGGAAGCTTAATAGGTAATATCAACTACAAACAGTTTTTAAAAGTTTGGCCCGAATGTTACCAGCTAAAAATTTGCACTATTCTTATCTATACCTCCTTCTGTTACAAATTAATTACTAGCATATTACATTTCATTGGATATGAATAAATACATTCATTAAATTACTTTGAGTTCATCAATGAACATAAATTTCCTAATAATTATTAACATAATAAACACTTTTATTTTTAATAAAATAAAGCATGTATTTTACCAAAGAGTTTTAGATTCATTCTGGGTCACAGCATAATATCAAGAAGTATTATACTTTTATGTCAATCCCCGCAAGTCATAGAGCCCTAAATGTGACTTTTTAAATTTGTGATTTTTTTTCTTTTAGTTCTGCAGGATTATTTTTTGTTCTTTTTGTTGTTAATAAGGAATAAAATCTCTTTTCATAATTATAGCAACAAAGTTTAGTTACACAAATTAATCAGATTTTAGTAAATGATAGCATAGTGACTCTCAAAACAGTTATAACTAAATATTTTTGGTATATGTTGTAATACTATATTTATTGTCTCAAGAAAAATGAAATCTGGTTATTAATATATATCAACACTCTCCAGTTTTTGAAATTAAGAATAAATCAATTATTGCTGGTAGAATTTCTAAAACTAATACTTCACCCGTCAACCTAATTTGTGATTAAATATTTCGAACACATTGAAAAGAAGAGTGGCATATTAGTTAAGTTGCATGAACTATGTAGAGGTACAATTCTTTTTTTAAATGCCCATATCCCAACTAAATTTCTTTCACAATATTACTATAAAATTTTATGGTGATTAACAGCTGTAAAACGAGACAAAATTTTTGCATTGCTTTTAGAACATATTACTCCTTTTGATAAACCACTGTGGAAGAAAAAGTGCAGCTGTCACATACACAAAGTCATCTCCCATTGGCTATGAGAATTATCTAAATGTTACTAGCTTTCATTTGCTCTTGTCATTTGCAAATATGCCAAGTCGACTAGCCTTTCTATTAAAATAAAGACTACCTTAGCCAAACAAGAAATTGGACAGATTCTCAGCTTTGTCTGCAAACATGTAGAGGAAAAATACACTAATGGAAGCAGCATGATTCTTCATTATGGACCCCTCCAGGTCTTGAAAATCATCCAGGGAGCTATGTCATAAAATGTTGAAAATCTTCCAAGGATCCCTTCACACATACCCTTTTTAAGTGGTGAGTTCCAATCAAAGATTTTCCCCACTGAACATGGAGAGAGGGGTTTCTGAAAACAGGCCCATTATCTAAGTCTTGCCCACTTTCTAAGTTCTAGCCAAGCATTGACAAAAGATTCAATATAATATTCTTTTCACTGTTTAAGGATGGAAGAACACCTCCAAGGAAGAAGTAACTTATTGTCATGATTTTCAAGGATATATCTTGCCTATTATTTTATGGTGAATTCTGTCTCTGTTTTTGTGTGTGTATATGTGTGTGTGTGTACACACATAAATACACATGTGTGTGTGTGTATATATATATATATATATTTTTTTTTCCTTCAGCCTTGAGGAATGGGAATATTCCAAGATCTCTAACCATCAAGAATCCTTTCACACTTACAAAGACATCATAGACATGTCCCCTTTTCTTCTACAAATGTATTTCCAAATAGGAGCCTTAAGGATATCAAAAAAATTGCCAACAAGACATGACTCCCAATCTTATTGCTTTTATTTTGAAGTTGCATTTATGTTTCAGGTACTCTAGTGCATTTTAAATATCAGATAAATAATACAGTATTTATCTGTATACACCAGAATATTATGACCTAACCATTATAATGTTTATATTTTATATATATTAAAATAGCTTCTACTTATTCCTTACTATTATGAATGAAATTCATCAAATAATAAAAATTGGAATAGGAAATTTAAAATATGAAATTATACACCCTAAGTTAAAAACTCGACTTCAGACAGAGTCTTTGGATACAAAGGAGGAGATTGCAAGTGTCCTGAGATTGTAGCGACAGAACTTAGGCTCTGGATAGATCCAAAAGTGCTAATGTCAATAATGACAGAAAACATATTCTCAAGGGAAGAGTAAGGTCATCGGTATTGTCTCAAGGTCACTTCCAGAACCACAGTGTGCCTCCCATTTGGTTGCCTTTGTTTTTCGGTAGCAATTTGTTCTTCAGAATTTTAAACCACAGTGGTACTTTGAATTTGCACAGGTTGCTTTTCTGCCCCACCTCTTCTTACGTAAGAGTGTCCAGGTAACAAGTTTTGACAGAGTTTTCAGAACATCCAGCTGAGCATAGGTAAAATTAATCAATTTTGCCTGAGGTGACATTTGGAAGATGGAAGTATTCAAGATCGACAAGACTGATGCAGGTATAGTATCCATGATGAAAGAATAAGCCATTGGCTGAATAAGGTTTTCCTTAAGATACCTGCTAAAATTGGTGATTAAAAATTTTTCATTAAAGTTTGGGAAGTCATGGCAAACTATCTTTTTTTCCTTCAACATGGCTTATTCCATCCTTAGTAAAATTAGTCATTGGAGCTTCTATTTCACCTTTGAGAGTTATTCAGAGTAAAAGCTATAGAAATTTAGAAAACTATGACAAAAAGAAAAAATGAGTCAGAATCCCACTGCCCCAGAATGACTACTTTGACATACTTACTTTCATTATCATGTTTTATATGGTTGTAATCATATTACTTTGCTGTCTAAATCTTTTTTTCTACTTACTGTCAAAAAGATTTTACATTTTACTTATTTTTCACAATGATGCTTTTTAATGAGTGCATAATATTCTATTCAGTAAATACGCCACTGGAAATTAAATGATCACATCTTAATATTTTTAACATTTAGCTTTTATAAATAACAGGCTTGTAAATAATTGAATTTCCTTGCTCATTTTCTAAAAACAAACTTTTTGTTTGGAAATAATTTTAAATTTATAGAGAAATTGAAAAGATAATAGAAAAGGCTCCCTACATACCACTCACCTGAACTTCAGCTACTCCTAATATTACCATATTACATTTTCATAGTTCATTCATCAAAACTAAAAAACAACATTGAGACATCAATATTAACATTAACTCCAGACATTATTAGAATTTTACCAGTTTCTCCAAATAATTTGTTTTTAATGGTGCTGCACATTGATATGGAAGAAAAAGTAACTAGACCATGTCTATATAAAGCTACCAGAAGACAAAAATGGCCTTTTGAGTTATTTTTATCAGTTTTTATGTTGCTTAACAAAAGATTAATAATCACCATTAATTTTTAAGGCCAGATATTTTTTATTCTAAAAATCTAATAATTAATAAAAAGAAACAGGTAATAGTAAATAAACTTTAAAAGTACAAACAGATATTTTCCTATTCAAATTCAAACTTCTAAAATGTTATCTAGGAATAAAACTCAGTGATGTGTGAATGCATTTTGGTGTATGTTTGCGCAGATGGTCAATGTTTATTAAATTCCAATTACTTGCTCAACCCTCTTCCAGGCACCGCAAAAGGAAAATAAGATATATCTAAAATACTTGACTCTTCTCTCAGAAGCTTAAAAATCTGAAAGCCATCAAACCATACTATGCTCAAAGAAATAATATATACCAAAAAAGATGTAGACAAAGTATCTTACAGAAAAAGGAAAATTTTTACCACAATTTCTGAACTTTCTTTAGAGTTACGTTAACGATTTCTAATAATGTCAAGTTATCGTGTGTTTTCTGTGTGACATGAACTGATGGACAATTTATTCACTCTCCAAACAACTGAAAACATCTAGCTCTACAAAAACAGCTAATTAAGTGCCCCCTACCCCCACCCCAGTTCAATGAATTGAAGGTCTTGGTGCAAATTTCTGGATCGGAATGAAAACTGATGGGTCTCAGGAAGTTGTGTCTGACAAATAAAAATTATAATGACTGTCTATTGAGCACTTATTCTGTGCCAGGCATGCTTTTATGTACTTCACATGTATTTACTACTCATATAATCCTCTCGACAATCCTATGATGCAAGATCTACTATTAGCTGCATTTAAAGTTGAAGAACCTGAATCACAGAAAGTCACGTAATTGTCCAAGGATGCTACAGTAGTGGGTAGAGGAATCAGAATTCAAACCAAGGCTGTCTGATGCTAGAGGCTGAGCCCATTACTATCCCTCATGCTGGAGAGGAGAAACTGGGAGGTGGGGGAACTTAGAGGGAAGAAGCCATCAGACAAAAGGGAAATGAAGTTAATTGGCTGAGTTCAAGAGATCCATTGTACAACATGGTGACTACAGTTAATAACAATGTGAGAGATTAATTGTCTGAAATGAAGTAGATGCCTTGGTTGTGAGCTTCAAAAAGTGGGTAAAAATGATTAGATCTGAGACAAATGTATACCAAGTTGCATCTAATTTTCACAATAATGTCATAGTCAACAGAAAATTAGAATGCTACTTTGATAATGTAAAGCCTTAGATTTAAAATTACATGGATTCTCCTGTTTCATATGTCTCCTCTTGATTTAGCCTGTTTTTTGTTTTTTTAGGAGATGGTGGGGACCCACTACATTGCCCAGGCTGGCCTTGAACTTCTGGCCTCAAAGAGATCCTTCCACCTCAGCCTCCAGAATAGCTGTGACTATAGAATGCACCACTGCACCTGGCTTGGCCTGTTTTAAAAATATTAACATACAAAAGATATCCACTGTACCATTTTCACTTATACCCAAACAATGTAACAGCAGTTACAGACATTGATTCAACTAACCTTAGATCTAGTTTCAAATGTTCATAACATCTTTCCTTTGTTTCTAATGTGTTTTCCAGACCATTTTGAAAATGCTCACTACAACTATGTTCTAAATTCTGTCCACTTGGTCAGAATCTAAATAGTTGTTTTTGGAGCCCCTTTCCCCTTGGAACATTCTTAACCATTTAATCTTTCAGTGCCTATGCAGTGCTAGCCATTTCTCTGAATTCACAAGGCAGGTAGTTAAAGGTATGATTCTATCATTTGCCCAGGTTTAGCACACATAACACTCCTTTAACCAGAGCAGTTTGCCACTTGACAATTCTCATGATATAAAAAGCAAAGCAAACTTTAGCACCAGGCTCCACTATCAAGGCACCCTGTTTTCTTTTTGCTTTTAATTTGAATTTCGGTTTTCTGATCTGGCTGTTTAGGTTTGTCATAATAATCAGGTATTTGTTAAAGTTTTTCTTAGTATAATGCTAATTTCAAATAATTTTTAGTTATTCCTATTATATTTATTAAGAAGCTGAAAATGAATATTTTAAATAATATCTAATGTTTCAATAGCCCAAATTTTATTTTCTTTTCTCTGCAATATTCAGAAAAGTAGAACTTATCATTATTCATGCAATATAATCATCATCTGTATCATTAAAGCTCACATTTACTAAGCAAGTAAAATATGTTTTACAGATACTAATTTAATCCTCACAACAACCCTTTCAGATAATAACTATTATCATCCCATTTGCAGATTAAGCTATCCACTGAGGTACTGAGGTAAAGTAAATTGCCAAAGATTATACATTTATTACCTTATAGAGCAGAATTTAACACAGACATTTTGATTCCACCACCCAATAGTTAAATATATCATAATCATTTTACTCAATGTGTAATAGAAGAAAGTTTCTTGACTAACATATTGATTATTGAAATAATTTACAAAAGTATAATATACAAACAGTAAACATCATGCACACATTTAGAGAGGGAGTGAGAGTTTAAATTTTTCCAAAATTAACAGATGTTGAAACTCAACTTGATTCATAGCCAACATTATAATTTTTCAATTGCCCAGTTGTTTGTCTAGCCTAGCATCCCTGTAAAGCTACTATCATAGGAACCACTGTCAAATGTATTAACCAAACGCATAATGGGTTTATAACGTTCTCAGTGTTTACTTAAAAATGATACACAAATTTGATTCCATAATTATGATCTCGTCTGTTAATATTTCACCTTTAGTGTTCTTTATAGCGGCACATTTATTGCTTGAGTATTTGTGAAGCTAGTTCAAAAAATGTATATTGCATGGACATTAAAGTGTCTTCCAGTGTGCATATTGCTTCAAAGGCATCAAATGTTTCATATGTGTATGTGAAATACACCTGGGCTTTACTGATAGTTTATTTTGTTCAGGTAGTTGCCACCCTATATATCGTCCTACCTATTTTTATGGGTAGATTCAGAGGTTAAAATAAAATAAAATTTGTTTACTGTTTAGAACGTGGCTCAATGAATAAATAAACATATTATTCTGTTGAATTTTCTCTTAACGTAATCAGCCATAAATTACAAATCAAAAAGTGTTTGCTTGTGGGGTATTGTTTTGCTTCTAAATTTCCTAGTAATCTAGATACAGACAATCGGCAACAGTAATAAAAATTAATAATAAGGGATAATTTTCAGAGTTGAACTAACTAGAACATTGTATTTCGCTGATTTTCATACCAGGCCTCTGGAGGCCGGACTTCCAAAGAATAGATGATCTACAATAAACGTATTCTTGCTGGTGATGGTACAAGGAGACACTTTGATAAACCCTTGAAATCAATTTTTAGCTTCAACGATAAACAGCTGTAAAAAATTGGGCAAATAATTTAATATCTTAAAATTGTCACAATTCTTTTAAATTTTAGGTTTCTCATTTATATAATGGTAATAAAGCTGAAAGGCAGATATAAAGATATAATGAAATCATACATGTGAAATGCCTCATCAAATGTTTTCCCTAGAAATTAGGAAATATTCCACATCCTGGAAATTCCTAAATGTTCAATATCCTGCAAATTAGGAGTTGGGGTGTTATAATAAAGACCACAATATTGGCTGCATTGCTTGAGCTTAAATTCTTGCTCTGTTCTTTTTTTGGTGTTGTTTTTAAGATGAAGTTTTGCTCTTGTTGCCCAAGATGGAGTGCAATGGTACGATCTCAGCTCACTGCAACCTCCATCTTCTGGGTTCAAGCGATTCTACTGTCTCAGGCTCCTGAGTAGCTGGGATTACAGGCTTCCACCACCACGCCTGGCAAATTTTTTATTTTTTACTAGAGACAAGGTTTCTTCATGTTGGTCAGGCTGGTCTCGAACTCCTGACCTCAGGTGATCTACCCACCTCAGCCTCCCAAAGTGCTGGGATTATAGGCGTGAGCCACAGCACCCGGCCTGCTCTGTTCTTTCTTAGCTGTGTGACCTGAGAATTTTATGGCCCTCAGAAGATTATTCAGTAAGATCAACATCCAACAATGTTACTACTTCTCCATATTTTACTCATTACCAACAAATCCATCCCAAATTCTCCTGTCCTCTTCTCCCTGTCTTCTCCCAGTTTTTTTCTTCTTCTCCCTTTCCAGAACAGCAACAAAAAGATATAAACTAAAACAAAGAAATTTGCCCTATTCCCCCAAAAACAGTCCAACCCTGGCAGTTGTACTTCATCAACAGAAGTTGTGCAATTGTGATCTCTTACTATTAGTTCTCTTCTAAATAGCCAGATGTTTTATTTGGTGTCGCCACTGGACAGATGAAGTAAAAACAATAAACAATCCAGAATGATGGCCTAGGAAACAAATATCACATCACTTTCACTTAGAGTTTAACAACTGGAAAACTGATGCCAACTCGTAAAGAAATCCGTAACTACTGAATACTTCTTGACAGTGCATTCTTTCCAAATCCGTCCACTTCAGCTTCAGTTTTTATTTTTCAATGCACAATATGCTTACAGATAACCTTGAAAAAGAAAAGAGGAGCCACAGTATCTGTTTACTTGAGAGAAGTTAAATGGGGCATGTAGCAACTCTGTTACACAGTGTACAACAGTGACTGACTTTAGCCCTTAAATGATATTTGTCATTTACTTTGACTGCAAGGTGACCTATACTTATTTATGTTGGTTTATAGCAGATAATGCCCTTCAGTTTTAACTAACACCAAAAAATTAAAACATTCTGGTAAAACAAAAAAAAACCTCCATTAGTCAAATACCAGAGCGAGAATTAGCCTACAACTTCTAGCTTTGCAAACATTTACAGGGAACAAAACACTAGAAGGTGACTGCTGGAGTTTTCCATTACTTGCCCTCTTTCTTTCTTCATATTTATTGAAAAAAACTAGAGGCACTGATTCAGCTTGTGTAAGTTCAAATCCCAGCTCCACTGCTTAATAATTTTGTGGCCATTGACTAAATAACCTGTCTGTGCCACAGATTCCTTATCTATAAAATAGAAATAGCAATTATAGTAACTTGCTGAGAAACCTTGTAGAGGATTAAATGAGATAATACATGTAAAGTTTTTAAACAATAATTAAGATACAGTAAGTGCTCAATAGATGTTACTTATTAACATCTTAAATAATAGTTCTTTTAGAAAAATGTGTGCTGTCTATTCACCACACAAATTTCCTTACCTTGCAAGGGTAAGAGAAGAGAAATGAATTAAACCACCAACAAATGTCAGCAACATAATTCTTGGAATTACCTTAACCAAAAGTTTAATTTTAGGTCTGTATTCTAAAGTCGTAACAGAGTGGCAGGAGCCAAATGAATAACTCAGAAAGATCCCTCCGGTGGCATTTGAACAACAATCTGAAATAAATCTCATAAATAGATATGAAATTATGGCAACAATGGAAAAGAAAGATGATGAGGATCTAAATGCAGGCAGTGCCTTAATTATGAAAAGAATGGAAGAAATGTGAGAAGAACGAAACAGAGAAACTATACAAGCATATCACTAATATAACATAGGTGGTACCAAATAAATTCAATTATATTGTTATTTTTAAAGCTTTCTAAAGCAGGAACCCATCTTATTTGCTGTAGAGCATACTTTATACAATAATCATTATTAGTCCAAAATCTATCTCAATTAACACTTTTTAAAGAATTATCGTATGTTGAATTATAGAGGGTGCAAAGGATGCTTATAGCTGGTAAAATATGATTAGCTTTATTAGTATATCGGGCTAAACTACCCATATGTTAATCAATACATTTATGCTAATTGCTAATTTTCATGTATCACAACAAAGGTGCAAATTGTGGCATCATCTGACCTTCAAGGCACACATAATACCAGTGATGCCTTTTTTTTTACTAAGTTGTACAACTACTAAAATTAATTGTACCCCAGGGCTATTATATTATGCATGAATAGTCACCCAAATGAATGACAATGTTTGAGAGGGAGTGGAAGAATAGGGATTTAGATGTGTTCTCAGTGAATGCTGCCAGCTACATGACAACTGACATAATACCCAATTACAAGATCACTAATTAAGGCTATCAAACCAAGCCTGTGCAAATTTTGCCCATCACTAGAATTTTCAAGTTTAGCTTCTGAATTTTCCTTCAACAATTAGGAAATTGTTGAAGGAAGAAGAAATCTTCCTCTTTCTTCCTCTCCTTCATTCTTTTTTTTTCTTTTTCTTTGTATTCTTTCTCTTTCTTTCTCTTTCTTAAAAAAAAAAAATTAGAAAAAATATCCTTTTCTAAGTAGTTTTTCCTGACATTCTGAAACTAGAATTTATCATTTGATGAGTCAGAAAATACTGTAATTTTGCTACACCCAGTTCTAACATGTAACGACATAGCAACAATATGCTTTGATGTTATTTTTCCTGTTTCAGAACTCCAAAAGATCTAAGAAAGTCAGATACACGCTTTTTAAGACTGAAGTAATGAAAGCGAAAGCTCAAAAGTCTGATTTCATGAGGAATGCAAGGACATATTTTGGAGAAAAGAGCCTTACAAATACACTATTTATTATCTTCTTTGTTGGAAAAAAAAATTGCTGGTTAAAAGTACAGCTTTATATCTACTTTGTTCAGAAACAAGATGAACGTGATGGCTCAACTTTTTCTGCACGCAAAGGAGAGTCAACTTTTATTCCACAAGATAATATTCAATGAATACCTTAATCATTCAGATGAAAATTTTAGAAATACGTGTGTGTATATATATATATATATATATATATGTGTGTGTGTGTGTGTGTGTGTATATATATATATATATATATACACGCACACATATACAGCATCATATATTTACTTTAGTACATATATGTAGATATACATATTATTTATTGTGTATGGGGGGGGGGAGGCGTCCATGTAAGGTTTTCACCAAACAGACCTACAAATTTGTTGAATATTATCTTGCGTTAAAAAAAAAAAAACTTCAAATGAATTAAATTTTAAAAAGATTCACTGAGCAAAGAACAATTTAAAAATGAAGCAGCCCACAGACCCAGAATCGGCTCAAAGTGACTCCAGGATTGCCAGAGGATTGGATGACATTTATAGATGGATAAAGGAAAGTAACATACACAAAGTGGAAGCAACATACAGAAACAGCTGGATTGGCTACATCTGGGTGTTTGCCTTAGTTAAGCCTGGTTTATATAGTTGGCTGCCTATAGTTCAGTAGTTGACTGAAGTTCAGCTGTTGTGATTGGCTGAGGCTCAGCTACTTGTGACAAGAGTAGGTTGAAATCTGTTTACACATCAAGTTGGATTACAGTTCATTGTGTATGGAAAAGCCTTTTGGCCAAACGCAATTTACAATTTCCCCTTTTGTCAACCTCTTAGTTGAAAAAGATTAAAGAAAACCTTAGGCATTGATGTCACTCTGCCACTATTGTAAATGGACTTATTTGGTCTCAAATCCCTCTGGAGAAAGGTGGAACAGTGGGTTTTGTTGATGGGAACAAGGAAACAGAACAGCAGGAAAAGACCACTGGGGAACATCAGGTCTCTTCAGAATTTTTTTTTATAAGACAGCAGAGGAGGCTTCCTTATTATCCTAGAATCTCCTGTTTGAAGGAGAAAAACAAAATTGGATCTGTTTTGAGATTTATTTTCTTAAAGTTTTAGTTTCATTATGTGGCACTTAACATGAGTGACTTCATTTTTATTTTGTCTAGTCTGTTGGGACCTGGTGCAGGAGCTCAGTCCAAAACAATAACCTCCAACAATTTTGTTTAAAAACTTCTCCCTTTTGATCAAGATCTCATCTAGGTGACAGTGTGACCAAAACAAGGGCATTAGCACTACTCTCAGTTACCATCATTTTGGCTTGCCAGTCTCACTATGTCATTCATAGCTGTGGTGTCCTCATGAATGCACATTTTTTTAACTTTTTTTCTCCCGATCAAAGAAAGTCTATTTAACATTCTACAGATGGCTGCGTTCAAACATTTAAAACTTTTCAGAGACTACAGTGCACTAGGGAGATCATTATTAGGACTATCAGAAGGATAGTCATATGCTGCTTAGCCAGGGTCCCCATAAGCCAAACCAGCTAAAATTAAATAGATGAAAGAATGTGCCACATAAAAAGTTCTACCCATTTTAACCAAGCAGGCTGTTTGTTAGTACCTTGCAACCAAGTCTCTAATACCTGATGTATTCCTTCATGTGTAACAAGAAGTGTGAGCAATTGCAGGTAATTTAGAGAGATTCTATTATTTAGTAAAACTTTAACAAGATAATTTAAAGAAGTCTGCTCTGCAATCATAGCCTTTGCAGAAGCATCTGCAATACAGCCTATTATGAAGAATACAAGTCTAATAACTGCCTCATTTATTATATATTTACTCCACATCGTGGAAAACAGGGCCTAACAAATGATGCCCCTCCACAAGGATGATGACCTCCTAGAAATGTTCTCTTTAACGTATGAGTAAGGTAAGAGGAGTAGACCAGTGTTCTGTTTCTACTGATATGGAGCAGCAAAGGTAAATCTGAAGCCCACATTGCCCCTTCACATTCAATCCAACAAGATATAAAGTTGTCCATAGATTAGATGGATGGTGAAATCTTCCATAAATAAAAATATAACCTTTGGGTGGACACAAAGACCTATTGCTCATATATACATTACCTAGAATGATGAAATTAACAGTTTCTGGCCAAGAGTCTGAGACAGAATTATTACAGGTTAAAATAACATTGAGGTACCATGGCATATAACCAATTTACAAAAAAAAAAAAAAAAAAAAAAAAAAAAAAAAAACTCCATTTGAGCATGTCTGTTGTGTGATATACTTACTGGTCCTGGCTCTGCATCCCATTAAAATGGGGAATGCCAACAAGTTGGTTGCAAAATCTTACTACTATTACAATTTGAACAACAGTTACATTAGGGATGTTACTAAATTAACCCACAGAGTAAATTACAGGATTCCTTAGGTCATGTAAAGACTTGGGTTTGATATGACAGATTCAACACTCTGTCAAGTTACTCACAGAAATTACTGATTGTGAAATTTTAATTACAGCATTATTCTGCTGCCATGGTTTTGATGTTTGCCTCCTTCAAATCTCCTATTGAAATGTAATCCCTAATGTTGGAGGTGCGCCTAATGGGAGGTGTTTGGGTCACGAATAGATTAATGTTCTCTTGGAGGGAGTGAAGAGAGAAGTGTGATTGAGTTCTTGCCCTATTTTCTCTCATGAGTTCTAGTTGTTAAAAGCAAAAAGAAAACTAAAGAAGAAAAAAGTGCGGCCCCTTCCCTCTGCCTCTCCCCTGCATCCTCTCTTGCCATGCGATCCCTACACATGCTGGTCTTGAGGCCTTCACCAGAAACAGACGCTGGTGTCATGCCTTCTTTCCAGCCTGCAGAACTGTAAGTCAAATAAACCCTTTTTATTTATAAATTACTCAGTCTTGGATATTTTTTTATGGCAACACAAAATGGACTAAGAAAACTGATACCCGTAGTGGGGTGTTTAAATAAAGATACCTGAAAGTGTGGAAGCAGCTTTAGAACTAGGTAACAGGCAGAGGTTGGAAGAGCTTGGAGGGCTCAGAAGGAAACAGAAAGTCTGGAAATTCTTAGGGATTGGGTAAGGGGTCATGACTGAAGTGCTGACAGAAATATAAATGGTAAAGAGAATGCTGAGATCTCAGAAAGAAATGAGAAAATGGAAAGTGGAGCAAAGGTTACCCTTCTTGTGCCATCACAAAGAACTCGACTGCATTGTGTCCATGTCCTAGACCTTTGTGGAAGGCTGGAACTTAAGAGTGATGACCTAGGGTATCTGGCAGATGAAATTTCTAAAAGTGTTCCAGAACTGGTGTGGCTGCTTTTAATAGCTTCCGATTAGATATGGTAGCAAAGAAATGTGTTAAAGGTGAAATATATCATTTATAATTTAAAGCAAAGCAGAGCATAAGAATTTGGAAAATTTGCAGCCTGGCCATGTGGTAAAGAAGAAAAGAGCATCTTCAAGGGAAGAATCCAAGGGAGCTGTCGAGCAATCACTTTCTAGAGAGGTTACTATGGATAAAAGGGAGCCAGATGCTAACCTTCAAATCCAGAGGGGAAAAGGCCCCAAAAGTCATTTCAGAAATCTGAATTCTGAAGGTCACCCTTTCCATCACAGGCCCAAAGGCCTAGGAGTACAGAAAATATTCCTGGGACCAGCCTGGGACACTACTGCCCTGTGTCAGCTCAGATGATGCTCCTGCATCACAAGTCTGGCCCCAGCCACACTTGGACTGCCCCAGCTACTGCTCTGGCTACAGCTCTGGCTGGCACTATGGAGAGTGCTAGCAGTAGCCTTGGCAGCAACCACGTGGTGCAAAGTCTTCAGGTGTCCAGAATGCAAGAGCCATGTAGGCTTGGTGGCTTAAGGGGTATATTGAAAAGTCTGGATACTCTGGAAGAAGCCTGCTGCCAGTCAAAGCAACCAAAGGGAGCTCCTGCTAGGGGAGTGCCTAGTAGGGTAACAGGAGCAGGACTGTCACCCTTCAGATCCCAGAATTATGGAACTACTGCCAGCATAACATCCTAGCCCAGGAAAGCTGTCGGCACCAGGTTCCAAACCATTTGAACAGCCACATAGACTACACCCAGTAAAGGATCAACTTCTATTTTCTACTGAAAGTGGATCTTACTGTCATCAATCTGAAGCCAGAAGCCTTAAAAACCTACCCCTCATACCAGTGTGCCAAAGATGCAGGACATGAAGTCGATGAAGATTATTTTGGAGCTTTACAATTTAATGTCTGCCCTGCTAACGTATGGACTTGTGTGGGGGTTGCTACACCTTTCTTTTGGCTAATTTCTCTGTTTCGAGATAGAAATGTTTATCCAATGCCTGTGTAACCATTATATCTTAAGTAGTAAATAACTTGTTTTTTATTTTCCAGGCTCGTAGCAGGAGGAAACTTGCACGGAGTCACAGATAAAACTTTGGAGTTAGACTTGATTATGCAACAAGTTAAGACTTTGGGGGACATTTCTGACATTTTGCAATGTGAGAAAGGCATGAGATTTTAGGGGGCAAGGAGCAGAACGTTACAGTTTAGATGTTTGCTCCCTTCAAATCCCATCTCAAAATTTGATCCTCAGTGTTGGAGACGAGGTCTAATAGGAGGTGTTTGGATCATGGGGGTGTATCACTCATGAATACATTCAGGTCCTCTTTGGAGGGTGCGGGGTGAGTAAGTTCTCACCCTGTTAGTGCCTGTGAGAGCTGGTTGTTAGAAAGAGCCTGACACTTCCCCTCTTCCTCTCTTTTGCTGACTGTCTCACCCTGCAGTCTCTGCATGTGATAATTCCCCTTCACCTGCTGCCATGAATGGAAGCAGCCTGAGGCCCTCACCAGGAGCAAATGCTGGTGCCATGCTTCCCGCACATCCTATAGAACCATGAGCCAAATAAACCTTTCTTTACAAATTACAAGTATAAGGTATGTCTCTATAGCAACACTAAATAGACTTAAGATACCTGCCAAACAAAAGGGGTAGGTGTGAGTAAAAATTAAAAATGAAAAGAAACAAGAGTTTCATGATAGCAGGGAAGCCTTGACCCATATCTTGGGACAGCTCCTCATGCCTACGCTGTCTCTGCTTTTGGAACCTTCCCTAACTAGCTTTATCTTAAGGTCTCCAGTGAGAGTAAAGTTCCAATAATTTAGAGGGCCCTTTTGACTTGTGAGGTGTGCACTGAAGATTTGAAGCCCTGATATTTTGTGAATTATGGATGGCAAGAAGAGTGTTTCTCTGAATATGTTTTTAAATGACCCAATCTCTGAGTTCCAGATCTTAGAGGGTTTGATTTTCATCAGTTGGTGGATCATGAAAAGTGTTCTTTACACTGGGAAAGTACACATGTATTAAAGCCTTGTAGCATTTTGTGATATTAGAGTTTAGGAAAGCAGGAAATACATGTGGTTCTATTATTAGAAACATGAGCCTTTTGGTGACTATGTCATAAGGGGTCAACTTATATTTTCTACTGAAAGTGGATCTTATTGTCATCAGTTAAAGTATCTTTGACCAAGACAATCTAGTGATTCAGTTAGTGTTACCTAACGCTACTGTATCTGTAGTATCTCATTTAATTGTTTTCCAACATTTTCAACAAAATAAGTACCTCTATTGATGGAAATTTCTCTAAGAATGTCCCATGAGGTAAACACATTTTCTAATAACCTTTTTATCTATTGTTATACCATCAGCCTTCTTTCATGGAAAACTTCTGTCTAACCAGAAAACATGCACTGAAAATCAAAATTCAAAAAATTCCTCTATAAATGTTCAAATGGCCCATTAGGCAGCTGAAATGCACCTGAACTTGTGAATGTCCTCACAAAATTAAGGGTTTGACTAACCAAATATTACGCATAAGTAATTTTGTCAATTTTAGAACAGAGTCACCACACTATATTTTTTTAAATATAATTTGGATCATTTTGTCTCTCTCATGATGAGTCACGAGCTACATAGCTTTTAATAATGGATGTTTTAAATACTCAGAAGGGACCAGGTGGCTGTCTAGGCTCTCCATGACTCCATTATTAACACTGGATTTATATTCTGTTAATTTTATCAACATTGTTTCTCTAATTCAGGTTCATAGCACTGTTTATTAAATGGGTTAACACAGGTAATTTGACTTGATCATGGAGTTCATTCAAACTGCATGTCTTAGCAATTTTAGCACTGGCTGACTTAGCATGAAATTCTGCCAAAGTATTTCCTTGGTATTCAATTAGTTCTTGTACTGCTTGAGTTAGCAGTTTTATGAGCCAGTCAGTCTCTTCATTAAGGTGCTGGGAATTCTCACTGAGTCTAGTGGTCTGAGCTTAAGGCTATCAGCAACCTGTGCTTGTCAGAGTCCTTTCCAATCTTTCCATGAACCTCCTTGAAGACATAACACTTTAAGATTATAATTGCTTATAAAGAGCTTTCAGAAAAAAAAAATCAGAATTAACAATTAACTACAGACAACAAGACTTAAAATGGTTATGGTTAAAGAGGCAATTGGCAAGGAAATTTGGTTATTTCTATTGCCCACAATAACTTCATGTAATAACAATATGACTGATAACATATCCTGAGCTTATACAATTTTGGACCACATATTAATAACATATCTATACAACTATAAGTCAAACAAAAAAGGTTAAGTATCATTTCTTATTTGGTAATACTTTCCACATAACAACATATCGTGTAAGTGGTTTTCATACATCCCTTTTGGATGCTTCAGGGGCCTTCTGGAACATCTCAAAGTTAGTTTGAGATCAAAAAGACTTAGTTTTGATTTTAAAATTTGATTTTTGGAAGTCTATCAAATATATGAAGGGTTTAAAATACCTAACCAAAATAGGATCACATGTCACTGTAAAATAATAGGTAACCAAAGTGATAATTAAAACATCTTAAAAGATAGAAACCTTTACTCTTTGAAAAAGAGGAGACTTGGTTTTTCAAATAATGAAAAGACTTAATAAAGTCAGAATAAGGCACAGAATATTTGTTTCTCTTTCACTTTTGTTCTCTTTCTTTCTCTCCGTTTTTGCATTTGACTCAAAAGGTGACTGAAAATCTTCATTATCTCTTATTAATACAACACAAAAATCTTGGTTAAAACAGAAAGCCAACTTTGATTTTTACGTTCATTTTCTTTTGATATTAAGGCTCAATTTTAAAAACTCTTATAACAAATTTATTTATCCTTGGTTTATCCACATAAGATTTTAACTTTTTTTTCTTTTTTAAACTTTCTATGTCCATTTAGTTTGATCTGTATCTTTTTTTATTTGTTTATTTTGAAGCAATGTTTAAATAATGTCTAAATGAAACAAAATTGCTTTAAAAGAAAATACACTTTTATATCTCCTTTATAACCCTTCTCACCAAAAAAAATTGTTCTTTTTTATTATATGCTTTGCATAAATAATTGTTACTCTTATTTTAGTAGTTTTAATTACATGCATTACAATTTAACTCTTAGTAACCTTAATTTCCAGTGAAGAACCTAGGAAATAAGCAATTTTTAACTGTTTTATAACAGTATTTGTAGATGAAAGCCATTTCATAATTTTGAGACATATATGTTTAGCTAGTGTTTTATGTTGATTAATAAATCCAAATATATTTAGCTTCTCCATACCATATAAAAACAAGATGTTAAAATATATAAACTTAAAGTTATTCTTAATAATTAATGTTTCAGTATTTTAACTTACTTAGAAATGACTCAGGTATTTAATGAGTATTACTTAATTTAACATGATTTGAAAATTTTAAATTGCTGAAAACACATTTGAAACTATGACAAGTTCCTTTATAAACTTTTATGCAAGTTCAAAATATATTTGAAACTATGACAAGTTCGTTTATAAACTTTTGTTTATAAACATTTACATTCAGATAATATACTCATTCTTAACAATTATGCATGGACTACTTACTAAACTAAACTAGTCATTGAAGAAGGTCTGAAAATGCCACCCTAAAATATGTTATTTTGTCATATTATAGCAAAGAATAGGTACGCAAAGCAAGGCTTTTTAAATTCCTTCTACCTGCCTAAAGACAGATTTTCCAAAGAAACTCAATTGTCATTAATTCTTGTTCCAAGAAGTTCCAGCAATGAGGAAAGATTAACTTTCATCAGTGGAAAGAAGACTTAGCCATACCCAGACAGATATTGTCACAAACCATCACCCATTTTTCTGAGGGCCCATTCATTTTTTCCAAACACCACTTTCTACCTAAATACCGGCGTTTGCCAGAAGCCTAAATACCATCGTTTACTAAAGCCAAGGAAGGAGGGCATAGGAAAACACCTAGTTAAAACAAGATGCCAGGAAAAGCAACTTAAACAAAGATAAGGCTTTTTATGTAAATTTAAACCAATGCCTTTTCCATAGTAAGTGTTTATAGTTAGTCATTCCTCTCTTCCAAATGCACAGAGATATAAACTCTTACAAATAGAGATTTTCTTTATCGATGTATTTTTTTTATAAAACAATTTCAAAATAGACAGCGAAAGGCCAGAAAGCTGTACAATTATACAGAAGGACAGTATACATAAGGCCAGTGTACAATGTCAAATAAGGACATTTTGATCAAGGATGGATTGCATGTGTAATGGTGATACAATAATACTGTAATACCATATTTTAACTGTACCTTTTCTATATGTAGAGACACATATACTCAGCATTGTATTACATCAGAACAATAGCATGCTATACAGGTTTGTAGCCAAGAAGCAGTAGGCTACTCAATATGGCCTACGTGTGTAGTGGACTATACGATCTAGGTCTGTGTAAACGCACTCTACGATGTTCACACTATGACAGAATTGTCTAACGACACATCTCTCTAAATGTATCCCCTTCGTTAAGCAGAGTATGACTGTATTTTGGTGACTGATTTAGTTCAGTAGGAGAGCTTTTTGACTTCGCTTTTATTTCTTAACTAAAATTACATAGTTCAAGGTGGAGGCCATTAACAAATAGGACCAAAAAAAGTGTCTTCTTTGCTTGGACTCAATATGGATACCTCTGAAAAAAAAAGAAAGCCTACTTTACCTGAGAGCCACCTTTTATAAATACTTAGTTTAGTTTTCAACTTTGGGATGGGATAGTAGCTAAGCCAAACATTAGTAGATTCTATTTTTTTATAACAATTAGTCATTTAAGTTTTTTGTCTTTTGAAACAGTTTTTAAAGGAGGAATAAAAATGCCAAAATATTTGAGGAAGTTTCTGCACATTAGTAGCGGTCCCTAGGTAGGCCTTAATTTGGAAGCCCACATTTTAAAATGCACTTCTTAAAGTACCGGGCTGTTCATTCTGAATGTTCCACTGTAATTTTAAATTATTTTATTTCGTAAGATTATGCCGTTTTTGTAAGTATTCTTTGCTTCTGGGGCCTCACAACTATACATGTAAAGGCAGGCTTAGCTGGAAGGTGGAGTACTCAGTTCTTCAGAAATTATGGATCCCATTTTTATGCTGAACCTTGGCGTTGATTCTGAGATTCCCTTGATCAACTTTGTCAGTGATTTTTCTCTATCTAGGTTTGTAAGTAAAAAAAAAAAAAAAAAAAGGAATGCAACACAAAATTCCTGCAAACCTGCAAAAGCACAGTTCATACCCTCTGCAGTGATTGCCATTTACTGCCTGTTTCTGCCTGGTTGGTCAGACATCTGAGGCCTCTAACTGGATCCAATCTAGCTAGTTATTGTATCTGATCCAGTCCTATACCCATTCGTTTTTGTGCCAACTTCTGAACTCAATTTAGATCAAAAATGTGTCTAAACAAACTCAGATAGCCTAAAACGCAAATCCTTGGAACTTCAGAAACTGAGAAAGAACTTACCCATGATCCCTAGTTGCTGCAAGTGACCAATGGAAGACATGATGACCCTGGAAGGTGTCTCACTTGGTCAGTTAATGCTCCTGAGGGTCCCTGGAAGCTCTACTTTGAACCCCACTCCTGATGCCAACTGTTAAATAAAAAACTCTGTACAAACTAAGGGATTAATTGATCAAAAACCAATTCCAGGCCAGGTGCAGTGGTTCACACCTGTAGCCCCAGCACTTTGGGAGGCCGAGGCGGGTGGATCACCTAAGGTCAGGAGTTGGAGAACAGCCTGGCCAACATGGTGAAACCTCGTCTCTACTAAAAATACAAAAATTAGCCAGGCATGGTGGCAGGTGCCTGTAATCCCAGCTGCTTGGGAGGCTGAGGCAGGAGAAGTGCTTGAACCTTGGAGGCAGAGGTTGCAGTGAGCCGAGATCGCCCCATTGCACTCCAGCCTGGGGGACGACAGCAAAACTCCATCTCAAAAAAAAAGGAAAAGTTCCAAAATGGCGCAGTCCTCAGAACCAGAATAAGTTCAGAGCAACTCCAAGGCTGCCACAGCATTGAATAATATTTATGTATAGAATAAGGAAAGTTTTGTATAGAAAATGGAAGTATGGTGCAGAAACAGCTCTATTAGTTACAGCTGGGTGTTTGTCTTATGTGAACCTGCTTTGAACAGCTGGGTTCTTGTGAGTGGTTGACTGAAGTGTGGCTGTTGTGATTGGCTGAGGCTCGGCTACTTGTTACAAGAGAGGGTTACAGTCTACTTTACACATCAAGTTGGGTTACAGTTCATTATGTCTGAAGAAACCTTTAGGTCAAATACCTACATTACAACAGAGTATTGATTACCAGTTGGAAGCTGTGCTGCTCTTAATGGTAACTCTGGATTGTCCTTTCTATATGTGACTCTAATCTTGATCTTGACACACAGCTTGCTGCAGAAATCAGCTATGCCACTGAAGACCAGATTAACTGCCCAGCAGACCCACTGAATCGTGAAAAATTACAAATTTCTCTTGTAAGTCACTGAACTTGGAGTGGCTCAATAATCAGCAATAGAGAACTGATCCATTGCATTAATCCACTGAGATTATTAAGTTGATACAGCAACTGATTTTCTTTTGCCAATAAACATGAGTAGTAAAACAAATGATTCAGCAAAGAGTAACAACGCCATGGCTACGAATTGCTGGCCCAGGTGACTGATGATCAACTCTAGAGATGACAGTACTGTTAGAAGCTTTTCAGTGGTGTTAAAACCGTTTTGTGGATGCCCTGGTTTTCAGGAAGAGCTCCAAAGTCTGTCTGAAAAGAAAGGCCAGCATTCTGCTCTACTTCTGGGGCACCACGTGTGTTCAATACAGGGCTTTTCAGAAAAATTTCCATTTTCTAAAAAGGGCCACCCTGAAAAAACATTTTTATAAAGGCCTGAAAATCACTAATCTTGTCCAACTGCATTAAGAATTATTAAACCAGACCCAGAGAAGTAAGGTGGTTTGTTTAAGTTCATGTAACTGAAAGTGACAAACCAGGAATACAACTCCCTTCTCTAGATCCACCTGACCTGGGCTTTTGCCTCCTATAACACCCTGAGACTTTTAATATGGAGGGTAAGGGCTGCATCTGCAACCCCAAATGGCTGGCTAGCACCCTGTAAATCAAGAAATGCCTTGGCATCCGTGGTTATTCACTTAATCAGCAAGTATTTATTAAACAACAGTCACCATCAAGTAGGTCCTACCTAGGCTTGTTCCCCCCAAAGGCGCGGGACTCCTAGAGTTACAAAGATATATAGCAGGAGAGATATAGCCTTTTTAGAAAGTTGTAAATCTCATTAGCTGTTGTTTATTAAGACAAAGAAAAATCCATTTTTCTTCCCTACTTCCTTTAGCTGAAAAGAAAATTGAGTCTTAGGCCAGGCACAGTGGCTCACGCCTGTAATCCCAGCACTTTGGAAGGCTGAGGCAGGCAGATCACCTGAGGTCAGGAGTTCGAGACCAGCCTGAACAACATGGAGAAACCCCCATCTCTACTAAAAATAAAAATATAGCCGGGAATGCTGGTGCATGCCTGTAATCCCAACTACTCAGGAGGCTGACGCAGAAGATTCACTTGAACTCGGGAGGCGGAGGTTGCGGTGAGCCGAGATCACACTGTTGCACTCTAGCCTGGGCAACAAGAGTGAAACTCTTTCTCAAAAAAAAAAAAACAAAAAAAAAGGAAAGAAAAGAAAATTCATTCCTTTCTTTAAGTCTGATGCTTTACGTACATATTTAGTGTTTTAATATTTTAAATTTTCTTGTTTATTTTTAATACTTAGTGTTTATGTTATTGAATAGAAAGAACAGGAACTTGGCCCCAATACCAAGTCATCATTATATTGGGTTGCCCACACAGTAAAGTACGGTTTGAGTATTGCAAATGAGCTCCATTCGTTTTGCCAACCAAGCACAAGTCAACCGTTTTGCTTCCAAGCTCCGTACTAATGAGTACACTGTATTTTTCTCTGTCTTCTACTCTGTAGCATATAGTGAACTCTTAGAATATTTTCAGGGAAATAACTTAGTACACTGCAAAATTGTAGATAAAAATAAAAGCATTTTATTATTAGATAAGGACATTCCTGTCTCCATTGTGAATTCTATATTTGTATTTACCCAAAGTGCATAATTCACAAGTAGTCTTTATTCAATATTACCTTGTCCATTTCCCTGTGCAGGATAAATGAATATGCATACAAATAAAAATTATTTACAAACAAGTAAACAGCCCCTTGATTACATCAGAATTGTTAACTAAAACCTTACTTTATTTTAGATACTGTTTAAAAAGTATGCTCTCCTCTCTGGTACCAGTGAGGATCTCACACATTTTGTACTCAAATAAAAGTGAGGCAAAATTAAGAACACGTATCTCACAATCAAGAGTAATCACATTCCTGCCTTGGAAGAAGAAGGTGTACAAAGAGAGTGATCGCCATTAGATTCAGCTTCAGCTACCATTCAGGGGGCCACGTGTCACATACTTCCACTACAGTCATTTAAACCTCCAAACAGTTTGGATGAGATAAACATGATTATCATCTCTTTTCCACAGATAAGGAAACTGAGAATCAAATACATATATGAGAAAAATATATATGAGAATAAAACATATATGAGAAAAACATATATGAGAAAACATATATGAGAAAAAAAACTGAGAATCAAAAACATACATGAGAAAAATAGTTAATTTACTGTAGAAAAACTTTGCAGACATTACCAGTGGTTGGCAGACTAATTCTCCCCAAAGACATTCACATCCTAATCCCTAGACCTGTGATGATATTATGTTACTTGGCAAGGAAGAATTAAGGTTGCTAATCAGATAACCTTAAAATAGGGAGATTATCTTGGATTAGCCAGGTGGGCCCAGTATAATCACAAAGGTTCTTAAAGGGGAAGAGGGAGGAAGATGAAGAGATCAATCAGAAGACATTTGAAGAGGTTTTGAATCTGATTTTGAAGATGGAGGTAAATGAGCTGATGAAATGCAGACAGCCTCTAGAAACTAGGAAAGGCAAAGAAGCAGAGCCCACAAAAAGGAACACAGCTATGCTGACACCTTGATCGTAGCCATTTGATACCTATGTTGTACTTCTAACCTGCACAACTATCTGAAAACAAATGTGTGTCATTTGAAACCATTAAACTTGTGGTAATTTGTTATAGCAGAAATAGGGAACAACTATGTCACCTTTATCAACTGGCAAATTTCACATCACCAGGATGTCATATTGATGTCATATGCTACCTGATATGATGCAATGAAGAGGACAGCTCTTCTCTGTGATTTTCTTCCCAACAACCCATCGTTTCAGTCTGATCATGAGAAAACACCAAGCAAACCCCAATGGAGGGACATTCTAGAAAGTAAGTAAAAAATTTTCTTTAAAAACTTTAAAGCTCATGAAAAACCAGGAGAGACTGGGAAGCTATCACAAATCTGAAGAGCAAGAAGACAAGACAATTGACTAAACACAATATATTATCATTTTTTTTTTTTTTTGATGGAGTTTCGCTCTTGTTGCCCAGGCTGGAGTGCAATGATGTGACCTCGGCTCACCGCAGCCTCCACCTCCCGGGTGCAAGCAATTTTCATGCCTCAGCCTTCCAAGTAGCTGGGATTATAGGCATGTGTCACCACGCCGACAAATTTTGTATTTTTAGTAGAGACGGGGTTTCTCCATATTGGTCAGGCTGATCTCGAACTCCCCACCTCAGGTGATCTGCCCACTTTGGCCTCCCAAAGTGCTGGAATTGCAGATGTGAGCCACCGCACCTGGGCAATGTTGTATTCTTAATTGGATCTCGGAACAAAAAAGGACAAGAGTGGAATAACTTGTGAAATATGAATAGTGTCTCTAGTTTAGTGAATAGTATTGTGGCAATTTTAATTTTTTACTTTTGACAAATGTACTGTGGTTGTGAACACTAAAATAAAACAGAGTGAAGGGAACTTGGGCACTCTGTACTTTGTCACTTTTGTGTAAACCAAAAATTATTCCAAAATAAAAAGTTTATTTAAAAATAAGTAAAACAAAAGTTTTTAAACCAAAAGTTTTAATGAAAGACACATGCCTGAGAGAGTCAACTTTAGAATCCAACACTTCTAGTCCTAAGTTCTCTTCCCCTATTTCCTCCTAGTACACTATTCTGTCCCAGGACTTGGAATCTACTCAAGCTGTTCAGGTGCAGTGGCTCATGCCTGTAATCCCAGCACTTTGGGAGGCCGATGTGGGTGGATAGCCTGAGGTCAGGAGTTCGAGACAAGTCTGGCCAACATGGTGAAACCCCGTCTCTACTAAAAATACAAAAAAAATCAGCCTGGTGGCCTGTGCCTATAATTCCAGCTACTCAGGAGGCTGAGGCAGGGGAATTGCTTGAAACAGGAAGATGGAGGTTGCAGTGAACCGAGATCGCATCACTGTGCTCGAGACTGGATGAGAGCGCGAGACTCCATCTCAAAAAAAAAAAAAAAAAGAAGAATCTACTCAAGCTGACCTTTCCTGAGCTACCATACAGTTAATTTTATTAAAGTCAAAATTATGTAGAAAAAATAACAAGGTTAAATTACCTGCTTAAAATTATAAAGTGAATAGTACAAAAATAAACAAAAACCAAAATGCATAAAAGTTTGTGGAATAAGGACAGTATTGTAACTACCTTATTCTCCTCAAATTCTACTTTTTTTTCTTGCTTAGTTAGTTCTGTCTTTTTGGCATTTCATTTTGAATCAGAAATAATCTATCTAGGGTAGTTTCTGGAGTTAATGTCTCAAACTCTAGGTGTCCTGAAGTGAGTGCTATAGCAGAGACATCTTGTTACATTATTGGGGTTAAGTAGAGAAGAATGATTATAGGAGTTATAACAATAGTTAGCATTCATTGAATTTCCTGTGATCCAGGCACTGTTCTAAGCCCTTTACATGTAGTTATCTCATTTAACCCACAAAATAACCTTTTAATGTGGAATTACCTTTATTTATTTCCAAATGAAGAAACTGAGACACAGGAGAGAGTAAAGCAAGTTGTGACATGGACAGTAAGTGATAGTATCAGATTTCAAACCTCACCAATCTGATACTAAGATTGAGGATCTGACAATACATCCTTATTAATAATGATGATACATTTAGATAAGATTTATTAAGATTTTCCCTCATTTAAGCCTCACAGCTATCCCTAGGAGGGAAGTACTGCCACAGATCAGGTTCCCTGGGAAGTAAACTTCTAGATAGATTTAGAATGCAGGAGGTTTATTAGGAAGAGCTCTCGGGATTAACATGTATAATGGAAGGGTGGATTAGCAAAAGAAGAAAAAGATGGACTGCGGTGTGATCACAAGTCTCAGCCCTTTCTAGCCATATGGAGCATTGGAGCTGGGAGAGCTGCAGAGTTGTGCATATTGTGGCAAAGTGGTGGGGTGCTTATACAGCCTCCGTGGTAGTTAGTAGATGTGGGTGGCACCAGGGGAGGGTTGAGGCCTTGGGTGAGGGCAGAGGCAGTCTCTCCGGAAGGGGACTCAGTTGTGAGTCAGCAGCAGCCACCATGCCCAGCAGCTTTGGGATAAGCACTTCAGTTCTGGAGTGTGGGCAGAGTGCTAGGCAGATATTGAGTGGTATACCACATATTTACAATTCAAAAAAACTGAAGACTAAAGAAAAAACTACATGCCACAAATAAAATGGTGATTGTATTAGTCAGTGTTCTCCAGAAAAACAAAGCCATTAGGATACTTGGATGAATGAGAAATGATTGACTGACAGGTAGCTAGACAGACTAATTGATTTGTTAAAAGGAATTGGCTTATGCAATTATGGAGACTAAGAATTTTAGTCCTAAGAGAGCCAATATAATTCCAGTAGGAGTGTGAAGATCTAAAATGCAGCAGAGCCCATGGTGTAAGTTCCAGTCAGAGTCCTAGTCTGAAGGCAAGTGAAGACAGATATCCCAGCTCTCATACAGGCAGACAGAGAGCATTCGTTCTTAGCCCTCCTTGTTCTATTCAGGCCTTCAACAGATTGAATGAGGCCCACCTACACCAGTGAGGACAATTTCCCTTACTCAATCTATAGGTTAGGGTATTATTCTCATCCAGAAACATCCTCAAGGACATACTAAGAATAAGGTTCAACCAAATGTCTGGATGTCCCATGGCCCCCTGAAGTTGACTCCTAAAATCCACTATCACAGTAAAATTACATAAATGAAGCATGACTTCAAGTGTGTTGTAGTCTATTGTGAATCCTAACCAGCATGCTATGCTGTGTCAAAATATGCAGGAGCTACTGGGGACCAAAGGAGAGTTTAGGGAGAATGTGATGGGAGCAAATAAACTGATACTGTTTCAAGGGCATCTTCTGAGTTCACTCCAGGAAGTCAAATGCTCCCTGAGAAGTGACATGATGAGACAACCATAAATTGGATGTATATTTTGATTTAGTTAGAGTGACTCTTAACTATCTGTCTTTAAATACAACTATCTATTTAAAATATCTATTTAAAATAATACAAAATATCTTTATTAAGTGAACAAGGCATAAAATTACTTCTAAAAAGTGTACATACAAAAAATATGAAAGATTAAAAAGGGATGTTCAGACGCATTAGTAGTATAAGAATAGAATTCCCAAACCAGTAGTCTCTGACATTCTGATAAATTGGGCTTTCTTCAACTAGAACTCACATATGTGTAATTAACTCTGCTCATAGAAGGCAAGGAAATATAATTCTGTGTGCAAACATATTTGTGAAAATTGATATGCTGATATATTTTTATATATTTATTCTAGCTCAAATAATTGAATGGTTAATTTAGCTATCAAGAATAATGCTCCAAAAAATGTTTCAGTTTTTTAGCTAATTTAACAGCAATTAAATGAACTGTAAACTTTTTTTTCAAAATTACAGAACTTGTCTTATAATGCATTTGAAAGCCTCTAATTTCCAATGAATCAAAGAGTGAATCTTACTCTTTCCATTTCAGACTTAACAAATGTGAGTTAACTGAGAAAATCTAAAGAGAAGTAATTCCAAACAGGATTTGTTTTACACGGATATGTGACAAGAAGAATTAAAAGGAGCAGAATGAAGTAATGAAGGAGGACGTGAAGAAAGACAAGAAGTAAGAAGGAGAAATGGAGGAGCTTAATGATTAACAATAGAAATAGTAAATAACCCTGACATTATTTTAAAAACAATTTTGTATCTAAAAACCAATTTTAGATACTTTGTAAGCCACTGCTATTCCAGATTCATATACCTCTGCAAAACTGCTAACAAGGCCCACTCTTCCCATAACTCTACTTTCATCTCGTCTTTAAATATAAAGACGAGAAACTGTGAAATGCCTTTCCAAAATCAAGCTACAATATATCTGAGTAGAGCATTCCCCAGATTTTCTAGTGGAATAAACACTGCCTAAAAAGGAACTGAGTCTGATCTGGCATTAGTTTCTAGTAAATTTATTCTATAATCACTGCATTCTTTTCTTAGATTCATAAAGTGTCTGTTTATTAATCCATATAAGAACTTGACCAGAGTTTGTCAAGCTCACATGTCAATTCTATGTCTTGGGATTCTTCTGCTCTTTGACATTTGCAAGATTTCGACTTTGACACCATGTTAATAATGGATTTCCGAAAGATAATTCCCAGTGGTAAACAATCATAAAAGCTATTTTTATATAACTTTTTCACTGTACTGTAATACGAAAACTATTTTCTTTCACAAAAATGACATTAGCCAATAGCAGAACTCCTATCCACACAATTGTTCAAGCAAGCACTAGCTGATTCCACGTGATAGAGTTAAGTACTGCCAGTTTCTTTCCTTTTCCCACTTGTGAATTTTACATTCTTTTCAAGGTAGGGTACATCCACCACACAAAGGTAATATATTCATTTATTTAACAAATGGTTATTAAGTTTTGTTTGATTACTATGAGCTAAATGCTCATAGTAATGGTTGCTCATAATAATGCTCTAACAAATGGTTAGAAAGTTTTGTTTGATTACTATGAGCTAAATGCTGAATTGAACACTGAGAGGACAAAGAAAAATAAAACAAAATCTGAGCCTACAGAGTTTGCGCTCTTCTTACCATCACCAAAACTCATTCAAATTAAATGGAAGACCCATTGTCCTAGATGCATTTTGCGCTGATACATGTGAATACAAGAAACTGGGTAATTTGTAAAGAATAGAAATTTAGTTCTCACAGCTCTAGAGGCTGGGCAGTCAAGATCAAGATACCAGCAGGTTTAGTGTTTGGCGAGGGCTGCTCTCTGCTTCCATGATGGCACTTCGAATGCTACATTCTCTGGAAGGGTGGTGCACTGTGTTCTCACGTGGAAGTAGGTGGAGGGGCAAAAAGCCTTTTTTCAATGGCATTAATGCATCATGAGAGCAGAGACTTGTGACCTAAACACCTCCCAAAAGGCCCTACCTGCCAACACTGTTGCATAGGAGATTAAGTTTCAACATATAAATTTAGGGGAACACATTCAGACCATAACACCCATTAAACACAAATGTTTCCTAAAAATGTATTTTTAAGTTAAATTCATCAGTTAGAAAGAAAGTATGGTGACCAAGGATCAGATATTCTACAACAGGATTTCTCAAAGCCTTTTAACATGCTAATATGCATTGTGAATGCATAGGAGCAGAAGAGAATATATAATTCTTGCCAAACGTATATGGCCTTAGAATCTCCCTTTCCTCCTTCAGACTTATTAAGAGAGTAAGATTTTGCAGAAATAATTGTTTCTAATATGGCTGGGAAATGAAAGGAATAAGGAGAAATGTGTCTTTAGCACTAAACCATCTCTTACTGTCATCACAGAGGAACTCAAAGGTAATTTCAAGGCAAACAAAGAATAAGTGAATTAATGAACAATGTAGACCATATGCAAGATGGAACTGACTTTACATAAAGATTTTATAGAAGAAATAGAAATATGTTTTTTATACTTATATGAGTAGCTTAGAATGTACCCTATACATATGTACAATGATTCTCAAACTCAGGAATAACTGTATACAAGCTGCATGGAGAAATTTTGCATCTATGTGACCTAATTTGTCAATTGCTCAGACAGTTCTTTTTCTTTTATAAAATCCTTTTGAATCTTCAAACAAAGCTCAATGTCATTCCTTAAAACAATGATTCTCAAACTCTTGAAACGGTCATTAAAAATTGTGAATTTCTTAATCCTACAAAAATGGTAACTTAAAATACGCATTTTTTAAAAGGGATCGTTTTAGAGATTCATATGCACAATAGAACTGCAGAAGCATGGAATTAGAATCTAATCTCTCTTACTCTTTTTCCCTTATTTTAAGAAACATCTTCCTATAGCTCACCATTTTGAATCTCCAGGGCAACAGGATAGAGTGTCACTATAGGTAACTGGAATCCACAGGTGACTCAGAAACACTATTGTGTCAAAAATGGCAACTTCATTAAAATTCAAACCTTTTAATGGGCTACAATAATAAGAAAAAATAAAGATGGCTAGTTTGAGATTAATTTCCTTCTCATTATTACAAATTGGGAAAGCTCAGAAGTCAGAGGAAAGCAGATAATGAGCCTGAACATAATGAGATAATGTATTTCCAGGCTTCCTTAATACATATTTATTTCTTAAAAAGCTAAAATCAGGATATGGAGTAGAGGATTCTGGGAAAATGGCCACCTGAGCTCACATCCCAGCCCCATCATCCTCAGCTCCTTGTTAAAGAGGTTTAACAAATAAATAATCTTGCTGGTAAATACTCCAGAGAAAAGAACAGTTAGGCATTTTATTTTGGTAATGGCTGGGAGACAATCAATAGACCGACAGACTTGGGGTTAAGGCTACTAAGAGTTTTGGTTGCAAACACTGATGGAATCTCTGCTGTGGAATGGTAAAGTGGTTTTGCACTTTGCTTTTTTCTGGAAGTAGCCTATTTAGCTAATAAGCAAAACCTTGAAGTAGGTGTACTCATAAACTGAATTATTTGTGAACCATTAGTCAAGAAGAACCATTTCTCTTCTGCTTGGTACAAAAGAGGACTGAACTGAGAGGAGTTTTTCCCTATTACCTCACAGAATATTCTGATTTTCCTACCTGACCAACCTAAAGAAAGCTTTCCAGGACCTCACGGCCTGAAAGGTTCTAAAACATATCTGTGCTATGCTGAGATTAATTATACCTATGGGCAGGCAAAGAAAAATCACAAATCATTTATGTAAACACCATAAACACATTAACCAGGAGAAAAAAATTCCATGTAAATAATGATGGACTAGTATCTAGAAATCTAAAGAACATTTACAAAACAACAAGAAGAAGTTAAACAACCCAATAAAAAACCTAGGGAAGAATAAAGAAAAGCAATACAGAAACACTCACTTAAGAAAAGCCCATGTACATATCTATAAGGAGACATGTACAGGAATATGTATTTCAGAATTACAGAAAATATTTAAACAGCCTATTTTTAAATTGCTATTTATTCATGTAGCTCAATACTGAATTAAAATGAATGAAATAGACACATGAATCAACATGGATAAATCTCAAAAACCTAATATTATATGAAAAAAGCAAGTATATGGATTATAAATATACAATAATACCATGCACACAATTGCTTTACCATAAAATACTACATTTTTATTATGTATACATAATGTACATAATATACAGACAGATTAAACCCACATAGGAATAACAAACAACAAATTCAGTACAACTACTTCTCTCAAAATGGGACGGAGATAACTTAGTAATTACTGAATCTCTAATGTTTTACTTCTAAACAAAGCAAAGCCGGAGGAAGAAAATAGGGCAAAATTATATGTTCAAAATTTTACTATATTTCTATATTTCCATACACTTTAAATATTTTATGTGGTGTAAGAAGAATATTCGTAAGACCTCAGCATAGCTGAAGTAATAAAATATTATCAAATCCAAATTATAATAAATAAAAAAGATATATCTAGGCACAACTTATGAAATAACTGAACTCTAAAGATAAAGCTGATGTTACAGGCTTTCAGAAACAAAGAATCAACTAAAGTAAGCATAGGGGAGTTAGACTAGAAACCGGTTTCTCATCTCATCTTCAACTCTAAATAGCAAAACATCTACATTTATAATTTACCGTGAGGGAAAAAAAACTTGATTTCAAGTCCTACTATTAGCAAAGATATAACTCTTACATAAAAGCAAAATAAAGAGACATGTTAAAAACTACAGATTAGCACGTTACTGTGTATATACAATATTCATACAAAAACACTCTCCCTACAGACCTGATAATGCAACTAAAATTTTTAAATAAGGTTAATTACAATGTTTAATAATTCTTTCCTGCTCCCTAGTGATGATTAATTTCTTTTTCTAAATATTAAATATTTTCTAACAATTTGCTTTAGAAGTTTTGGTTTAGAGGACATTTCAGATGTATTTATCTACAGTTTCTATATTATAGATTTATGTGCTTTGGAGTGTCTCCAAGGCTTCACATTAAGGTGGTAATTATTGAAGTGATTCTGTTATCATATGTTCTAGTTTTTCCAGTACATAAAGTTAAACAGTGTCTTGGCCTGAGACAAGAACGCAGTGAGAGCTGCTAAATGAATTCATAATTACTCCCCGGCAAACTTGAGACTCAATTTAATCTTAAGCAAGCAAATATCAAATTATTTCTTTTCCTTTTTCTTTTTTTTTTTTTTTTTTTTTTTTTTTTTTTTTTTTTTTTTTTTTTTTTTTTTTTTTTTTTTCGACAGAGTCTGACTTTGTTGCCCAGGCTGGAGTGAAGTGATGCCATTTCCACTCACTGCAACCTCCGCCTGCCCCGTTCAAGTGATTCTCCTGCCTCAGCCCCTCCAGTAGCTGGGATTACAGGCGCCCACCACCACACGCCGCTAATTTTTGTATTTGCTGTATGGATGGAGTTTCACCATGTTGGCCACACTGGTCTCAAACTCCTGACTTCAAGTGATCTGCCCGCCTGGGCCTCTAAAAGCACTGGGATTATATGGATAAGCCACTGCACTCGGCAAATTATATCATTTGAATACTGTTCTCCATTAAGAAAAAGGATGATAGGGAAAAAATTCAAATGGTTCTGCCTTTACTTCTGTGGTTAACTTCATGCCATCATCTCCAAATACAGATGTAATTCTTTTATTTTTCTTATTATCATAAAGATAAAAGTTTTAAAATTCTTATGATAAAGATACCTTTTCTAATAAAGTTATTTATTTCTAATAAAGTTATTAAAGTCTTTAAAAATTAAATCAAACCCCTCACTGAATTATAATTCTAGTAAAGCAAGCATTATTCAACATTGGGAAATGTTGAATATTATTAAAAAAAAAGAAAAGTTTTTAAAAATCATAAGATTATATTAATAGATACCAAAATACATTTGTTAAAATGTGTTATTAACCATTTCTAACAAAACCTCTAAGAAAAATGAGACTAAGAAAAGAACTAAGATACAAAAAATATATAAATTAATATTAAATATTTATTATACCATAAAATGATAAAGACAATCCAAAGAAAATCAGAAATAATATGAAGATGATTATCACCACTTTATATGCTATTACTTCATATTCATTCAACTTGCTTTTAATAAAATAAGGGCAGGATTTTTTTTTAATAGGCAAAAATTTGAGAAAGAAGACACAGTATTTTTATTTTCCAATGATATGATTAGTTTTGGAAAAGAAAAACCAGAAAATTCTTCTGAAAAATTTTAGACTTAATAGAAGCGATTAGCATTGTAGGTGAATAACTCAGTAGCTTTTAAAAATAATCTTATTAGACACTTAAAAACGGAAATAAGGAAGAAAAGCACAATAACTGTTGACTGTCAACTGGCCAACGAGTCTATTAAAATAACTTTCATCAAGTAAAGCCAAGTTAAGTGTTTACTGCATTATGGGAAACCACAACCTCCATAGACTCTTAGCAGAATTTTAGAAAGGCAAAGTCAATGGATGGATATTTACAAGGCTCAGGGGATTCAATCTCAGATAGGTCTTCCCATTCAAGGAGAGTTCTCTATTGGGATCTAACAAAGTTCATCATATAATAGTTTAGGGTTGATGAAAAAAGCAAAATGACAGTTTTTAAACAAATCATAAAGAGTAAAATTCAACTAAGTAAACTAATTTTTCTGAAAAGGAGGCTGTTTATCCTAATGAGATCAAGTTGCATAGAATTTGAACAAATAAATTTCTGGAAATCTCTGAAATAACGCAATTCTTTTATTTATTTATTTATTTGTTTGTTTGTTCTTTTTTGAGAGTCTTGCTCTGTCGCCCACGCTGGAGTGCAGCAGCGGAGCAACGTCGCCTCACTGCAACCTCTGCCTTTCAGTTTCAAGCAATTCTCCTGCCTCAGCCTCCTGAGTTAGCTGGAATTACAGGCATGCGCCACCACGCACGGCTAATTTTTGTATTTTTGGTAGAGACTGGGTTTCACCATGCCGGTCAGGCTGGTCTCGATCTGTCCTCATGATCCACATGCCTCAGTCTCCAGGTGCTGGGATTACAGGCGAGCCACCGTGCCCAGCAACAACATAATTATTTTCAATGTTATTTTCCAAAGCAAAAATGTTTTGGAATAATAATGTTCTGTTAGTGCAGATGATCAAATAGCAGAGTCGCTTGATAGAGAGTCTTAGTCTACTATTACTCTGTGGCTGTTAGTAGGTGGTCCTGTATTTTATGCAAAATCTGTTGTTCTATTTCTCATGACCAAAGTTATAAAATCCGTAAGAATAAATGTAAGAAGGTAGGTATAATACATATAAAAACTTGTAAAAATACACTATAAAACAGATTTAAATGGGGAACTTGGAATAACTGTAATGTGGTTTTTTCTAACTATTACATAAATTTAATGCAATTTTAATCAAAATTCTTAGAGAAATTACAGGAAAATAATTTTCTAAAAACTGATTTTACATTTGTTATAAGCAAGTATATATGAAAAAATGCTTTAAACTTTTTGAAAAAAAGAGTTATAATTAACTTACAATATGGTAATATTTATTATAAATCTTTATTCAAAGCTATATGGAATTAATCCAAGAATAATAGCTAAATTAGTGAACATACTAGAGATTCTAGAAATAGACTTTAGAGAAATAGATTTTGGGGGGATGTTAATATATATTTGGCATTTTAATGAGTACTAAAAAGATCTTTAATTTGTTGTATAGTTTTATGTAACTGCCATCCACTCCCCAAAATAAAATATATGGGTCACTTCTTCACAATATAAACAAACATAAATTCTAGACAAAATTATCTAAATGATAAAAAAAAAAAAAAGTTGTAAAATTTTTTTAAATTTCAGGAAAATATTTATTTAACATTAAGATGAGCATAAACTTTTGCCAGGCAGAAAAATAAAAACCGAAAGACATGAAAATTATATATTTGACTGTTTTAAAAAGATCATGTGCAAGGCCAGGCGCGCTAATCCCAGCAATTTGTATTATAACAAATAGGCCGAGGTGGGTGGGTCAGGAGATCAAGAAATCGAGACCATGGTGAAACCCCATCTCTACTAAAAAATACAAAAATTAGCTGGGCGCGCCTGTGGTCCCAGCTACTTAGGAGACTGAAGCAGGAGAATGCTTGAACCTGGGGGACGGAGGTTGCAGTGGGCCGAGATCACGCCACTGCACTCCAGCCTGCCCCCTGGCGACAGAGCTAGACTCTGTCTCAAAAAAAAAAAAAAAAAAAAAAAAATCGTGCAAAAAACACAACTACCAAAGTCAAAAAGAAGAAATAGACTAAAAGAAAATGGTTTTAACAATACAACAGAAAAATAAACACAAAATATAAGCAGGTCTTTCACACAACAGAAACGGTAGACAATAAACATAAAATAATGCTTATCATAGCTATTGTCAAAGAAATGTAGTGATGTGCCATTTTGCACACATCAAATTTGCATAGGCAGAAAGAAAACACCTAATAGGCTACATATGGAAATACATACATTCTGAGGGTATGACTATATATTGCCACAGCTTTTTAAGTCTACTAAAATTGAAAATACACACATTTTGAGCCAGCAAATCTTCTTTTGATGATTATACAGATATAAATATACCAGTTTACAAGTAATTTGTACCTTTATTTATAGTAATAATTAAGCATAATACATATTTACATAAAATAGATTAAATATAATTTAATTGTCTTTATTTACATCTTATTTTTATTTACTGTGGTTTCCTTACAAGCTTAAAACACAGGGACATAAACAGAACAGTCATCAAATGGTGAATAGTTGTCATGATTTTAACTCTTTTTATAATCATTTAAAGTGTATCATTTTTCAAAATAGAAATTTATGAAGAATTACACTAAGCTAAACTTAAAGACAACTATGCAATGCTATTACTTCATGTTCAATTTATCCCAGAATTTATCTACAACTACTTTTCACAATTGTACAATTGCTAACTTATGTATTATAAAAAATTAGCAGACATTAGAAAAAAACCACGAATATTCCTTTTTCAACCTAAAATTCCATATATTCAAAATGTAGCATTAACTTCTCACCAAATTGTCTCTTTTTTCCAACTATTTCTGTGAATATTCTTAACCAAACTTGAAAAAAAAATCATCTTCAATTCTTCCCTTTATTTGTAAGCACTGTTTCTAGGCCCTACTACTTATCAGTTGAACAATGTTTTGTATTTATCTCTTCCATTTCATTCTAATAGTCATTATTGTTGTCAAAATATTTATCACCTTACACCTAAATAAATGACATCATTTAAAACCAAACTCCTTATAGGTATTCTCTGTCTTGGGATCCCCTCTGCCCAAGTTCTTTTTCAAACTACTAATCTGCTGTCCTTCTGAGTGCCTATCATCATTGCTTAATATGACAAATCCCAACAACTCATTTTGCCCAGCTTTTAAGTTTTTCTGTGTCATACATTTATTCTCCCTTAACAGTCTTGGTCTTTACCATAGTGGCCTTCCACATTCATCCAGAATAGCAACAAGATCAAAGCATATACAATGACAAACTGTGGTTGCCCCAATCATGATAGAAATTTAACAGCCTCATAAAATAGTAGATTGTGACTTTTATCCAGAGCAGAAACCAGGTGCAGCTTAAGAGGAGGGTGGAAAAGACTGTTTTCTATTGTCTCGAGCAACTTAGCTCTGTCACAAACTCTCAATACTACCCCACAAAGAAGCCCTGACACTGACCAAATCTATCCTGTGAAGAACTAAGTTTAAGGATCATTCATAGCAACTCCAGTTCTTATTAAAGTACTCTTCTAGGAACATAGAGTATTCACTCTATCCAAAAGAAAGCTGAGAAAAAAGTTTTCTCTATCTCTTTGTATTTCAATGGTGTTTTTCCTCCTGAGTGCTGTTTCAACTCCACCTAGGCATAGGCCCCGGGGTGACTGCCTGTTTGTCCTACTGCTTAAACTGCCCTTACACACAGATCTTTTTCACTCATATTTTTGCTCTCCCAAACATGAAAGGTTTTCCTCTATCCCATCTATCTAGAGAAATAAAATTTACTCAGAAGTATTGACTTGAATTTCACTCTTGCTTAAAGCCTTTTCTAACTGAATCAGAATATACACTTTCCCCTTTGGCAAATTATTGTTCTGTTACTGTCTTACACATGCTAGTTTTGTCTCCTAGCAGGAATTTCAAGTTACCAGTGATCAGGCATCCCATGTTTTCTTTATTTCTTTTGTATCTATCTAATCACATAACACATACACAGTGACCAGTAAGTATCTCTTTATCAATTGAATACTGAAAGCCCTAAAAACTGGTTTAACAGATCAGTGTAAATATGTATTTATAACCAAGAGTAAGTTTAATTGCTAACTGATTATTTTTTGTTATTTTCAATCATCTCTTGCAATATCACAAAAAGTCCTCATCAAAGAGTGTATAAATCAAGAATAAACTGTTCACCATTTACACCATATATTTGATAGTATCACAGGGTTTTGGGATTTTATTTGTTGGAATTTTCTGCCCCAAAGGTTGTACCTGCAAACACCAAAAACCAATCACTGTGTTTCAATTACGATAAAATGATACACCATGGAGGAAAGCAGGAGTCCAAGAAATATTCAGAAGAAACAAGACAGAGTTTCTGTAGACTTAAATTAAGACTGTTGAGGCAGAGCAAATTTGATAACAGTTTGCCAACCCAAATTCCCATCAATGATAGACTGGATAAAGAAAATGTGGCATATATACACCATGGAATACTATGCAGACCTAAAAACGGGTGAGTTCATGTCCTTTGCAGGGACATAGATGAAGCTAGAAACCATCATTCTCAGCAAACTAACAGGAACAGAAAACCAAACACTGCATGTTCTCACCCATAGTGGGAGTTGAACAATGAGAACACATGGACACAGGGAGGAAACTATCACACACCAGGGCCTGTCAGGGGTTGGGGGGCTAGGGGAGGGATGGCATTAGGAGAAATACCTAGTGTAGATGACAGTTTTATGGGTGCTCCAAACCACCATGGCACGTGTATACCTATGTAACAAACCTGCACATTCTGTACATGTATCTCAGAACTTATAATAATAATACTCAGAAGTATAATAATAATAAGTGTATTCAAAGATCAAAATGGGAAGACACACCAACAAAGTTAGGAATGTTCCAAGGTCTGTTACAAGTTAAAACGTTTTTACAAGAAAGTTTAAACATTGTTAGGAGAAGGAAGGGGGACTCCTTGTACCAAAGTTGTACTTTTTTATTGGAGGGCACAATACAGAGGCTTTAACTTGTAACAGACTTTGGAATATGTATTAATGACTGAAAAAAAGTGAAGCACTTTACAAATACTTATTTGAAGATTTGGTGGACTTTGCAGAACAAAATGGATTTCAGCTGAATCCCGAAACCATAATGACAGACTTTCAATTAGGTGCAATCAAGGCTTTTAAAAATTAATTTCAAGGTATTACCAATAAAATTTGTTTTTTCCTTTCAACACAATTAATTTGGTGAAAAATTTAGATGAGTAGTTGGCGATGTGATACAGCAACAACAAAAACTTTAGTTGGAAAATACATCATTTCCCTAAATTGGCATTCCTTCCAGCTGATGACGTGCAGGTACCTTTTAATGAAGAATTAAAGCTTCATTTGCCTGAAGAAGCCGGTGAAGATATTGACTAGTTTGAAAATAATTATATGCATGGCAGCATCAGAAGACACACATCAGTGTTGCTGTATGATCACTATTATCATTTCCACCAATTCTGTGGTCAGTATACTAGTGCATTTGGAATTCATTTCCGTATACCCCAAACAGCATAGAAGTATGGCACGGAAGGTGGGAAAATTTAATACAGAATGCTTATGTCAGTGTATATAGAATCACAGAAGAATTTCAAAACGAATAGTGCCGCATAGAAAATCAATCTGAATGCATCCTCCAAGTAAAGCAGTGTCCTAAAAGAAAAAAAAAAAGCAGCTCTTCACTGTGATACAAAACTTCAATATACAGTTCATGACTGTAAAAATCAGCCAGCTCTTATGGACTAACTCTGCAATTGCCCATAATCTGTCCCTGTAATTCACATTTTCATATGCAGAATTTTCTTTTTAGATTTGTTTTTGTTTTTGTTTCTTTAATAAGCTTTTTTCCCATTCTCTTAAATTGCCAGCATTTTTTTAACAATCCCTATGCTATTAATTTTATATTTGCATCACTTCAATACAGGAGTTAAAAATTGTACAGACTTTTAAAGAGTTCTAAATGATTTTATGTATCTTTTGCAAATTTGACTCCATAAAAGTGCATTATCATGACACTGACTTTGTAATCACTTGTATGTACATTAAACTGTCCTCAATCAATGAAGAATGTCCTTTTTGTACATCTGCATTTCCAAAGATAAACTGTATTGAGATCAAGAAGCTCATTAGGTGATTACATATGCAGTGTTGACCAATTGCCATTTCTGATCAATCTTAGGTTGTTAGGTATTTCAGATGACCACAGTTATAAAGCTGGGTTGTTCACAATTATCAACCATAGCAATATACATTTATATATTTCCCTTTTTGACTTATTTCTTTATGAATACAAATACCCATGTGACTGTTGTTAATATACCTGAGTGCCTATGCACAGAAATAAATATGTTATTATTGCCTATTTTATTGTGTAAAGTGGCCTATGAAGTGTTCTGTCATGTTTTTCTATATTTCTCTAATAAATCTTCTTTTAAAAATGTAAATAAACATTCTTAAAATAATTTTTAACATTATTTTTCCAAGAACAATCTTTCTGGGATTTTGATCTTTTGGAATATCAATATCCTGGATTATGGTGTTTGAGATGTGTCTTTCTAGATCGTGATGGGCTTTATGTTTTCAATATTGCTAGGAGTGCTAGAAGATAGGAATTAGCTATCGGTGATGTTTTATGAACATGGTGACCTGGACAATTCATATCAGCACATAGACATGCATGTTAGGTAACAGTTCTAAAAATCCTTCCAGATGTATTCATGTATTTGAGAGCACATGTTTCTTCTTCATGATTTCCTTTTCTTTTAGGACTTAAAATCTGACTTTGAAATTTAGAATCAACATATAGATTGCCCACAATGTTAACTCTCTTTCTATCATAGCTATCTGAAGTAAAAATAATCTTTGTATTTTCAGACATTGAAAGACATGTTTTGGAATATAGAATCAGGGATCCAGCATGATTGTTAAGTAATATCTTTGGGGGCAATATGTTGTGCTTTGACTGCTTAAAGGAAAAAGGAGAACATTAATTGGTAAACATTATTTGTAGAAACAATACCAATCTAAAACTAATTTTACTTCTTATTCAGAAAACTATTTTCAATTTTTCATCAATTTCCTAAACTTTTCTAATTTTACTATGCCTGAATTATTTTTACAATTCTGTCTCAGGAGTGTGACTTGAAACTATAGGTTTAATGGTTCAAAAATTTTGAATGTTACATGAAATCGTTTAGAAAAAAAATGAAATTAAATATTTTATAACACACACTAAAAGCAATGCAAATGAAATTTTACCAAAGCAGAAAAAACTCCACATCAAACTACAAAACACAGATAAGACAAGCCCATAGTTTTATTCACTCCTAGTGAACAGAAAAGTGTATATATTTACCAACGGGAGTCAACACATCATTACAGAAAAGGCTTTCCTAATAAAGTCCAAAATGTAAAAATGCAAGCAGCAAGATCTGTATTAAACATGTTTTGTTCCTTTTCCACAATAGAACTCCCCTTTCCTTCTTTATTATCTGTTAATGAAAACTTGTTTAAAACTCTCCATAGGTCATTTTTAGATATAAATATTAGAATTAAATATTTACCATATTTTCTTGCCAAAATTGAAATCAGTTGTCTTCATTATTTCTCATTTTGTATGAGACAAATACCTGTTAAAGCCATCAACCAATTACTGGGGATACTTTTACTATTTTAGTTTACTTAATGAGCACTACATCACATTTTAGGTAAGAATTGTTTGAAGTTGAAGCTGAAGCACATAGAGCATTTATGTTGGTAGTTATTATATTTGGAGTATAAATATACTCATAAAATTATAAAAGTTATTTAAAATTACATTTTACATATATTTTAAAATGTAAGTTTTAATATATTTAAATTATTGAAAATTATATTTTTAATGTACTTTATAAAAATATTATTATTCTTTAAAACTTCTACTTTTTCTTTCTAATGATACATATTTAATTTTGCAAAAGTATTGCCAAACAATGCCAGGGAGGTAGAAATTTATGCCAGTCCTAACTACCTTTTAATAATTAGAATTCAAGAATTCTTAAAATCTTTTTTTCTGAAATTAATGAGCAGCTCTACCACTGCCTGGCAATTGATTATAATGTGAACAAGGGCAGAAGCAAAGATGAATTACCATGCAGTGGTATTCATAACGTAAGGATAACTGCAATTAGAAACCTCTGAAAAATGCATCAGTCAGAGATGGTTCTCTTCTCTTTTCATTGACCAAGCATGAAATTTTCCTCCCAAAACCATGCAATATTTGCCTCTAAAAGTGACTTAAGTGAGATGAAGCATTGGTTGAGTTTAATGCATGTGCTTCAGAATCCAAAACTTGCTTCATTTTATTGCTGAATTCTGTAGTTCTATGGAAACGTTGGTTCTTTTTTCAATGGCAATAATAAAACTCATAACCAATCTTGGAGACATATTTAAGAGAAGATATTTCTCATATAATTTTTACAAACATTTTCTCATAAAAGTTCTTCTCACTACATGCCAGATTGTGAATTCTGATAAGTATTCCCTCAATCAATGCCCAATAATTCACTCTAGTGAGCAATTACACTGTTTAAGGGAAATTTACTAGGGAAACTATAAATGGTGGCACAGGAACTCTAATTTACTAAGAAGAAAAAAATACATAACACCCCCTCACAATTCTTTATTTATTACTTTCAGTCTTTACTGAAAGGAATTTGCTCGTATTAACTGAGGTCTAACTTTAGCATTCTCCACTTTACATATAGAAAAACACATACGAAATTAAATATAATTGTATTTGAGAAATGTAATTTAAGTAGGACTACAATTTTTTAATGCTAAATGTAAAATCTGAGAAAATACTGTAATCAGAAATACAGAGAGAATGATCTTGGATCAAAATTATTTAGTATTTTAATGAAATGCTTAACAAAAGATATGCTCACATGTACATTTTTAAATTTGAAAGAGTAGCACTAACAAAAATGGAAAATTTATGATTCAAAAAATTACAGAAATGATAAGGCAAGCTAAACTTTCTGTAGAAATAAACATATTTCTGTTCACCTAGTCTCTCCGTTTTCTAAATTGTGGAAATACAAAAATTTCCATATACTTCCATACATGGAGAATATGTCACAGTTTGATCAATGAACTGGTCTGGGTCATGGATTGACAACAAGAATGGACAGAGGTCCTGAGTTTAGCTAATATCAAGGGATTGGACATATATATTGACATAGCTAGGCAAGAACTAGTCAGCCAAAATAAGATAAAATCATGATTCGGTAAGTCCATGTTAAACTCATGGTAGACAGGATTCAGAGGTCAAAATGATCAAAGAATAAACACATGACCTCTCATTTTACTTTCTTCCTACAGTGGGCATCCCTGTGCCTACAAGTACTCATCATGACCAGAAATTGGTAAGAAACCTGCAGTTCAACCTGGTCCCTCACTGAGGCAGGATAATGATACTTAATGAACATTATATATTGAACACCATGTTCATGACACTCTGTGAGGTAGTACGTATATAAGGAGGGCGAAACATACATGATTCCTTCCCTCATGAGCTTATAATTTAGAGGCAAACACAATAATCAAAGATACAAATATACATATAAAGGCCTGTATAGTGTAATAAGGAAAAACGTAGAGTGCGCCTTACCATGAGTTCTCTAGAAAGAGCCTGAGATCAGGAGTCTTGTGTGAGTAAGTAATTGAGGAATTGTTCTCAGGAAATCAGGAGAAGCAGGGAAGAAAGCAAATCAAGACTGTGGTCTCAGTTGGAAACTGACTTGAACGTGACTCCATGGGGAGCTCTGGAGGACATGGATTATACCACTGAATTGTCCCACATGGAGGCCAGGAGATTTGCTTTTCGTAATCCTAGTCATAAAGTCATTGGGTGAGGGCCACAGGATACAGTGGGGTGACAGGAGGAAGCAACTGTTGTAGACTGCTATCCAAGTTAATATCTGAAGGTTTTATAGCGTTTACCCTGGAAAAGAAAAGAAGCAAGAACATTCAAGGTAGCAAAGAGGTCTCTGATCACCAAAGATCATGAGAAGATGATGCCGGCCAGAGTAGTACAGAGAGGCCGAGGAGTGGTAGATTGTGCAGAATCACAGAGGCCAGGTCAAAAATTTTGGTTTTAATCCTAAAAAGATTTGGGTAGCTTTCAAGGGTTAACAGTAGAGAAGCGACTTAAACATATATGCATTTCAAAAAGATTATTAGACAAGAAGAATCAGAGTGAGTTAAGAGTAGATCTTGGAATATCCTGTGCTGATAATTGTAGGAAAAGAGAAAGAAATAACGGTAGTTTTAACTAGAATAGTGATTGCACACATGAGTATAAATGGATACAAGAGATAAACACCACGTTAAACTGATGGAATATGGTAGGGAATGAAAATCATGGAACATGCGAGGAGGTATAACCATACCACATCATTCTATTATCTTGTGGTTGTTTTTTTAGCTATGCTGTGCTACCCAGGAACTGGCACAGATAAAGAAGTCACTTGATTATTTGCCTGAATACAACGAAAGGGCAAGAGAGTTTATGTCACTGGAGGAGAGTTACTCAAAGTATGGACCACAGAATTCAAACTGGATCAAAAAGAAATGAAGAAAAGATGAGGTTACTAGTAAGAAGAGATAGAGGCACCAACAGGCAGGCTGGAGCTACTGACTGAGGGGCACAGAGATTTGTTCCAACTGCTATACAGTGCTAGTCCCATCAGTCCAACCATGAAAATGTCCAAATTAAATAAATTTACTTGTAGTAAGTTTGGGGAAGCATGCATAGAGGAATTTTTGCAAAGGATAAAAAATTCTGGCTATACACTACCAAATCAACCATGATTCAACAATGCAACACAAGTGTACTCAAAGCAAATTCATCACTAAGAAGACAGACTAGGCAGCAGTGTGTACTTGTCAGGTACTAGTTAGGCAAATATATGGATTGTGGTACTTACTAGGACTGGAGAGCGAATTTTTCATCTCAACCCTAAAACAGATGCAAAGAAATTCAAAAAACCAGTAGAGACCCACAAGAAGTCAAAAATCATCTTAGGACATACTGAGACATGAATCCTGAGGTCACAGTTATTTTGCTGTTTGACTTGCTTGAAAATTGCTTCACTTCTTCATTTTGCAATCTTTATGCACAACATTTGTGAGTTTTGTGTACATTTCGGAGTCATTGAATTCCACTAATGTCAAGCAAATGGAAACGTGAGTGGAATCAGGAAGTAAAATCTGCAACATGTTCTCCTGGAATGGGTTGGAACTGCCTGACGGGCTGCCCCAATTGGCAATGTGGATTTTGGATCCATGAAAAACACAGCTGTGTAGACCAGGGTGTTGATCAAAGGTTGGAAAACCTATTTTTATTTTAATGTTGTGAAAAACCCTCCAGTCCAAGAGCCCACATAGATTTTTGACATAAAGACTGCACAGAGAGAAGTCAAAGACCTTCAGTTCAGAAGTCCCGTGGAAGGATCACATATTAGTGAAAAGATGGAAATGAAAGTGCTTAGATTTTTTTCTGTAAATCACATAAAATTTCAACAAGAATTTTGGAAGTCTAAAAATACCTTCAACACAGGCAGAATGGATTTTAACATGCTCCACACTAAACTTTCAGCTCTGAAAATAAATAGCATGCTGTTTATAGCAACACTGGGTTGTTGTTCTATATTTCTTAAAGGTGATTATAAACGTGTCAAGATTATATTTGGGGTTCCAGACGTAGAGCTATTCCCATTATCGGAAATGTTTTTTGCTGAGCTTGGACTGCATCTGCATTAATTCTAGTTATGAACAGGCAAAGTAGAAAAATATGGTAAGGCTATGATCAATCATACTGAAATAGTATTTTTTTTTAAGTGGCAGTGCTCCATTAACTCATTCCATCCCCTTTTTTCCCTAACATGACATCACATTTTCCCTACCTCTCGCTGCCCCAAGTAGTCCAATTTTTGCCTCAAAATATCTCTTTCTGAAGCCAAGAAAATCTACAAAACTGTCTCTGATGACTAGAGACCTATTTATGTTCTCAACAATGTCTATCCTCTCATAATCTCCTGCAATTGAATAAATCACCATTGCTTGATACTCTTTCAATTATGAATTGAAATTGTTAAGTTTTGTCTTCAAGTATGATACCAGATGTGCCAGGGTCAATACTGAAAGAAGCCACCTTCAGTGACTGAATAAAACAGAACTTTCCATTCCCTAGAGATTCCACAGACTTCAGAGGGGAACAGCCCGCAGTTTATAGAGTTAACCTAAGCAGCTTTCTGTGTCCTTTATTTTTATAGGTTCCTCAGTTTTTTACAATTTCTTGGCAGTGTTTTGGATTCCTATTGAATGCCATTTCTTAAAAATATCTGTTAAGAACTAAGGCAGTGCAGGATGATCAATGAATTATTTAAAATAGTTTCTAAAAGTATCTTTTGTTTCTGTAATCAATGTAATATATTTAGGGAAGTCATTACAGCATGTTGAGGACCTGTGTGACCCTAATGAGGTGGTCCTTTAATGCTTTAACTCATGACAGACGCATGTTTTACTAATGTTAGTATATACCATGTCTTTAAACTGATGAGTGTATTATGAAAGTGATTCGCTTTTAATTTGAATAAACTACTACCAGGGCAATGTATAGTTAAAGGAGTTTTATCCAGAGTTAAATATTTAGCTCGAGGATTTAAAGCTGTGTGGTAATGGGCTTCTCATGTTCTTAACAGAAGGTTAGTTCAAGCTTTTAAATGCTATCACAGGTTGGCAGCCAGACTCTGGTTGGCCTTTATTCTTTCAATTTGTTATAGGCTACCTGCTAACAGCTTCAATACCTTGGTTTGCCAGCTGCTCTTGTGTATTCTGGGTAGCCTCATGCAATGCAGCTCTTACGTACAATTACACAACCATTCCCAACCACTTAAATCTAACATCACCCAGAACAACAAAGGCAGAAAGGTTCAAACCTATCCCATCCTATGAGTGTAAAATGTGTAAATGATTTTTACAAAGGTTTTATGTCAAATGTATTTGATGAATGTGAGGGACATAAACTTCTACCTTTCCTAAAATCAGAATTGTCTGCCTCTCTCTCGCTATGTAAATCCAAATATTCTGCTAAAAACTGGGGTAGCTATTGGTTTCTGTTGCTCTCTGTTACTCATGTTTTCCAGGCCTGGGAACAGATGGTGCACCACCTGACTCAGAAGAGTCTAATGTAAGATTCATTGTGCTTCACAGGAAATCAAAGATCAAGCAACAATACAGAAGGTGACGCAGCACCTCCGCAACCAGTAACACAGTATGATACACTCAAGCAGCAAAGGGAGAGGGGAGGGGAGAAAGAATTAAAAAAAAAAAAGAAAGAAAGAAAGAGAAGAAAAAGAAAGAGCAAAATAGGTCCACCTGCTTGAAAAACAAAACCTTTAGCCCTTGAAGGCTATTATTTGAAAATACAATCAATCTTCATCCCAAACCTTTGTCTAAGACAGTAATAATTAACTTTCTCTCCAAAGGACTTGATTTTTGTCAGCACTAAAAGATTTTTCTGATGTCCTTCAAGAAAAATTCAAATCACTTGTAATGCACACAAGTGGAGGATGACAGTGACAAGTGTATGAAATTTGTAATTTTAACAAAGCTGTGGAGAAGGGGCCAAAGACAGAAAATCTTAGATTATATGGGGTAAGGTATCTTCACAGCTATTTTAAAAAGAGTACCAAGTGCAATGTGTAAGCATTTCAAACACCCTTCTTCACTTAACCTAGAACAAGAGATGGCAAACTATGGCCTATGGACCAAATGTGGCCAACTCCATGTTTTCATAAATAAAGTTTTATTGGAACACAGTCATGTTCTTCAACTTGTGCATTGTATATGGCTGTTTTTGCACTACATTAGCAGAGATGAGTCATCACAAGAGATCATATGGCCAACAAAGTCTGAAATACTTATCATCCGATCTTGTACAGAGAAAGCTTATGGAACCCTGGGTTATAATATATCCCCCTCTAACAATTCACATACGAACTTTCACTTAATCTGAGAAGCCAGTGAGAACCCCTATAATGACACTAACATATTTGACTCACATTTTTTACCTTTTAGAAAGAAAACAGTTTCTAGCTTCCCCACCCAGCATCACTCACCATCACCAAGTTCACCATAGTATTAGCAGAAAATATATTAAAACGGTTTCTTGGGAAATGAAGGCCGATGGAAGAGAGGGCACCCCTGGGCATCAGGGTGCATTGTGGGAAGGAAGCGGCAGCGTCTCGGGCGGGCGGGAGGTGCCTCAGCAAAGGCGGTTGTATTAAATCTTCCGCAGCTCACAGCACTGTGGAGCCGCGTCTCCAGCCCAGCCTGGGACAGGACCGCGGCACCCCACCTGGCCCTCGAGGCTTTCCGCCCTCCACCCCGCCCCTATTCGGGCCAGCCCTCCCTGGCTGCCCTCCTCAGCCCCAAAAGGTGGGCGGACTGCCCTGAGGAGGCGGGAGGGCTGGTGGGCTACTATGCCCAACTTTTGCGCTGCCCCCAACGGCAAGCGGAAGAGCTTGCAGTCCGACCTGGCCTTCTTCCGGTTCCCGCGGGACCCAGCGACGCCAGAAGTGGGTGGAGAATTGTAGGAGAGCAGACTTAGAAGATAAAACACCTGATCAGCTAAATAAACATTATCGATTATGTGCCAAACAACATTTTGAGACCTCTGTGGTCTGTAGAACTATACATTTTGCAGAGCCATCAGAAAATGAATAATGATTGGGTTATTTTATTTCTCAAAATTAATTGAAGCAGATATTTGTGAAGTCATTGGGAGAGGCCATCCAGGACAGTTTTTCGAGATAATGCAATACCAACAATATTTGATCTTACCAGTCATTTGAACAATCCACATAGTAGACCCAGAAAACGAATAAAAGAACTGAGTGAAGACGAAATCAGAACATTGAAACAGAAAAAAAATGATAGAACTTCTGAACAGGAACAAAAACATAAAGAAACCAACAATAGCAATGCTCAGAACCCTAGTGATGAAGGGGGTGAAGGGCAAGTTGAGGACGTTTTACCTCTAACCCTTGAAGAGAAGGAAAACAAAGAATACCTAAAATCTCTGTTTGAAATCTTGATTCTTATGGGAAGCAAAACATATCTCTGGGTGGACATGAGGCTGATGAAATCCCAGAAGATCTGTTTACTCCAGATAACTTTCAAGCACTGCTGGAGTGCCGGATAAAATCTGGTGAAGAGGTCCTGAGAAAGCGCTCTGAGACAACAGCAGTTAACACGTTGTTTTGTTCAAAAACACAGCAGAGGCAGATGCTAGAGATCTATGAGCGCTGTATTCGAGAAGAAACTCAGGGAAGTGAGAGACTCACCCTTCTTCTCCATGTCACTGATGATGTAGTGGACATAGCAGCGGAAGAGCACCTACCGTTGGTGAGGTTTGTTGATGAATCCCATAACCTAAGAGAGGAATGTGTGGGCTTCCTGCCTTGTGAAGCTGATGCGGGAAGTTTGGCTTTAAAATTTCACACTACGATAACAGAGAAGTGGGGATTAAATATGGAGTATTGTGGCCAGGCTTACATTGTGTCTAGTGGATTTTCTTCCAAAATGAAAGTTGTTGCTTCTAAACTTTTAGAGAAACATCCCTGAGCTATCTACACACGATGCTCTTCCTGTGCCTTAAGTATGTGGTTGGCAAAATTAGTACCTGTTATGGGAGAATCTTTTGCATTAGGAACAACTGAGGAAGTTTGTTCTTTTTTCCCATCGATCACCACAACTGCTTTTAGAACTTGACAATGTAATTTTTATTCTTTTTCAGAACAGTAAAGAAATGGGTAAAGAACTGAAGGAAATCTGCCATTCTCAGTGGACAGGCAGGCATGATGCTTTTGAAATTTTAGTAGAAATCCTGCAAGCACTTGTTTTATGTTTAGATGGTATAAATAGTGACACATATATTAGATGGAATAACTGTGCAGCTGGCCAAGCATTTGTACTCTGCAGTGGGGTAACAGATTTTGATTTCATTGTTACTGATGTTGTTCTTTAAAATATCCTATCTTTTACAAGAGCCTTTGGGGAAAATGTCCAGGGGCAAACCTCTCATGTCTTCTTTGCAGCCGGTAGCTTGACAGCAGTACTGCATTCACTCAACGAAGTGATAGAAAATACTGAAGTTTATCAGAATTTTGGTTTAAGGAAGCCACCAATATGGCAACCAAATTTGATATTCAAATGAAACTCCCTGGGAAATTCCCCAGAGCCTGTCAGGGTAACTTGGCAGGAATCTCAGGTAACCTCTGAGAGTATAAAGAAACCCTAAGTATACCAACAGTGGAACACAATATTCAGGAACTTAAAGATACATTCTCAGAACAGCACCTCAGAGCTCTTAAATGCTTATCTCTGGTACCTCAGTCATGGGACAACTCAAATTCAACACATCAGAGGAACACCATGCTGAAATGTTCAGAAGTGACTTACTCAATCCTGACACGCTATTAGCTGAACTTCATTGTTGGAGCATCAAATGGAAACAGGGGGAAAGATATAGAGTTTCCAACCACCATCTATGAAGTCCTCCACCTGCCTGACAGCAAGTTTTTTCCTAATGTATACATTGCTAAAGGTCCTGTGTATTCTTCCGGTGATGAGGGTTGAGAATGAGCGGTATGAAAATTGACAAAAGCATCTTAAAGTATATTTGAGGAACACTTTGACAGACCAAAGGTTGAGTAACTTGGCTTTGCTTAACATAAATTTTGATATAAAACATGACCTGGATTTAATGGTGGACACATATATTAAACTCTATACAAGTAAGTCAGACCTTCCCACAGGTAATTCAGAAGCCATGGAATATAACTAAGAGACTTTTAAAAATAGATTTTCTTATATTTGATATTGGAAGAAAAGCTGTAAGGTATATGTAGGCCACTTAATCACTAAATATCTTTGACTACAGGACTGCATTGAATCCATTAGCCAATGATAATATACCTGTTTAAATGGCCCCTCTTTGAACTCTCCTATTTTGAAGACCTATGTGTTCTTCCAGAAGAGAATATTGAAAGTGCCATGATTCCTTCTGCGTGATCCCTGCTGTTGGCACTCTGGAATTGTTTTAGTTAAGTCATTTTAGACATAGCATTTATTGACACTGTGGATCTCTACTCATTGGGTGTTATGAATTCTTTGAAGAAATGTATTTTGAAGAGGTGTGGGAAGAAGGAATACATTTCATAAAATGTTATAGTGAAGCCCACAATTGACCTTTGACTAATAGGGGTTTTAAATATGTTAAGAATCCATACTGGACTGCTATAAGAAATTACCAGAGAAAAGCGTGTGGGCTTGCCAAAGAAGGGTTTCAGTGTAGATTTTGCCTTTCTCAAATGAACTAAAAGGAACAAATGACAGTTCAAGTTTGAATGGAGGAGCATGCCGTTTTTCCACATCTCGCTGTTGCTGTTCATATTCCTTTGTGGAGCCTACATCTTCCTATACTTTTTAGCAGGAATATGTTGAACACTTCTGTTTTATGGTTAAGACAGAATCAGAGGCCATGGATACTGACAACTGATTTGTCTGGTTTTTTTCTGTCTTTTCCATGACTCTTAGCTACTGACTCATCTTGATTTATAAGCAAAATGTGGAAAACCTACAAAAATAAGTGTTGTGGTTTATCTTAAAAAACATGGAAAATATCGCTGTTATTTTTTGTGAAGAAAATTAATTTGTATAGTTTATTTCAATCTATATAAAATGTGAATTTTGTTTAAATAAATAAAATGGTTTCTTAATGTTCAGAGGCCAGCTTCTGACTTTCTTATTAAAAAAAAAAAAAACAAAAAAAACTACATATATAATGCCTGCGGGCAAGTATATGCTAATTTGTACCTTCCCTACCCTTCTGCTGCTAAATCTTTTTGAATCATTTCTTTCTGTCTGTCTGTCACAACAAAAAGAAGTTTCAAGCCCTAGACAGATACCACGTGAGGATGTATTCCTAATCTTGTTATCTCTGTAACTGGTTGTAACACAGACTCACCCCCAGAGACAAAGTGGCATTAAAGTACAGTCAAGACATTTACAAATAAATTACTGCCTGAAAAAATCATAATAAGTGAAACAGCATTTCATCCACAAAGAGCACACTTGAAAATCCGTTATCAAAGTCAATTTGCTATTTCCACCCTACATTAGCCAAATATAATGCACATGAGGCACAGTCAGTGGTGTTCCAGCACAGGCTCTCCACAAAATAAGGCTTTAAGGATTTGAAACTATCTGAGAAACTGCATTACTGGTCAAGATAATGGCGTTTTTATAACAAATGAAAAATAGCAGCTGAAATGCACAAGGGCATGAGGCTGGGCATGAACAATCTGGTTTAAATAGAATCCCACCATCTGCTACTTCAGGCATCATTCTGAAGCAGGTCAGTGCTGCACCTATTTTAGGTTTTAAATCAGTATCAGCTACAGGAACAGCCATGAGACAGTGATAACTTTTCTAACTGTCCTTTTCTGTTATTGCATTGATAATAAAAATACCATCTTCCATGCCAAAAACCAATCTTCGCCCCAACCCAAAAGGCACTTTACTCCCAAAAGAACAAGATCACAGTAGACAGATGGGTGACTAGTTGGGAACACTGAGGACACCTTCATTCTATGTAAAACCCTTTATACAGTTGTGGCTGGCAAGATGACCAAACAGGAACAGCTCCAGTCTGCAGCTCTCAGCGAGATCAACGCAGAAGGGAGGTGATTTTTGCATTTCCAGCTTAGGTACTCAGCTCATCTTATTGGGACTGGTTAGACCGTGGGTGCAACCTACAGAGGACAAGCCAAAGCTGGGTGGTGCATCACCTCACCCTAGCTAAGGAAAGCCCTGAGGGACTCTGCCATGATGGATGGTGCGTTCCAGCCTAGATACTTTGCTTTTCCCACAGTCTTCACAACCTACAGACCAGGAGATTCCCTCCGGTGCCTACACCACCAGGGCCCTCGGTTTCAAGCAAAAAAACTGGGTGGCTGTTAGGGCAGACACCAAGCTAGCTAGAGGAAGTTTTGTTTTTTTGTTTTTTTTTTTCATACCCCTATTGCACTGAAACACCAGTGAGATGGAAGAGTGAGAATCGTTTACTCCCCTGGAAAGAGAACTGAAGCCAGGGAGCCAAGCAGTCTAGCTCAGCAGATCCCACCCTCACAGAGTCCAGCAAGTTCAGTCAGATCCACTGGCTTGAAATTCTTGCTGCCAGCACAGCAGTCTGAAGTCAACCTGGGATGCTCAAGCTTGGTGGGGGGAGGGGTGTCCATGATTTCTGAGGCTTGAGTGGGTAGTTTTCCCCTCACAGTGTAAAGAGAGCCACTGGGAAGTTTGAACTGGGCAGACCACACTGCAGCGTGGCAAAGCCACTGTAGCCAGACTGCCTCTCTAGATTCCTCCTCTCTGAGCAAGGCATCTCTGAAAGAAAGGCAGCAGCCTAGTCAGGGGCTTATAGATAAAACTTGCATCTCCCTGGGACAGAGTGCCTGGGGAAAGGGGAAGCTGTGGGTGCAGCTTCAGCAGACTTCAACATTCCTGCCTGCCGACTCTGAAGAGAACAGTGGATCTCCCAGCAGAGTTCTAGAGCTCTGCTAGGGTAAAGATTATTTCCTCCAATGGGTCTCTGACCCCCATGCTTCCTGACTGGGAGACACCTCCCAGAATGAGTTGAGAAACACTTCATACAGAAGAGCTCTGACAGGCAGGGGTTGACAGACATTTCATACAGGAGAGCATCTGGTGGGTAGCCTTCTGGATGAAAGCTTCCAGAGGAAAGAACAGACAGCAAACTTTGCTGTTCTGCAGCCTCCACTGATGATACCCAGACAAACAGAGTCTTGAGTAGACCTCCAGCAAACTCCAGCAGACCTGCAGCAGAGAAGCCTGTCTGTTAGAAGGAAAACTAACAAACAGAAAGGAAAAGCATCAACATCAACACAAAGGAAGACCACACAAAAACCCCATCCAAAGGTAACCAACATTAAAGACCAAATGCAGATAAATCCACAAAGATGAGGAAAAACCAGTACAAAAAGGCTGAAATTTTGAAAAACCAGAACACCTCTTCTCCTCCAAAGGCTCACAACTCCTTGCCAGCAAGGGAACAAAACTGGATGGAGAATGAGTTTGACGAATTGACAGAAGCAGGCTTCAGAAAGAGGGTAATAACAAAGTTCTCCAAGCCACAGGAGCATGTTCTAACCCAATGCAAGGAAGTTAAGAACCTTGATAAAAGGTGAGATGAATTGCTAACTAGAATAAACAGTTCAGAGAAGAACATAAACGACCTTGATGGAGCCTAGTCAGGGGTAAAGATTATTTAAAGATTATAAAAAACAAAGCACGAGAACTTCGTGAAACATACACAAGTATCAATAGCTGAATTGATCAAGTGGAAGAAAAGATATCAGTGATTGAAGATCAACTTAATGAAATAAAGTGTAAAGATAAGTTTAGAGAAAAAAGGATTCAAATGAACAAACAAAGCCTCCAAGAAATATGGAACTATGTTAAAAGACCAAGCCTATGTTTGATTGGTGTACCTAAAAGTGACAGGGAGAATGGGACCAAGTTGGAAAATACTCTTTAGGATACTATCCAGGAGAACTTCCCCAACCTAGCAAGATAGGCCAACATTCAAATTCAGGAAATACAGAGAACAGCACAGAGATACTCCTCAAGAAGAGCAACCCCAAGACACATAATTGTCAGATTCACCAAGGTTGAAATGAAGGAAAAAAATGTTAAGGCAGCCAGAGAGAAAGGTAGGGATACTCACAAAGGGAAGCCCATCAGACTAACAACAGATCTCTCTGCAGAAAACCTATGAGCCAGAAGACAGTGGGGGCAAATATTCAACATTCTTAAATAATAAAAATAAAATAATTTTAAATTTCATATCCAGCCAAACTAAGCTTCATAAGAGAAGGAGAAATAAAGCCCTTTACAGACAAGCAAATGCTCAAGAGATTTTGTCACCACGAGGCATGCCTTGCAAGAGCTCTTGAAGGAAGCACTAAATATGGAAAGGAAAAATCAGTACCAGCCACTACAAAAACACACCAAATTGTAAGGACCATTAACACTATGAAGAAACTCCATCAACTAATGGCTAGAATAACCAGCTAGCATCATAATGACAGGATCAATTCACACATGACAAATATTAGCCTTAAACGTCAATAGGCTAAATGCCCCAATTAAAAGACACATACTGGCAAATTGGATAAAGAGTCACGATCCGTCAGTATGGTGTATTCAGGAGACACATCTTACATGCAGAGACACATATGGGCTCAAAATAAAGGGATGGAGGATACTTATCAAACAAATGGAAAGCAAATTTTAAAAAACGGGTTGCAATCTCTGATAAAACAGAATTTAAACCAATAAAGATCAAAAGAGACAAAGAAGAGCATAATGGTAAAGGGATCAACACAACAAGAAGAGCTAACTATCCTAAATACATATGGCCCCAAGAGAGGAGCACCCAGATTCATAAAGCAAAGAGACTTAGACTCCCACACAATAATAGTGGGGGACTTTAACATCCCGCTGTCAATATTAGATTAATGAGACAGAAAATTAACAAGGAAATTCAGGACTTGAACTCAGCTCTGGACCAAGTGAACCTAATAGACATCTAGGGAACACTCTGCCCCAAATCTCTCAGCACCACATTGCACTTATTCTAAAATTGACCACATTATTGGAAATGAAACACTCCTCTGCAAGTGCAAAAGAATGGAAATCATAACAAACAGTCTCCCAGACCACAATGCAATCAAATTAGAACTCAGGATTAAGAAACTCACTCAGAACTGCACAACTACATGGAAACTGAATAACCCACTCCTGAATGACTACTGGGTAAATAACAAAACTAAGGCAGAAATAAGTTCTTTGAAACCAAGGAAAACAAAGACACAAGGTACCAGAATCTCAGGGACATAGCTAAAGCAGTGTTTAGAAGAAAATTTATAGCACTACATGACCACTATAAAAAGCAGGAAAGATCTAAAATAACACCCTAACATCACAGTTAAAAGAACTATAGGAGAAAGAGCAAACAAATTCAAAAGCTAACAGAAGGCCAGAAATAACTAAGATCAGAGCAGAACTGAAGGAGATAGAGACATAAAAGACCCTTCAAAAAAATCAATGAATCCAGGAGCTTGTTTTTTGAAAAGATCAACAAAATAGATAGACCACTAGCCACACTAATAAAGAAGAAAACAGAGCAGAATCAAATACACAATAAAAAATGATAAAGGGGATATCACCACTGATCCCACAGAAATACAGACTATACCATCAGAATGCCAGAGGATACTATAAACACCTCTATGCAAACAAACTAGAAAATCCAGAAGAAATGAATAAATTCCTGTACATGTACACCCTCCCAAGACTAAACCAGGAAGAAGTCAAATCCCTGAATAGACCAATAACAAATTCAGAAATTGAGGCAGTAATTCATAGCCTACAAACCAAAAAAAAAGTCCAGGACCAGACAGATTCATAGTTGAATTCTACCAGAGGTACAAAGAGGAGCTGGTACCATTCCTTCTGAAACTATTACAAACAACAGAAAAAGAGGGAATCCTCCCTAACTTATTTTATGAGGCCAGCATCATCCTGATACCAAAACCTGGCAGAGAAACACACAAAAAAGAAAATTTCAGGCCAATATCCCTGATGAATATCAATGTGAAAATCTTCAATAAAATACTTGCTAAGCAAATCCAGCAGTACATCAAAAAGCTTATCCACCACAATCAAGTCAGCTTCATCTCTGGGATGCAAGGTTGGTTCAACATTCACAAATCAGTAAACGTAATCCATCACATAAAGAGCAACAATGACAAAAGCCACATGATTACCTCAATAGATGCAGAGAAGGCCTTTGATAAAATTCAACACCCCTTCATGCTAAAAACTCTCAACAAGCTAGCTATTGATGGAATGTATCTCAAAATAATAAAAGCTAGTTATGACAAACCCAGAGTCAATAGCATACTGAGTGAGCAAAAGCTGGAAGTATTCTCTTTGAAAACCAGCGCAAGATAAGGATGCCCTCTCTCACCACTCCTATTGAACATGATATTGAAAGTTCTGGCCAGGACAATCGGGCAAGAGAAAGAAATAAAGGGTATTCAATTAGGAGGAGAGAAAGTCAAATTGTCTATGTTTTCAGATGACATGACTGTATATTTAGAAAACCCCATCATCTCAGCCCAAAATCTCCTTAAACTGAAAAGTGAAGCAAAGTTTCAGGATACAAAATCAATGGGCAAAAATCACAAGCATTCCTGTACACCAATAATAGAGAATCAGATCATGAGTGAATTCCCATTCACAACTGCTACAAAGGGAATACAACTCACAAGGGATCTGAAGAACCTCTTCAAGGAAAACTACAAACCACTGCTCAAAGAAATAAGAGAGGACATAAACAATTGGAAAAACATTCCATGCTCATGGATAGGAAGAATCAATATTGAGAAAATGGCCATACTGCCCAAAATAATTTATAGATTCAGTGCTATTCATATCAAGCTACCACTGACTTTCTTCACAGAAGTAGAAAAGACTACTTTAAATTTCATACAGAAACAAAAAATAGCCTGTATAGCCACGACAAACCTAAGCAAAAAGAGCAAAGCTGGAGGCCTCATGCTACTTGACTTCAAACTATGCTACAAGGCTACATTAACCAAAACAGCATGGTACTGGCACCAAAACAGAGATATAGACCAATAGAACAGAACAGACACCTTAAAGATAATGCCACACATCTACAACTATCTGATCTTTGACAAACCTGACAAAAACAAGCAATGGGGAAAGATACCCTACTTAAATAAATGGTGGTGGGAAATCTAGCTAGCCAATTGCAGATAACTGAAACTGGATCCTCTCCTTACACCTTACACAAAAATTAACTCAAGATGGATTAAAGACTTAAACATATGACCTAAAACCATTAAAAACCCTAGAAGAAAACCTGGGCAGTACCATTCAGGACTTATATATAGGCAAAGACTTCATGACTAAAACACCAAAAGCAATGGCAACAAAAGCCAAAAATGACCAATAGGATCTAATTAAACTTAAGAGCTTCTGCACAGCAAAAGAAACTATCATCAGAGGGAGCAGGCAACCTACAGAATGGGAGATCATTTTTGCAATCTATTCATCTGACAGAGGGCTAATATCCAGATTCTGCAAGAAACTTTGACAAACTTACAAGAAAAAAAAAACCCTATCAAAAAGTGGGTGAAAGATATTAACAGATACTTCTCAAAAGAAGATGTTTATGTGGCCAACAAACATATGAAAAAAAATCCTCATCATCACTGGTCATTACAGAAATGAAAATCAAAACCACATAGAGATACCATCTCACGCCACTTAGAATGGCAATCATTAAAAAATCAGGAAACAAAAGATGCTGGAGAGGATGTGGAGAAATAGGAACCCTATTACACTGTTGGTGGGAGTGTAAATTAGTTCAACCACTGTGTGAGACACTGTGGTGATTCCTCAAGGATCTAGAACCAGTAATACCATTTGACCCAGCAATCCCATTACTGGGTATATACCTAAAAGATTATAAATCATTCTTCTATAAAGACACATGTACATGTATGTTTATTGCAGCACTGTTTACACTAGCAAAGATGTGGAATCAACCCAAATCCCCATCAATGATAGACTGGATAAAGAAAATGTGACACATAAACACCATGGAATACTATGTAGCCATAAAAAAAGAATGAGTTCTTGTCCTCTTCAGGGACATGGATGAAGGTGGAAACCATCATTCTCAGCAAAGTAACACAGGAACAGAAAGCCAAACACCACATGTTGTCATTCATAAGTGGAAGCTGAACAATGAGAACACATGGACACAGGAACGGGAACATCACACACTAGGGACTGCTGGACAGTGGGGAGCTAGGGGAGGGATAGCATTAAGAGAAAATACCTAATGTAGGTGATGGCTTGATGGGTGCCACAAACCACCATGACAAGTATATACCTATGTAACAAACCTGCACGTTCTGCACATCATGTATCCCAGAACTTAAAGTATAATTTTTTAAAAAACACTTTGTACAGTAGGACAAAGAAAAAGTAAGAAATTAATTTAATGATTTGCACACGTGTTTCTCTCCGCCAGTTTAGTATTACTTACACTAGATAAGTATAATACAAAAGGTCAGTGAAAAAAAATGGCTACTCTCCAAGTTCTTTCATTAAGCCTTTTTCACAGTTCCACTATTAATTGAAGTGGCTCACTGTGGAATTAGGACTGGTATTAAGAGTGTTTTCTTTTTTATGAGATTTTATTTTTATTTTACCTTTATGTTTATTTTTTTAGAGAAAGACATTGAGATTTACTTTAAGGAATTGGTTCACATGACTGTGGGGACTGCAGGTCTAAAATCTGTAGGGCAGGCCAGGAGGCTGAAAATTCAGGCAGGTGTTGATGCTGCAGTCTTGAAACAGAATTTCTTCTTCTGGAAACTTCAGTTCTGCTCTTAAGGGCTTCGACTAATTGGATGAGTCCTACCCACGTCATCACAGGCAATCTTCTTAAAGTGGACTGATTATAGATGTTAATCCCATTTATAAAATGCCTTCATGGCACCCCCTAAATAAGTGTTTGATTAGATATCCAGGTAGTATAGCTTGGCCAGCTTGATGCATAAAGCCAGCTGTTGCAAGTACCCCTTGGGGATTTTTATGTTGGTGTTATTTTTATTGTCAGTATTATTTTAGTTTATTATTATTATGTTAAACTTTTATTTTAGATTCCATGGGTAGATGTGCAGGTTTGTAACATGGATACATTGTTCATTGCTGAGGTTTGGGGTACAAACAATCCTGTCATCCAAGTTCTCAGCATAATATCCAAGAGTTAGTTTTTCAACCACTGCCCTCTACTCTGATCCTCTCCCTGGTAGTAGTCCCCAGTGTCTGTGGTTGCCATCTGATATGGTTTGGCTGTGTCGCCACCCAAATCTCATCTTGAATTCCCACATGTGGGAAGGACCGGTGGGAGGTAATTGAATTATGGCGGCAGGTCTTTCCCATGCTATTCTTGTAATAGTGAGTAAGTCTCATGAGATCTGATGGCTTTATAAGGTAGAGTTTCCCTGTACAAGTCTCTCTCTTTGCCTGCTGCTATCTATGTAAGACATAACTTACTCTTCCTTGCCCCCTCACAATGATTCTGAGGCTTCTGTAGCCATGTGAAACTGTCAAGTCCATTAAATTTCCTTCTTGTGTAAATTGCCAGTCTTGGGTATGCCTTTATCAGCAGCATGAAAACGGACTAATACAGTATATTGGTACCAGGACAGTGGAGCACTGCTGACAAGATATCTGAAAATGTGGAAGTGACTTTGGAACTGTGTTACAGGCAGGGGTTGTAACAGTTTGGAGGGCTCAGAAGAAGACAGGAAAATATGGGAAAGTTTGGAACTCCTTCAAGACTTGTTGAATAGCTTTGACTAAAATTCTGATAATGATATGGACAATAAAATCCAGGCTGAGGTGGTCTCAGATGGAGATGAGGAAGTTGTTGGGAACTGCAGCAAATGTGATTCTTGTTATGTTTTAGCAAAGAGACTGGCAGCATTTTGCTCCTGCCATAGAGATTTGTAGAACTTTGAACTTGAGAGAGATGATTTAGGGTAATGATAGAAGAAATTTATAAGCAGCAAAGCATTCAAGATGTGACTTGGATGCTGTTAAAGACATGTAGTTTTATAAGGAAAGCAGAACATAAAAGTTTGAAAAGTTTGCAACCTATCAATGGGGTAAAAAAGAAAGTCCCATTTTCTGAGGAGAAATTCAAGCCAGCTGCAGAAATTTGCATAAGTAACAAGGGAGCCCAATGTTAATCTCCAAGACAATGGGGAACACATCCCCAGGGCATGTAAGAGGTCTTCATGGTAGTCCCTCTTATGACAGGCATGGAGGCATGGGAAGAAAAAGTGGTTTCTTGAGCTCAGCCCAGGGTTCTCATGCTGTGTGCAGCCTAGGGACTTGGTGCTCTATGTCCCAGCTGCTTCAGCTATGGCTGAAAGGGGCCAACGTAGAGCCCTGGCCATGGCTTCAGAGGGTACAAGCCTCAAGCCTTGGCAGCTTCCACAGTGTTGACCCTGCCAGTCACAGAAGTGAAGAATTGGGCTTTGGGAGTCTCTGCCTAGATTTCAGAGGATGTATGGAAATGCCTGGATGACCAGGCAGAAGTTTGCTGCAGGTGCAGGACTTTCATGGAGAACCTCTGCTAGGGCAGTGTGGAGGACAAATGTGGGATGGGAGCCCCCACACAGAGACCCTACTGGAGTACCACCTATTGGAGCTGTGAGAAGAGGGCCACCATCTTTGAGACCCCAATATGGTAGATTCACTGACAGCTTGCACTGTACCCCTGGAAAAGCCGCAGAGGAAAGCAGACAATGCCAGCCCATGAAAGCAGCAATGAGGGGTGCTATACCCTGCAAAGCCACAGGGACAGAAGTTGCCTAAGGCCATGGGAACTCACCTCTTGCATCAGTGTGACCTGGATGTGAGACATGGGGTCAAAGGAGATTCTTTTGGAGCTTTAACATTTGACTGCCCTGCTGGATTTTGGACTTGTGGGGAGCCTATAGCCTCTTTGTTTTGGCTAATCTCTTCCATTTGGAATGGCTGTATTTACCCAATAGCTGTATACTCCCATTGTATCTACAAGATAACTAACTTGCTTTTGACTTTAAAGGCTCATAGGCAGAAGGGACTTACCTTGTCTCAGGTGAGACTTTGGACTGTGGAATTTTGACTTAATGCTGAAATGAGTTAAGTCTTTGGAGGATTGTTTGGAAGGCATGATTGGTTTTGAAGTTTGAGGACATGAGATTTGGAAGAGCCCAGAAGTGGAATTATATGATTTGGCTGTGTCCCCACCCAAATTTCATTTTGAATTCCTACATGTTGTGGGAGGGACCTGGTGGGAGGAAATTGAACCATGGGGGCAGGTCTTTCCCCTGCTGTTCTCATGATAGTGAATAAGTCTCATGAGATCTTATGGCTTTATAAGGCAGAGTTTTCCTATACAAGCTCTCTCTTTGCCTGCTGCCATCCATGTAAGACGTGACTTGCTCCTCCTTGCCTTCTGCCACAATTGTGAGGCTTCGCCAGAAAGGTGAAACTGTAAGTCTATTAAACCTCTTCCTTTTGTAAAAGAATGTCTTTATCAGCAGCATGAAGACAGACTAATAGGCCACCTTTATGTTCATGAGTACCCAGCGTTTAGTTTCCTTTAAGATGATTTTCTTACTAGTGAGAATCACTCTATCAGTGATGATCACTTTAGTAATAAACTCCATGACTTACATGTATACATTGCATGCATTCTTTTGTGTATCTAATATTCCATTAAAAATAGTGGAAAGACATAATTGTTTTAAAAAATCCTTTGAGAAGTGATGATTTGGCCCTGTTAACTCATTGATCTAATTGAAATGGCAGGAAAAAATCTCAGAGAATTACTTCAGCATCACTATCCTTGCTAGAGTCGGCATAGCATCTATAAAGGCCTTTGCTTTTGTACTTAGGAGAATCTCAATCTATAAACTTTTCAAGTAGGTCTCCTTAGATCTAAGAACTTCAAGGATACAATCCAATAGGCAAACTAAATAAAGTTAATTATAACTCAAATGCCCCACCAGTATTGTCTTCCATGGTAAGAAAATATACTGTTATCAATATAATTAGTAATTAGTGGAAAGAGCTACGGGTATCTCTATCACTACCTCCATGACACATTATAGTTTCATCTTAATGCTGAGCCTCTTAGAAATGCTATTAACTTGTCTATCAAAACTAAGGAATAAACATTTAGATTACAGCTTCTAGCCAGAGTTTAATATTTGATTCCCCATGTCTAAACAAATACATATAATTTTCATATTTAGTAGAAATTTTATATAAATATTTTCTGCTTACTCAAATAATAGCACATGATGCTAACCTATGATGCTATAAAGAGAAACTGATTACACAAAGGTTAAGAGAACAATTTTTCCAAAAGGAATAGCTCCACATGGAACAAATCAATGCAGAAGATACGCATTTTACATTGACCTGAAAATTAGTATTCGTAGTTCTAATATTATGTTGATATGTTTTTAGATTGTTCACCTCTTAGATCAACAAAATGAAGTGGAGTAATTCCTTCAACAAATATTTACTGAATACTTGCTATACTCCATGGAGAACAGAGGATGGTTTGCAATGAAAGGTGTCTGGGAAAAAGTGACACCTGAGTGAGTTCTTAAAAGTTAGCGAGGACAAGGAGGGGAACGGAAGGTCTTCCAAAGAGCAAAAGCAAAGATGCAGAGCAGAGAGCTAATGGTGTCTGACAAAAATGCAAGCAATTTGGCATTGCTGAGGCATAAAACGTAAGGGAGCAGCTAGCTGGAGGTGCCGCCAGAGATACAGACCAGGTTCAGAAAAGAGAGCTTTTGCTCTGAGTTAAGCAGTTTAGGATCCATCTCCTGAATTACCAGAAGACATTGAAAGACTTTAAGTACAAGGTTCCATGTATTTAAATCTGCATTTCTGAAGAATCATTCTAGCAGCTGGGTTAAAGATGAATTTGACTAGGACAAGAAAGGGAAAATCAGATCTACTAATAAACTAATAAAGAAGCAGCAGGTAGATAAGGAATAATGAGAATGTAAACTAACGTGATGACTGTAGGGATGGATGAGAAAAGATGGATTGGGATTTTAAATTATCAATATTCTGTGATTAATTATATATGGTTGGTATAAAGAAGGGGAGTAAATTTATCATAAATATCTACTCAAATTTCCTGGCTATGATTCTATCAACTGAGATAGAAAATATAGGATGAGGTGAGAAATCTGGTAGGGGAAGGTAAGTTTGCTTTACAACATAGTACGTATAAATTTTCTATGGGACAATCATTTGCTGATGTCCAGTAGAATGTAGAATATATATCTGGGAAGGGGTTTGGACCATGCATTTAAGTTTAGAAGATGAAACTATGTGAGTAGATGAGATAACCCAGTGAGCATGAGAAACAGATGGATGAAAAGAAGGTAGAGACAAAGACCAAATGGTAAGAAAGATATAAGACCCAGGAGAATGCCATAAAAGCCAAGAGAAGGAGCAATAGAATGATCCACATGGCAAATACAGAAGAGAGGACTAGGGAAAAAAAGACTACGAAAGGCCTCAGTTAGCAATTAGGAACAATTAGAAGCCATATTATAGTGGAAAAACAAATAAATAAGAGGTGACTGTGTTACTATGGTCAGGCAAAATAATTGGGCAGATTCTCAAATATCAATAATAAGTAAAGAAAACCCAGTATTAATTTTTGTTATTTTAGAAGGGATCATAGTACTATAGGACAATATTTCTAAATCTCCAACTCCATACTTCATGTGCATTAGATTATAATAGAACAAATTTTAAAAGATGGAATAATACCAACATTAAAAGGCAGACATCATTGCTGCAGGATAGAAACAGTACCTAATAATAGGAATGAAAAGGAAAAATAAAGAAGGTGGAACTGGGGTGTGAAGAGTAGCTAATGGCATGCTGCAATTCTGAAGTCCTTTGAAAGCGGTTCTCCATGAGAACATTCTCACAAAGGGCCCATTTCTATCCATCCTCATGTTAGCAGAAAGTGCCTCATGTTTATATACAAGACGAAGGACAGCACATGGCTTGCTTTGGCCACATGTAACATTATCAAGCCACATTATATGCTGAGCAAACATATTCTCTAAAACATGACCGTAAATTGTGAGTCACCATATTTTCTCCCCATTTCTGGTTTTTTATTGAAGAATAATAGAAGACAATAGTAGTTTAAAATCTGACTCATAGGCAAAAACTGCTTCCCTAGAAAAGAACCAATTTCACAAAACCACTGACGAAGTTCAGATGATTCAATCATCAATCTCAAGTTTTAAGTGAGACTCGTACTTTTCCCCTCACTTTGACCAGAATATATTGCTGCTGCAAAGCAATTTGCACTTTAAAACTTTAAAGAGGGCAGAAAGGACTAGACTTGTCAGAAGGCACTTGGGCAATTGTCACAGGCAGATTGTTTATTCCTCCCAGAGGTTTATTATTATTTTCATAGTATTCTGCAAAGATCAAGAGAAAGTGCTAACAGGCTATGGTTTTTATAAAAGTGGAGTTTAAAGTATTATAAAGCAATAAACCATCAACCTGCTTGACAGTTTATACAGGTAGGTTGTTCATATAACTATATGAACAAGGAATACACTTTATTTTTATTAGTTCCAAAACTGTGTGGCCCACAATCAGTTCAATCAGAACAGATTGAGCAATTTGAACAATCAGAAGAGATTTTCTTAATTCTTGTCTGAATTTTTAGCACAGTCCTGCAAGTGATTCAGTGCTTGCTTGTAGTAAACCAGTAGTTTTGAAACAAGAATCAATGTTTCCACCAGTAATCGTCAGTCACTCCTTTTGCAACTTCAAATACAATTAATTAATAAGAATTGCAACAATTCACTGATGAAAGCAAAAATCTCAGGACTTAAGAGGGAAGCAAGAAAAAGAAATAGCTCCTTTTTAATGACACATTAAGGGAGGATCAAGGTCCTATCATGTTTCTTACTCTGAAATAAAATTGCCCAGCTGGGAACCTGACAATCCTGTGTATTAGTTCCCTATGGGTGCCATAACAAAGCACCGCCAACTGGAATATTTAAGCCACCCAGAAATCTGTCTCACGTTTCTGGAGGCTAGAAGTTCACCATCAAAGTATTGGCAGTGTTGTGAAGCAGAATCTGTTCCATCTCTCTCCCCTGGCTTCTGGTGGTTTGCTGCCAATCTTTGTCATTCCTTGACTTCCATTCTCTGTCTTCATGTTCATATGGTGTACTCCCTGCATGCATGTATCCAATTGTGATGGTTAATATAGAGTGTCAACTTGATTGGATTGAGGGATGCAAAGTATTGTTCTTGGGTGTGTCTGTAAGGGTGCTGCCAAAGGAGATTAACATTTGAGTCAGTGGACTGGGAGAGGCAGACTCACTCTCAATCTAGGTGGGTACCATCTAATCAGCTGCCAGTTTAGCTAGGATAAAAGCAGGCAGGACGTGGAAAGACTAGACTGGCTAAGCCTGCTGGCTTCCATCTTTCACCTGTGCCGAATGCTTACTGCCCTCAAACATCAGACTCCAAATTCTTCAGCTTTTGGACTCTTGGATATATACCAGTGATGTGCCAGGGCACTCAGGCTTTCTGCAACAGCCTGAAGGCTGCACTCTTGGCTTCCCTACTTTTGAGGTTTTGGGACTCCGACTGGCTTCCTGGCTCCTCAGCTTCCAGACGGCCTATGGTGGGACTTCACCTTGTGACTCTGTGAGTCAAGTCTCCCGATAAACTACCATTCGTATATACATCTATCCTACTGGTTCTGTCCCACTGGAGAACCCTGACTAATACACCAATTTTCTTTCTTTTTTTTTATAAAGACACCAGTCATAACAGAATAGAGACCCACCCTACTCCAGTACAGCTTCATCTTAATTCCATTTGCAACTACCCTTTTCCCAGTAAAAATACATTCTGCGGTACTGAGAGTAAGGACTTAAATTTATTAAAATTTTTTTATGGGGAATGCAATTCAACCCATAAAATACTTAGATGTATCCATCTTCCCACGCACAATTGTCTCAAAGTTCAGTTTCATCCACCTTCACACTTCTGTAATGTTCATCTCTTTCCAGCTCCACTGCAAGTGCCCTTGCAGTATCTTCCTTCATCACTGAACTGTGATTCCACAAGGGTAGGGCCTGTGACCATATTTTCCCTTATGTAGGTCCACTGACTGACCTCATACTGGATATCTCTTAATGTGTTATCTATTCAGTGAGCTTTAAATAAAAGTCTCCTCATCAATTAGTAAAAT